>NW_024962264.1:66572474-66907027 GCF_019238085.1 Lagopus leucura
GGCTCCGGGCAGCCTTGTCTGCTGGTTGGCGACCCTGCACACAGCAGGAGGTTGAAACTAGATGATCATTGTGGTCCTTTTTAACCCAGGCCATTCTATGATTCTATGATTCACGTTACTTACATTCTCAGCTATTCCAAAATCATTAGGCATCATTGCAAGGTGGCAGCAAATTAGGGTTACTTTATTTTCTATATGTGCTAAGCAAGTCAAACTACATCACCCATATGCTACATTCCTATCTGTTGTGAATAAATACAGTACATATGGTCTTTGGATTTTTATATGTTGAATTCAGCAGATTTTGAAGTACTGAACAATTTGCTCACCAGGCATATTTGCTGCATCTCTTCCCGTAGGCTTACAAACACTAGACCTCTAGATGTGTATTCATACAACCTTTATCTCCAAAAGTAAACTTGTCTCCCAGTCCCATCAAGTTCCTGTAACTTTATCATAATATCATTACTTGTAAATTCATGGTTTTTCTTTCCTTTGTCTAACATTGTGTTTTTTCCATATCAATATCTTTCTGTTCTAAATCCGTCTGAATCAATTCTGCCTCTATTTTCTCTCTTTTTCTCATTACTCACAATCTTGACCTCGCAAATTGTCAGTCCCTACTTTTCTGCCTTTCACAGCCAACTGTAATTTTTCACTCTCAATGCATAAACCATGCATTAATTCAGTTTCTCACAAACAGCCGAAGAGCTTTGACCAGTTCAGGTTTATTCTGGACACACAAATGTCTGAGATTTGCAGGAGAGGTGGAAGGGCTGCAAGAATTGTTAGTAGTGGCTGCCTTAAAATTCCTAATTTACAGGTGTTTTTTCAAGTTCCAGCTCTGAAATTTCATTTTGGCCTGGGAGGAAGAGGAACATCTCTGTTGCTGCTTGTTTTAAGAGCAAAAATATAAGACATGTGAAAGGGAGCTTGGAGAGAGCACTGAAAAGCATTTAACACGTAAGGTGAAAGTTCATGCTCAAAAAATACATTTGTCTAAAGGGGATAGGCGGTCTTTTTAGAAGCTGTGGGGGTAAAACTGTTCTCAGAAAAGCTTTCCCCATGCTTGTGGCAGAAATATATCCAAAGAAACTGAAGATGGTGCTGAGAATTTCTCCTTCATCTGTAAGTCACGGCAGTAAATACCCAAATTCAATTGTGAATACAGGAAGACACGACACATCTGAAAATATTCAACCACATGCAGGAATGGTCTGTATGGCCCGCACTTCCCTTTCCTAGGGTAGTCAAGCAAGACACGTGATACAGAACGCACGTGGTCTGCAGTATCTGATTCAATGGATATGAAGACCCAAAGGCAATGGGATGGCTATTGAGAGCTCCTACAAGTTTCTGCACAGGTGATGCTGAAGCATAGGAAAAACACTGCTTCAGTAGATGTGGCCGTCTCCTACTGCAGTCCCCAGGGGAAGCAGTAGGATTGGCTTGTGTTCTACAGGAATGAGGAGCAACAAGATTAAATGAGAAGAAAGTCATAACTAGTAATAGAGCAGACAGGTTTTACCACACAGGAAAAAAAAAATTCCCTTATGCATTTAATAAGAGAGATGGGAATTGAGGCAGCACTGGGGGTCATTTTACTTTATACAGAGCATTTAAAAGCTAAGCATGATTCAGCAGAATACTTCTCTGGAGATTTTAAGCCTCTGATTTGAAAGGATGGAGCAGAATATTTCTGAGTCCACCTGCTGCCAGCCCTTGCCAGACCTTGTAGTGAAAGCTGATGGCTGGAAGCCAGTGGAACTGATCTGGTCAGGGAGTTGAAGGGATTCTACATGTTGGGATAGGAGGAGAAACATGGGTGACAACAAACTTCTTCCAGGATTCAGCTTACAGTGAAACAAAACCTGATCTGAAGAAAGAAAAAAAATGAAAAGACAAACAATAGCAACAACTAAAGTACAGAACAGAAAGCCAGGTGTGGGCAAGCTGCTTCGCCTAACAGCCTCCTTAAGGTATTACAGTCTTCTAGGCACAAAATCACTATGTGGGGACAAGCTGAGAACGATGTGTTTTTTCCAACAAGTTGCAGGAAAAAAAGGTTTGCATGGTTGGGCTTCTATCTCCTGATATCTGAAGCCCCGGTTCTCTACCTCAGCAGTGGTGTTTGTCAGATTAATCTCTTTATACTTCCTCTATCTGTTTACATGCAGGAATATTTCACATAGATGTACTGAAGATAAGTAACAAAGAAAAAAATAGTGGAATTTCAGAAATATCATTGTACGTAAGCTTAGTACTTTAAAAAGAAGTGCCTAGCATATTGGATAGGTGTCAAATAAATTGAAAGTAATAATATGATACATTATTCCACATGAGCTAAAGTTCCATGGAAATACTGTTAAGAGAACAAAAATTGTATTAGTTTGCCATTTATTGTGCCTGGGCTTGTAAATAACCATCCCAACAAACCAAACCAGCACTCTCTTTGTATATTGCTGGGGAAATAATACTGAATAAATAACTTCGCTTCCCTTCAACAAAGAAAACCAAAGCCATAAAGGTGTCCTAGTCAAATTAATTCTGCACAGAATAACTGGTGTGGTCACTGAACAACTGGTACAATGTGGTGTAACAGTTTCAGAAAGGCAAAAAAGGATCCAGTTTAATGGATACATCATATTCAGGACTTCACTGAAATAATTAATGCTTCTGAGATTCCTCAGAGAAATAGCTGTCCAGCTACATGATTTTTTACATGCAGTACAGGTAATTATAAATTCAAATGTTATGTCAAGCCGATAGAGACCTGATATATGAATATAGTAAGTCTTGGAGTATTTACAGCTATAAATGAGGATAAGTGTCTATTTCCATAGTAGAATGTAAAACATACTTTTTAGAATGTTACTAAAATGAAAATTTCAAAAATACATAATTCAGCACAAAGTAATTTGTGCATTTAAGTGACTACTTGGCATCATTGAGCTCCATGGGGAAGGCTGTTACACAACTCAAATGGCAAATATTAGAACTGTATTTGAGTAAGTATCCCTGGAAACGGAGCTATCTCAAAACAGGAGGAAAACCCCTGTTAGTGTAAATTCTTGAGGGTTTTTGTTATTTAAATTACAAAGTCTATTTCTACCCTGGTGTCCTTCTGAGCATGCAAAATCTGAGAGAAAAAAGGAAATTCTGGTGTAGGTAAGTTTTTCTCCTTCTGTCACTGTTAAATGTGGATACTTCCTTCTGTTACACAGTTTCACTAATGTAATTATCCATGCCACACGATGAGCTTGCTACCTAAAAGCAATTCTTTGACGCACTTAGAAATGACACAGAAAGGTCTTTTCTGGGTCCATCAATGTTTCATATTGTCATTAATGACCGAGGTGATAGAACATGGTCTACAATTATTAAATTTGGAGGTGACACCAAGCTGAGAAGCACTGAAAGTACTCTGGAGGGCAGAATAAAAATTCAACATGATCCTGACAAATTGCACTTATGTCCTCAAAAGGAAAAAAAAAAAGCAAGATGCTATCCAACAGGGTCATGTGCAAGATGTTCAGTCAGTCAGGAATAACCAGCTATAAAACAGAATGAGTAGTAGCTATGCAGAAAATCTGCAAAAAGAAAGAGTTCCAGGGGCTTTTGTGAATCATGGACTGAACATGAATCATCAGTGTCACCCAGCTGCGGAAAAGGCAAGCACTGTATTCAGATGTATAAACCTAACTGCAGCCAGGGAGACGCTCCGTTCAGAATGAGCAAGGTCTTAGTTTGAATACTGCAGTCTTTTTGGCATTTTGTATCAATAAAATAGGTGTTATTTAGAATGGATGCAAGAAAGATCAAAGGCAGGTATTAATGTAATCAGTCAATCAGTCAATAAATAATCTACAGAAAACAAAAAAAAATCAAACAATTGTAATGACCAAAAAAAAAAAAAAAAAACAAGCAAAAAATAAAAATCTGTCAATAGCATAAGCTTAGAATCCCAGAATCATAGAATCACAGAATGGCTGGGGTTGGAAGGGATCTCAAGGATCACCAAGCTCCAACCCTCCATGCCACAGGCAGGGTCACCAACCTTCACATTTAATACTACACCAGGCTGCCCATCCTGGCCTTGATCACCTCCAGGGACGGGGCATCCACAAACTCTCTGGGCGCCTGTTCCAACATCACACCACTCTCATAGAAGCGAACTTCCCCTGATATCCAACCTAAATCTTCCCTCCCTCAATTTAAAATCACTTCAAACTTAAAACCAAACTTAAAACCATAAGCCCAGACATGCTGTGTTCATTAAACTTTCAGAATTTGAGAAACAAAATGTTAGAATAGATTTCCTTGAGAAATCTTCAATTCAGGAGAAGTTGATGTGTCAGGAACAACAAAACTGATCTGCTTTAGGGCAGAAAGGTAGACTGCACAAATTCTAAAATCCATTGTACTTCTATGAACTAAGAAGGTTTATTTTGCAATGACTTTTCCAGGAATGACCAACTGAAAGCTTCGCATGAAAGAAAGCATGGAGTTTTCTTTCAACTTAGGTTATAAATATGTTTTTGTATTCTTTAAGAAGACTGGGTTAGGCGGGAGCCTCCTAGAAAAATATTTTTTATGATGAGGCTCCAAAATAGTTATGGACTGAGATTCAAACCTCCAAAAGTTCTTGAGAAATCTAAATCCCATGATTGGAGTGAGCATCCATTTCAGCTCCTGAGGATCTTTAGAAGAAAAAAAAAATGACTTTAATTCCTGGTTATTCTCTATATTCTAAAGCAGCATCAGGAAATTATGACTTTTTAAAAACAAAATGAAACATACAATTTAAAAGATGTCAAAAGAATGACAAAATTGGGCATCTAAAATAAGCTTCACTACTGTATTAGACTACTAGTGTTTACAACAGAAATGAAAAGGGAAAAAAATCATAGAAAATTTGAAGTCTCTAATGTGTATTCTATCATCTTGACGAAAAATCTGATAGAAAATTCTAGGGAGGAATTAAATACCACTTAAGAGAAATGGATTATTATTACTGTATCTACACAGTCTATATTTTGATGGAGCTGACTGGATTACAAATTTCATATGATGATGATTGTTTCTTCTAGGTAAAATAACGTTTCATCCTTACAAACCATCAAGAAAAGCTTACCTATAGCCAAACCATACTCAGTTAGCCTTGCCATGATTTTAAAGCGCTATTCTCTAGAATTCTAATACAGATTAAATAAACACAAGGCAAGAAGGCAAATATAATTTTACTGCCTCCTGTAGTTGCTAGAATCTAATCTATGTTCTGTAGTTAAACATCTGGGAAACCTGCTCTAGGATGAAAAATAAGAAGTGCAGTGTACGCCAGAGAGCAAAGGGAGAAGAATGTTCTGCACTTCCTGCAACTGATACATTAGAAATAAACCATGAAAATGGTTATAGGGAAAATTTCACTGTATATATGAAAATAATTATTTATATTTAATTTATAGCTACAGTTGTGGCATTTGAAATGCAATATCTGTCGTAACATTCACCATTTGATTCAGATTCCAATGGCAGCTCCCCGGTAATGTTGCATTTGAAATGTCTGAACAGAACACTTAGGGAAAATCCAGTCAGCAAGAAAAAATAAGATGTGAATGTGAATGTGCTTGTGAGCCATCCAAGTAACGTGCTGAAAGTCTTTGTCCTTGACAAGCAGAAGGAAAAGCCAAACACCTGTTTGCCTCTTATCCATTATCTATCTTTTTAATATCAAACACCACTGCACTTGAACAGATACTTCTGTCTGTAAACACATCGAAAGAGAACAAATGCCCATATACGACTTCGTTTTGTAAATTTCATGCAATCATATTTTTTTTTTAGAAAGAGCCTGTAATGGGAAAGCTAGCAATTTGTTTGGGGATCATAAATCCAAAGCTTTATCTACATTCATATTTTATCTTCCCGTTAGTATGAGCAGATTTTCCAAATCAGAGAAAAAATATAGCTGATTTTACTTCATGAGGAAGCTGCGTACTTGAAGCAGTACTTGATCATATGAGTAGAATATGGACACAGACTTTGACTGGATTATTTCTGAACAAGGGCTTGCAGTGGGAAAACTGTGTGGTGCAGCAGGGAGATGTGTATGGTACCCCTCTCATAAATACTGTGCTCATACCACCAGAATGAGCTGCTGGATTTAAATGGCTATTATCTGTAGGAGCACTGCACCAGCAAATTAACTGGATCCTGCTCCTCCGTTTTGCTCTCTCCTTTAATCAGAAATCATGGGCAACAATCTCCCTAACATTTCTAAACTGGATCCTTCACTGATGTGTGCAGGTCAATGGGGGAAAATGTGCTGTCGAATAGTTTGGGCAGGGGGAAGATCTTCAGCTGCATGCTCTGCTTTTACTAAGAGGTGCACAAGGTCTCTGCAATACTGGAATGGAATTTTTGATGAAGTGCCTGGTGGCAAATTTGAAATACTAGCCTGGGGGCCCCGATGAGACATAATTCATTCCAATAGCTAGAACAAATCCAGCTTCTACATCCATTCCTCTAAAGTCATTATTGACCCAAGGGAAAATGCTAGCCTTAAGCAAGTTTTAATAAAGACTCTGGTGGAGTAGTTTCTGTAGCACTAAATGCGATAATGAGAAACAAGCCACTTAGCTGCAATAGACCCAGGACCTGTATATAACCCAAAAGCCAGTTTTCTAAGGTTCTTGGGATTCTTTCCAGAGATGAAACAGACATCCAAAAGAGATTTAATTACCTTGCTGGCTAATTTGTTACATAAAAATCAGTCAGGCTTAAATGGACCAATATTCTGCTTGTCTTATATGAGCATAATTTATTTTAATACTGTTTCTGTGAAGTAAAAATGTCCACAGAGTAATAAAGTCTGGGTTGAAAACTGAGGATTTTACTAAACCAATAAAAGTGTGAACATCTAAATCTGGTCTTAAACACTTCTATGCCTTGGAACTTTTTGCAGTTCATTTTAAGCAATAAGTTTCTATCTGTTTCTGATCATAAGAGTTAATACCAAATAGCATCACTGATGCTACAAACTGTGGTATTTGGAAAGTTTCTTACACGATTACTGGAAATGCTTTGTGGAAGAAGTAAGTAAACAAAAGCAACAGCAACAACAGAACTGCAATGCAGCATGCATTCTTTTTAAGTTAGACCTGCATTTCATTAAAACAATAATTAAAATATTATTAACCGTTCCTCCCTCTGCCCCTTTTTAACCATCAACTGCAAAATAAAACCTTGGTAGACAGTGAAAGTGATTAGAAAATTAAACTACGGTTTTCATACAGAGAGTTAGAGAAAAGATCCTTTGTGTGACTGTTATGATCATTAGTCTCTATCCCAGGCAGAGCAATCACAACCTTTTGTGCCTGCTGATGTCTGGCATTCACTCACAGAGAGATGCCTTGTTTTACGGCTTCAAATTCTACACTCAAGTATGTTGTGAAAGTCAGCAGAGGAAAATGGAGAAACAGCCTCCTCTCTGCGGATGTTTTAATAATAAAATTGATGGGACAGAACTGAAGCACAAAGGGGAAAATGAGAAAATCCTCATCTCCAACTGTAAACCCATGGTCCTGCTCCAAGACAGTCCTCATCATCACTGCATTCATAAACAAATATCATTTAAGCTTTTAAAAAGTTTACTCTAGTATTTAGTGTGTATAGGGAAAGTAAATACTTTGACAGGAAAGCTGGGGTAGGGTGGGCTGTCTGGTTTAGTCAAGTCATCAGACTCCAAGCTAGCATGTTGTATTTTCTGCCATTTGTTTCACATGAGAAGTAAAAATAGAATAGGTACTCAGCCTTTTTATGAAAACTCCTAAAATATTTTTAAAAGTTATGGAGGAATCAGTGTGTGCTTTATGATCCAGGAGAATTGGTGCTTATGGGCCTCTTTCCACCCCCACCCCGCTTTTTTTTTTCTTTTTTTTTTTCTTTTTTTTCCTTTTTGGTACTATTTGAGTTCAGATGCTGTGCAGTGATTTCAATACAAGTAAAATTGAAACTCTTGGCCGTTTATATAGATGAGACGCAGTGGCAGGGGGGGCACAGAGAATATTTCTAGTTTGAATGGAGATTAAATGTCAAGAAGACTGGAGTTGCCATCTACTGGAGTGTGCAAAGAATGACAACTGACATGTAAAAATTCGGCACTGAAGGCATTAGTCAATGTAACAGTTTAGATATATTGTGTAATGCTCCTAAATAAAAAATAATAAAGGAGACCTCCAAAGACAAAGAATTATTCTCCAGTTTTAGCTGCTGAACAAGTCAGGAGATGCATGAGGAAGCAGTGCTGAAACAATCTCATTTGCCTAAGTCTTTTATCCACGTTCAGCAAAAGATTATACTTATCGCTTCTCATCAGAGCACAGATAATTCCACTTTCCAGCTTCAAAAGCACAAAACAATGTTAGAATGTGAAACACAGAGAATGGTAAATTCTTCAAATAAGAGTATCTAATCAGAGCCACAATTTGAAATCACCACTTCTTTATACAAGAAAATATCACAGAATATCCTCAGTTGATGAAACAATGACAGACATAACGCCAATCTTCTTAGAGTTGCTTATCATCAGAGACAGATACTCAATATTCACTGTGCAGTTGCAATAATATGCACTAAGTTCACATGCAAGAAAAATAGTTTTTACTCTTCTGCTTGTAGATGATGTAAAGTAGTTTTCTACATATAACTCATGTAAAAAAAATACCCCTGTTATTTATATACGGAAATTCATAAAACAAATGTTTACAGCAGGACAGGTAGACAAAATAGATGTCTCTGTAACAGGTCAGAGAAGACAAGAAAGCAAACAAGTCCTTGAAGTGTTATGAATGAAATTGCACAAAATTAGCAGGAGACATGATGTCAATGACAATAACAGTCTGGAAATTCAGCACTTTTGTAGACACAAGCACAACGTGTCCCACCTCACAAGACCAAAACCTACGTAACACCAATTCACATGCACTGGGATGTTTTAAAAGCAGTTCTGTATTTTCTCAACTATAGTGAAGATGTTTATTAGTCTCTCATTAAACATTTTATACAAAGTGACAGGACAGAAGTCTCTGACATGTGAACTATGTTATTATGATTAATGGAGTTCATACATAAAGGGTTATTTCTCTCGAAAACGTCAGATTGAATAATTACTGGAATTAATCCCAAAGGGCTTCAGAAAATTTTCTGCCCAGTTTCAAGTCACATTTTTATCACATTTTTCTTTTGACTAGAGGGCAATCTTTAATTGCAGCTTTAAGTAAAACAAGTACTGTAAGCAATTCATCAAACATTATGAAAGCTGATGTATTTTTCTAACAGTCCTTGAAAGCAGCTAATTCACTTTTTATCATTGTCTCTAGGCAATATAGCAAAATCCAATCCATAAGCTGGTTCTGTTCTGCCTCTGAAACAAAAAAGCATCCTGTCCATATATTTTATGCATCAGGTTAGCTCTAGAATATCCTGGAATTGATATATTAGAATATTACTGGCAATATTATTAAGATAAGTAGGGAACAGATGATAGCATTATTTGGTCTCTTGGATTTCTGAAATCTAATCAGTATTTAATGGACACAACGGTGCCAGAAAATCCAGAAAGTCAAAGAACATATCTCAAAAGACTCAGCTGAATGTGCTTCAGGGAAGTTTCCCAAGGTCAGCATTACTTTGTGATGCTGCAGAAACATCCAGCAGGATCCATGATCCACCAGACTGAGGACCATGGAAAAGAAGCATCCATCAAAGGCATGGTGCTGTTTTATTTGTGTTTTTTGTTTGTTTGTTTTTGTCTGTATGTGTTTCATTAAATGCAATGGAGTGATAACTGCTTTTGTAGCTGCTATCAATACTATATAATTGGACAGAAGGTAAAGAAGTAAGTACCACCCAATCTCATCTGCTACCTCCAGCCTTACAGAAGCTTTATCCCATTCCATCATCAAAGACTTCTGAAGCTCACTGCCTTCATGGTCCTCATGGCCAAGAAAACAGCTTGAAGGGGATTCTGCTGACCTCATGTCAGTGTGTGGTCCAAGCTCAGCTAACAAAACAGGAGTTAAAGAAGAAAGACATGACCAAACCTCAGTTTTACAGGCTGCTTCTCTGGTACAACTGTAATTCACTTGTTCTTATCTAGCTATTATTGCCTTGAACAACCATGCTGTGTTGATTATTGTCACATTCATTAGCACATAGCAAAAACAGACTCCTGCTATGCTAGGTGTTATACAGGAAGAGACAAACCTTTGAGATTGAGAGTTGGAAACAGAAAAAACAACACATTAGATGTAGGAAGAGTAAGGTCATAGAATAAGAAAAAAAATGCAATGCAAATAGAAGTAGCAGAGTGAGGATCAGGAAACATAGTATAGCTTTCAGGATGGTATTTTTTTGAAAGCTCCCTACCTTCAAGTGCCTCTTACTGCTCAGCAACTGAATTCTAACATATTCTGAACGCTACCACAGCTCCCTTAACCACTTATAGTCCTCTACTTGCTCTTTCCCTAAATGGCCCCACTTGAGCAGTGTGTGCGATGATGACAGAATATGTTCCAGGTGGATGAAGGACAATACTGGGACAAAAAACCTACATGGTTGGAGGGAGAAAGGGATTCACTGGGTACAACACGCTGTGGGAAGTGAACCCTCAGCCTGCATTTATAGACTATGCTGAAGAAGGACCTAACTCAAGGATCTCACATCATTCATTTGTCACATCTTCAGGATTGCTCTTTGCCATATTACTGATATAATCATGAGAGACAGTTACTCTTCCACGGACGTGTGCAACATGCAGCATCCAATTAAACACCTTTTGAAAAACAAAAATCTCTAAATAATAGGGAAAGATCTACAACATATCTTGAGCCACAGGCATTTCACAGATACTGACCTTTGATTTTGATTTAGAAGCTCTAACTAATAAAGCTTGGCACTACACCAAATCTGAAGAAAAAATCAAGCACTCTCTTGTCAAATTATAATTAATTTGCACTACAAAAAAAAGAGCAGAAGTAAGCCAAGTGTTCTTTAAAAATGGTCTCAGAAAAAGCACAGAAAAACATCCTATATCTTGAAAAACAGGCTGATCATTTCCTGTCTTTTTGAGCTGATTGTGTTTTTTCACTTGTTTACAACATACATTGAGTATTAAGGAATAATAAGTTCTTCATGTAACATGAATACTGAAGAATTAATATAACAGCAGTACAAGAAATCCACCATTTCAACTCTAAAAACATATGTAAGGTGTAGGTAATGTACGTCTTTGTTATTGTATATCTGTTCCTTATATGGTTTACATACTCCTTTTATAGCTTTTCAGATAAATTCAAGATCGTTAGGTGTGCTCATTAAGTTAAGTGTATCTTTCTATACATTTAGTGAGAGTAAAGGATCAGCACAAAGCTCTGATTACACTGTAATCAGTCTTAAGTATAGACAGGCAGACACACTGAAATGAAACTGAACCAGAGGCAGGAAGGCTCCATTAGAAGCCAGCCACTGGTTCTCAACGGATTGAATTAGCTGTTGAGCAAAGCTAGGTGTGTAAGATTACATATACACCACACATTTCGCACCTCCACCTTACGAATATGCTTGGTATTGCCTCATTATGTTTAAGTTGTTTATAAAACAGGTCAGGTTATCCTCTATTTTAAGAAGGCGTGACATTTTTTGTTATGTCTTTAAATATGTCCTTCTGAGACTCATGACCCATGATTATTACTCTTAGACATTACATCAGTTGCAAATAATACGTAATTAAGCAATAAATATTTCAGGTAGTCAACCAACCGTCTTGTTTAAGTTTGCAAAAATTACAATGACTTCTATGCGAAATGTGAATTTTCAACCTGTTCAATGCTTTGCGAATTCTGCGTAATGATTGAGATTCCCTCCAATGTCCCAATAAAATGTAATACAAAACCAACCACAATTTCAACATGTTTTAGCCTGAGTTTTCCCTTCAGATTTTGGTTCTCATCAGAGCAGAAGGAGGGAAACATAAAAATACTGCCTTCTTTAGCTGCCAAGATATACCAACAAGCACATTGAGACTAACTGATAATAATACAGTCTGCCAAGGAGCCGACTGCCTGCTTGCTACAGGCACTCTGCTATAATCCTCGTGTATCTAGTGATAGGACTAGAGGGAATGGTTTCAAGCTGTGCCAAGGGAGATTCAGGCTGGATTTTAGGAAATACTACTTTTCTGAAAGAGTGGTCAGGCACTGGAATGGGCTGCCCAGTGAATCTGTGATTCTGTGAATCCAACATTTCTATGATTCCATATTTAGCTCATATTGTTCTGGTCTTAACGAACTTCAAGAGTCAGACCTAAGAACTTCCATGCAGCAGGATCCAAAAGTACAGTTTCCCAGTTTCCTCACAATGACTCCTTTGGAGTCTCTTAGAATGATACCCTCTGTGATGGAAGAAAACTGCCTTGGGGGTGTGGTATTAGAACTAGGTGATCACTGAGGTCCCTTCCAACTCAAGCCATTCTATGATTCTGTGATAGGATTCTATGATTCTAAAAGCCTTTATTTGATTCCTAAATACTATTTTAACAGTAGCTTCAGCACCAATCTACATTTGTTGTAGTAAGGTACCTACAGAGGCCAGCATAAGATTACTTATTTTTATGATTGTTCATTAAAATACATTTGGAAAGAAGCAAAAGAAATGGATATAGGAACAAAAATTTGTCTACTACTGAAAAGAACAGATTTTCTGCTCTGGGAAAATTTTCCAAGAGCAGTTCACTCATTTGTAAAAAGACTTTCCAGGAGATTGCCAGGAACAGCTTTTAACTTGTTCATCCTAACTTTTAATAATTCATTTCAGAAATTCCTCTTGATTCTATTTCCGGCATCTTAAAAGTTTGAAAAGTGTTTACTGCCACCAAGGGTATGTCCTCGATAAAAATGGTGACCTGTTTTGCATCAGGATGCAATCTCCATGTAATACATATGACTTCAGGCTTGTTGATATGACTATATCTATGTTCCCAACTCAGACTTGTCATTATCCTGAGTGACACAAGTCATTCCAGGGGAGCGGAATGTAGCATCAATCTAAGTCATGGGCACAAGATGGTTTCAAGCCATAACTAACTTGGCTACTCTGGACATTTTTCATACTCCTACACAACTCTGCTATTCTGCCACTTTGTGTGTTTTCATAGCTGAAACATTATTCAACCTCTCTCAGGGTGGCTGAATCTAACGATAAAATAACCAACCAAAACAAGGTGGTTTCCACAGTCATCTTGGGTTAGCTACATCCAAGTAAGAAAATAGAATTATTTCAGCAAAAATCAGTCTTGAAAAACAAATATGCAAGCAGCTAGCATCATAGCTTATTAAAAACAAACAAACAAACAAAAAACCTTACAGATGAACTAAGAAAAGTGGAAGAGGACAAAGCAGATACATTCATGTGTATGGATAAGCTGTGAACTTCTTTGTCCTTAAGCTAACTGGAAATCAATTGCTTTTCATTCACTGGCACATCCAGAAATGCCTGGGAAGCTCCTGAAACAAACCTTTCTGGGGTGTCTAGCTTAACGTTTCTGATGGTGGAACTAACTGATTTCCAATTAACTATGACTAACTAAAACCATCAGAAATGCTAACCATTGTTCTCTACAAACTCTTCCTCCTAAACTTCCCAGAACATTCTTGGAAGTATGAATTAGCAAGAGTTAATTGAAAACAAAGGTAAAATAATTCACTTCACATGTGAAATGAGTTTCAACTAGGTGGTAACCTGACTGTAGCACGAATCTTTGCTTGATGAGGATGCTAAAATGATCTTCAAGAATATGATGACTAATGAAAAAGGGTAGTACTTTTTTTTTGGTAACAACTCATTTTTTCCATTATACCTAGACATTCACAACCTAACACTGCCCAATGCTTTGACATCACATTCAGAAATTCATAGGCAATTTTCACTGATACCTAAGAGAATCTGTAACTCTATGGCTTACTCAAGTATTCTACAAATAATGAAAAGGTGAGAGAGGCTCTTCATCTTACCACTGATGTATTTTCCTGAGAATGGGCATTTCTGCACTTCATTGGCAATTCTACAGATAGGTCTCTTTCATGAGTGACTTTATAAAGCTATACATGAATATCTGCTATTGAATATGGCTGATGATGATAACAGAGTGCTGTACTGAGAGATAAAAAGTGTTTATTGCATTGTCAAAAACAACAAGATGATTTGCATAAGAATATCTACTGTTTAAATGTGGTATCAAATCCAACGTGTCTGCTCTGCACTGCAAGAAATGAATGGCAGTTATGACTCTTTCTTTGGTATCATGAGTGTCTGAGACTATTTTGGTCAAGAATTTGTCTAATACACTTCATTTTTACAATTCCTAAAGAAGACAAGTTATATAGGTGATGGACTTCTTATTACCTGAAACAATTCTACATAGTAGGGAGAGCTGACCAAATGCCAGGGATGGCCAGGATATGAACATAAGAGAAATAACAGCTTTAATTTGCTTTACTTGGAGTCACATCTCTTCCTTCTCTTTTCTGTTTTTAAATGTTTCCTTTATATGAAATACTATGGTTCAGTGCACCTGAAAATTAAAGACTACTTTGTAAGATCAAGCTTTGAGTCTGTCCATTCATGAAAGGAAATTAAAATCACCGCTAAAAGCTCCACTTTTTATTATACTGATAGAAACCACTCAGAAAATACCAGAAGGAAGAGGAATACTCATTACTACACATGTACAATAAAGAAGACGATTTATGGGTGGCAGTGGTGGTTAATACACTACAATGCGAACATATATAATTAGACATTAGGGTCAATATTCTGATTTTACTTACCCTGTTCCAGCCCTCTTAAACTTGGGATGACTCCAATAAATGGCTTCCCAGTAAAAATTTCTAAAACTTTAACTCGAGTTGCTCTTTTGTAACCTACTTTACATTGATTTAATCAATCTCTCTTAAGTACTTAGAAACTTAGTTTGTGCTTCTTAAGATTGGTTTATAATAGCACATTTAATAATGTTAATTTAAATCCACTAATTTATAGAGATTTGCCAGAGGCTTTGAAACTTTAGAAAATGTGTAAACTTGACAGTTTGGCTGTGATAACAGCTCAAACAGTGGAAATTAAGCCCTTTGTGTTACAATCAAGTTCAAAATGGATTCCCAGTTCCATAACAAGAACAAGTACATTTCAAAAAGTTTAAAAAATATATAAGAAAACCAAATTTACAAAGGTATTTCAGGGCTAAGCTGAACATTCACCCATGTCTGTCTGTTCAGATTCCCATGCCCAAGCACTTGGTCATCACTCTGCCTCAGCATCACAGCTCCCAACATACGCTGAGGTCTCTAGTTCAAAAACTATCTGGATTGTTTTCTACAGACACATTTTTGGACAAATAACAGCAAAGTCTTTCATGCAATATAGCTCTGACAGAGCTGTGAGGTTCTGCTTAGGGCCATTAATTCTGGGTTCCTAATTCTAGTTGTCAGCCTTCCAGCTAATTCTAGATAGGTTTTCTACTGTCTGTTCTAATTTCTACCACTGGTAACCAAATGATAATAGATTATATGCCAGCATGGCGATAGGCAGATTGGTTAGGACACAAAATGTATCCCAGGCGATTGCAAGAACCATCACAGAAAAAAGAATTCAGCTCTTCACAGTGATGTATCATGGAGTTTCATCTCTTAAAGTGAAATTCTTCATTTTATACGTAGTATTTAGATGGTAACTAAGAGATCATTATCGTCATCTGATTTGCAGAAAATGTCAGCTTTCCTTGAATACAGAATGGAAATTTTTAGGGCTAGTTTGGGAGTTCTATGCCCAAACTGTTAAATGGGAGAGGGAAGTAAGATCCACCTCAACAAGACTTATAGGGTTGCAGTTTTTAAGGGATACAACCTCTATGCTGTGAACCTTTGTTCGGTATTTATAAACTTAAAAATAGTCTTTTCTTTTTTCTCTTACTAATTGCATCAAAATATTTGGAAATGTAAGCTAGAATGCATTATTCTTGCACAGAGGTGTTTTTAATCACTTCTCCTGCTACTATGTTCTTTCTTCCCGTTCTGTCATTGCTTTCCCTCCTGCTTCTGTGTGAGAAACAGAATTAAGGTGTACTGCAAACCAGTGGACACTTGCATAAACAGCCTGCTTTGAACAAGACAGCACGATCTTGGGAGAGGGAGAACACATTTGGCTCTCTTGCCCTACTACAACATAAAAGAGGTTCATACAATATTAAAGCATCACATTTTTCTTTGAGACCCCTGAAATGTGAAAAGCAGAAGGATGTGAATGAATAAACCAGATTGGGAGCATTAAAGTGCATCAATTCCAGGGTTCTGAGACTGCAGACTGACTGGTTAACATTTGTCATTTATTTAAGAGTGGTTTGAGCAAATACATTTGTAATGAATCTCTTTCAGTGATTTTTTATGAACGAGAGACTAAGTTTACCAAGACTTCTGTAAAACAACTTCTACTGCATCAAATTACTGCATTCCTTGATCTATACCAACACACACACAGACAGCAGCCAGCCACGCTCACACACATGCAAAGCTCCAGCATTCCGTACCTCTGCAACAAATACTTCAAAAAAAGAAGACTTAAATATTAACATGGCTATGAAAAAGAAAGGAAATGTAACACTTTTGCCCTGCCTCCAGTACTTTGCAACCAATCTTGACTTCAGGAGAAAATCAGCACTATCTTCTGCATTACTTGTATTTCCGAGCGAAACTTCTTCACAGAGGATTCATGCAGGATCGTGAGCTGTCAGCTCTGATCGCATTCATCAACACACAGCCTTTAGATTCTATTCCATAACAGGAAAAGAAGATGGCCAGCGTTTTCCTGACAGAAGTAAGTATTGTACGTTTTTCAGTTGGTAAAAATTGGAGTAGAGCTCATTGCCGACGCATTTCCCATTGATAATGAGGGCTGCAAATTACCAGGCAAAAATTATTTTGGTGCACGGAACAAAAAGCAGCACAATCTGCAGAATTTAGGAAGTGATTGGGTTTTCTACCCCTTCTTTGCATGCTGCTGACATGGTCAGAGTAACCTATATGCTGATCTGATTCCGAACGCACGGTATTCTTTATGCTGCAAGAATAATAGATAGTTTTGTGTGCCATAGCATACACTGCAGAAAAAAAAAAAAAAAAAAGCAAGCCTTTAGGAAAGGCATGTGCTGAACACACAGAGAATATGCAGGATGGAAAAAGACCAAATGTAATTAAAGCTTATAGGAAAGCAGACGTTCCTATTTGCAGAGCTCTGGCTGCATTTCTATCAGAAAGAATGCACAGAATTTCAAATCATCCTCTATTTAGACAATGTCAGAATAAAAACACATTCCACCCTCCCAACCCCCCCCACCCCCTCCCTTCAACCCCAAAGTCTCCGAAAAGCAAATATCCTCAGATTTACAGAGAAAAAGCAATCCGATGACACTGCTTTACATATTCCTTCCAAAACCAAGAAATCAAGTATCTCCCTGTCCCCGGCTAATGGCTTATACATTCAGATTTTAAACAAAAGCAAATAATAATAATAAGGAATCCTAATTCTCAAGCTTCCTACTTAGCACTGCCTCTCTGTTGATGATTTGTGCGGCTGTGTGTGCGTGCGTGTTTGAGAAATGGAGAGATAGGCTTAAAGTATTTTCCACTTCATCAAAGAGCATATATTACTTTCCCGGTTCGCTCCAGCGTTTGGTTTTATGCCCACCCCTTTTCCATCTGCCCATGTCTGAGATGCACAGTGCAGGCGTACAATCATGAGCAGCTTACGACACTCAGTGAACACTAGGTGCCTCTGCATGCTCTACCAACATACTGCTCGGCTGAAGGGAAAGGATTCTTGCTGTCTCTCTGCTCTAAGCATCACCTAACAAGCAAAGCGAACAAAGAATGGGAAATAAAGCTACCCTTAGCCGGTCAGTGAATGCATGGTAATCTCTCTATGGAGTAAAGGTTGTGCCGGTCAATGGTCGTTGCAAATGATGGACATTAAACAGATTGCCAAATCCTGTGGAGTCGTTAGTAAAGAGTTTGGAGTTTTTTTCACGCCACAGTGTTAACTGCAGAGAAAAGGACAGAGGGAGAAGGAGAAGATCAAGCTCATGCACTTAGTTCTGAAACTTGCAGGTCCTAGGAGTCAGCTAAAAGCTAGCTGGACAAGCCTTGAGCTCTTTGAGCAGAAGCGAAGTGAGACATTGTGAGCTTGCCAGCCTTGCACAGCTCTGAAAGGGACCGAATTTGTAGCACAGAGGGGTCTTTTTTAGCTCTGCATATAATTAGTCCAAACACAAAGGAAGCAACTGAATGGAGGTTGTCACTCTCTGGAAAAGGGTGGGTAAGACACTTTTTAATTAAATTCTTTCATGAAGAAAGATTTTTTTTTTCTTTGCTGCAGCCTTTAACATGAACAAAATCACTATCATTTTACCTTTGAATGTCTGTGAACTTTAATGCTGCGCAGCTCCTGCATGCTGTAAAGTGAAATATTTGGCTGTGTTTGTTCCGTTTGCTGTTTTGCTTTGGTCTGGGCATTTTTTTTGTTGTTGTTGTTGTTTATTTTCTTTCTTGTTGCTATTTTTCCTCTTAAATAAAATATGATGTAGAATTTGAAAAGATTCAATGGACATTCTCGAGCATATTTGGAAATATTCTTGCTAATGGATTTCCTTCTTATCGGTCTCTGTTTAAACTGGCTGCTGAGGAAGCCCCCGGGGTTGATATTGTGTACGCTGGGTATCTTTTCTAAAATGCTTCCAGCCGTGAATAGTGGGTGTCCACAGCTATGTCGGTGTGAGGGCAGGCTTTTGTACTGTGAATCACTGAATCTCACAGAGATGCCTCGCAACCTGTCGGGCATGATGGGCTTGTCTCTGCGGTACAACAGCCTTTCAGAGCTGCATGACGGACAGTTCACAGGGTTAATGCAGCTCACGTGGCTCTATCTGGATCACAATCACATTTGCTCAGTGGAGGGGAATGCCTTTCAAAAATTGCGGCGAGTTAAGGAGCTCACCCTGAGTTCCAACAAAATCACCCAACTGCCCAACAACACGTTCCGACCCATGCCAAACTTGCGCAGTGTGGATTTATCATACAACAACCTGCAGTCGCTGGAGCCCGACCTATTTCACGGGCTGAGAAAACTCACGACTTTGCACATGCGGTCAAACGCCATCAAGTTTGTGCCGGTGAGAATTTTTCAGGACTGTCGCAGCCTGAAGTTTCTAGACATAGGATACAATCAGTTAAAGAGCCTGGCTCGAAACTCTTTTGCGGGCTTGTTTAAGCTCACCGAGCTGCACCTCGAGCACAATGACTTGGTGAAGGTGAATTTAGCCCACTTCCCCAGGCTCATCTCCCTGCACTCACTCTGCTTGCGACGGAATAAAGTCACCATCGTCGTCAACACTTTGGACTGGATATGGCAACTGGAAAAACTGGATCTCTCTGGCAACGAAATCGAATACATCGAACCTCATGTCTTCGAAAGCGTGCCTCACCTCAAGTCCCTGCAGCTGGACTCCAACCGGCTGACCTACATCGACTCGCGCATCCTGGACTCCTGGAAGTCTCTCACGAGCATCAGCCTGTCTGCCAACACCTGGGACTGCGGCCGCAACGTCTGTGCCCTGGCCTCATGGCTGAGCAACTTCAAGGGCCGCTACGACAGCAACCTGCTCTGTGCTACACCCGAGTACGCGCAGGGCGAGGACGTTTTGGATGCAGTCTATGCTTTCCACCTGTGCGAGGACACGGTCGACCCCACCAGTGTCAACACCCTGTCCCCTGTGACCAACAACAGCGACCAAATGTTTGGCTACGGCTCGGCGGCCGCCACGGCCTACGTGCCAGAGGCCGACGAGGAGCCGACGACGTACGCCATCACCGTGACACTGCCCGGCGAAGGCGCGGAAAATGCCGTGCAGATTCACAAGGTGGTGACGGGGACCATGGCACTGATTTTTAGCTTCCTCATCGTGGTTTTAGTGTTGTACGTCTCTTGGAAATGCTTTCCAGCCAGCATAAGGCAGCTAAGACAGTGCTTTGTAACACAGCGCAGGAAGCAGAAGCAGAAACAGACCATGCATCAAATGGCTGCCATGTCAGCCCAGGAGTATTATGTTGATTACAAACCCAACCACATCGAGGGAGCCCTGGTGATCATTAATGAGTACGGATCTTGCTCCTGTCACCAGCAGCCAGCGAGGGAGTGCGAGGTGTGATTTGCCTTGGGGATTTACACAGTGTGCAACCAAATAGCAGCGCGCAGACAGGGAGCAGAGTGGGGGGTTTGTGGGGCTTTGCTGAGGATTTCGCGGGCACTCCTCTGCTGAAATCACAGGAGGAGCTGCCGGCAGAACTTGATATTTTAGCTTTATCATGTCTTAAAATCTTCAGGACAGCCAATCTTAAGATTTCCTATGCTAATACTCCCTTTGAAGATCTGTCAATATTCAGGAAACTGAGAGTGTAAAAAAGGTACTGATTATTGATCTTTTGTAAACTAAGGAAAATGTTTAAAATAAAAAAAAATAGCATTTACAGTTTTTACAGACTGGTGTATATTACCTGAATTGTTCCCTGTATACAAAATGCAACAGTTTAACCTTTTTTTCTCTTCATGCCGAGTGTTGAACCAAAAGCCTGGGAGCAAAGAAGCCACGCAAAATAGGCTGATAAAAATTAACCCAATGGCTTCCTGTTGTAATTAGTGCACATTCACTTCCATCATTTTACTGGTGATATGAAGCATGACACCAGAATTCTATTTGTGTTCCTGCGCTACCTGTAACTGGATGTTAGTGCAGCCAGTGCACTCCAGAGGGGCTGAAGTTCTGCCCATGCCCCAGGACTGGGTGTCAAAGGGGCTTTCAAGCACAGCTCACCTGTATGTTGCTGTAAGAGCCATAAAAACTGCATCGTAACCCCTAAAAGTAATTTTTCTAAAAATCAGATCATATTGCAAAGTCTTGTAAAGAAATGAACAAGTGAAATGCTGCTGAAAAAGTGCTAGTCATTGTCTTCTTTAAAAAAAAAGTATGAGAAAACCCTAAGTGTAAGGGCTTTTGCTAGCATTTCCCACTTCTATGCTTGCCCTGAGTTATGACCAGAGCAAAGAAACCTTTGCTTTATGCACTGTAGAACCACACTGAGAGGCAAGCAGGAGCAGTTTAGTGCTCACTAGTGCAACCTGTGTGGGTTTGGGGCTCTGAGTGGGACAGAACTACCCAAGCATACTTCTGGGTTCTCTGGCATATGCTAGCAAAGCTCGCCTTGTGCCCATCACTGCCCTCACCAAACAGAACAGCCTGAAACCCACACAGAGGCTGAAAGCATAGGAATCCTCCCTACCAATGACTGATCCATGGCATTTATGGGTATGAGCAGTGATTTGATAATGTAGAATCACACCGCTGCTTTATTCTGATTGCCCTTAAATAAAGGCTTCCTTTCCTTGCATTTTGGATTTTCCATTCTAGTAACATGAACAACCTACTGCTTGATCTTTCAAACAACTCCCCTCATACTAATGAAGGTGAGGCAGTTTTATAACACCAGGCAGAGCATCTTGAATTTCTCTCTATATAGCATAACATGCTAATACAATGCTGCAGATAGAGAACCAGGAAACATTTTTTTATGCTTTGTACATATTTCCCTATCCCTAAGATGCAAGAGAGGAAAACTCCAGAAATCTAACAGAAATTTTAATGGAACATAGAGGAGTTTTTTTCATTTTTTTTTTCTCTTTTTTTTAGTAGCATCCAAGTGCTATCTACTCTTAAAAGGATACAGCAGTCTTATAAAGAAGAGATTAGGCACAGCTTGTGTAATTTTTTACTGCATAGCAGCTTTTTAGCTGCTAATTTTAACCATAAAGAGTGAGCTTTATATTTTTCCTAACTGACACTACTTTTAAGGGTCAAAACTTATACCTTCCTCTACTTCGTATATACATCACTCTGTTTAATATTAAATACGAGATAGTCTTCTAGTAAAAAAAAAAAAAAAGTATTAAAAATGACTAATGTTATCAGTGGGATCTATGAGAATATGCATTGGGAGAGGATTCATCAGGGGAATTTTAATAAAAATAGACCTTTTAAATCAAAGCCACTGAAAAATTACCCCCAGGTTTGAAACCAGCTGTCAAACTGGCCCTTTATCCGCTTAAACAACTGTGCATTTCTGTTTCTTTGCTTCAAACACACAGGGGCCTTATCCATCCCCAAATTCTCAATATAGGAACTCTCAATAGAGGAACTTATGAGCAAAGGTACTGTAGGTAACAGGAGAAATTATTTCATGCCATGCTGACTGAGACCAGAAATGTGTATTTTCCCCTTTAAATCCCTCTCCGAAATCAACTCAGATCTAAGGTTAACTTTGGACTACGTTATACATTCCTCAAATCAACATCCAGCACTGCAATCAGAAGGACTGATTACAGCTAAATGCCAGAAAGCTTCCAAATCCAACCAAGACATTGGAACATATTGTCTACATATGGTTAAAAAAAGAAAACGAAAAAACAACAAACAAAATCTTTCTTTACATAGTGACCCCCTGTTACTCAAAGGAAATGTATTAGTGCTGTCATGTTTTTGACCCTGTAAATCTGATGCAAATCTGATACTGACAAACAATTATCCTGTGCTTGTATTTCTATGTATTTTTCAGCATAGCTGTGAGTTGTATTTTAAGCACTCTCCCCTGGAATGATTCCTGTTGTTTATTGGTGTTAGCAACCTCAAGCAAAGTTTGCAAGATGTGAGCAATTCCACCTTTGCAATTTATTCACCCCGTGCTTCATGCTCGAGTGACAGCTTGAGTAAATTGAACAGAACATTTGGCTTTCAAGGGGCTTGATTCCAGAAGTGAGGGCAAATTTCAGTATTGCCTGTTGCCATTTCTCCTGGAGGGAGGTAATGACCACCAATGGTTTGCCACCCCAGCAGGATGATGGATGAACCCTCCATGGAGAGGATAGCACTTTATTAAACTGTCAAAAATGAGCTGTTTCACAATCTTCATGCAAAAATCTTTTATAACGGTAATGTCTTCTAGAGACAGCCTCCTAATGATCTCCAGATATCTGGATACTCATCTACTGGTGCAAAGAAGACTGCCACCTGCTCCATGGCACAGAGGTGCTCCGTTGCCTGCCCACATTTATTCTAAAAGTTGATGTGATAAAAACATGGATAATATAAAGGATGCAAGGATTTCATTTCAATTCAGCTCTTACAAACCCATTTATTCATCCTGCAACTGGCTGCTTGCATTGGTATATATGAGAAGTCTTCTATTTGTAACGTATTTATGGCAACTGCAGGAATACATTTTCCCCTCACTATTCCTTTCAGATTTCATGTTTACCAGCTGTCCAGACATATGTCATTTCCTCTCTCTTGATCCCCTTACTGTGGCTCACTCTATGGCTCCAAAAAAAAAAAAAAAAAAAAAAAAAAAGGAAAAAAGAAAGGGAAAAAAAAAAAAAAAAAGAAAGTACTTTTGGTGTTAGCTGTGACAGTTTCTTGTTCAGATTATTGGGAAATATCAAAGGAAATAAAATATTTTAAATAGTCCCCTTTGAATGTTCCACTTAACATGACTAATCTGCCTTTTATAATTAGGTAATTAACTTTTTTTTTTTTTTTAGTGTTCTTAACATACAAGATAGGGTGAAAGGCATGAGAAAGAGCCATCATTTTTGAGGATGGTTAACACTATCAGTGTTATAGATCTCTAATATGCAATCTCTTGCTGCTAACATCAATACACACTCACAGTGCACCCAGTGATGAAGGAACTGTTGCTGTGTATGCTATGAATGTATATAAGGGATAATTTATTTTCTTTTCTGTCTTTTTTCCTTTTGTTCTGTACTAAAGAAAAAAAAAAAGAAAGTGATATGAAACCACAGAATCAATGCTAATGTATCACATTCTGCTTCTGGCCTGAATATATAAAAATACAAAGAAATTCTGTGTTAAAGCTGCAAATTCCCTCCTTTACCATGCTGTCTGAGTACTGCAGGGGGCTAGTGAAAATGCAGCTCCATGCTTGGGTATTAACTGCCTTGCACATGGGTGCAGAAATCATTACTGATACCTAAGGATATTTTTGTATTCTGTAGTACATGCTCCGTGATTCTATGGCAAAGGTGTTGAGAGGTACTTGAAGTGCACCTAGTTGGTTGTTTTCTTTGGCTCCAGTAAAAAGCCCCTCATTTGCTTTTGAAATGGACTAAATTTGTTTCTTGAACATGTCTGGCTCTGCATTAATAGCGAAAGGATGCTCTGAATATCCCTTCCCTCCAGCTTCTCCAGTGGTATTCAGAATGGCAAATAAGTATTAATAAGGAAGCTTATTAGTAGTGCTATGATAATGATAATAATAATAATAAAAGAAATGATGAGGTGACAAAAAATGAGGCAAAGGACTGGAGAACTGAAAAGGAAATGAAGCTGTGGTTTGGCTTCGTCTGCCTTTTCGTTTGAAAGATGGTAAATCTAAAGGACCAGCACAGATGAAAACCAAGACCGAATGTGGGTGAAGAAAGCAGTTTTAAAATCTGTGCAAGCAGGGATGAAACAGCTCCTGGAGAGGAAGGCACCGCAGCAAACAGCTCCGTCGAACAAGAAAGAGAAAAGGAAGGGGCAAGGGCGCAGATGAAAGGGAAGATGAAACCTGGTGAGAAGGCAAGGGGACTGCCACACACGCCAGGTAAATGAGATTTCTCAGTGCCTTCACCTCCCACATGGCAAGGGCAAACAGCAGTGGTTTGAAGAAGACACCCAGCCCCTCTCTCTCTTTCTGTCTTCTCAAAAATACACGTTTTGATGTGGGTTAGTGGGCATAGTGAGGATGGGTTGATGGTTGGACTTGATCTTAGAGGTCTTTTCCAACCTTAATGATACTATGATTCTATGTTTGTTCACTTTTCCACTGCCTATTCCACTACTTTTGCTGGTTGGTCTTCCTATCTACCCTCAGCACAGCTCACCATGCACCTTCTAGAAAATAAGGCTTTTATAACCAACTTATCTCATTTTTTTCCATCATTTAAGAAGCATTAAGAAGGTGAGCTTCAGCAGATTCTGCTGCTGAAATACATCCATGCTTGTTCTCCCTCATATTCAGCCTCTGTATTCATGGCTATTAAGACAAAACATATCTGAGGTATTTTTGCTGGTTCCAATTTATCTTCACGCACGGAGGTTATACTTTTTCTTGACCTCCTCGACCCATTCTAATATTAACAAATTGAGCATTTATATGGGTTTCTTTCCAAACACGAAGTTGATTAGGAATTTAGGAAACATTGGTGATTTAGAGATTAACCTTTTTACAGAATTACTGACATAAACCAGAGCCTATTACGCTATTAGAATCTACGTAAAAGAAAGCCAACTGAGAAGCATATTTAGAGCCACGTAAAAGACTTTCCATCCACCAGTTTACTTCTTTTTTACAGCAGAGAAATCTGATGAAAGGAAAGGAGTGAGCGCAATCCACCTCTAAAGTTATCTAGAGGGAAGCAGGGCTATAAAAATATTACAGAAACCAAGCAACAATCTTCTGCTGGCATGACAGAGCCTGTAATCGGGTGGGTGGCTGTGAAGAGCCAAGCTGAATGCTGCAGAGCACTGTAATTTTATTGCAGTGTGGCTGCTTTAAAGCAAACCCATTTGCAATGAAATCTGTACTTCCGTGAGAACATGGCAATTGTTTTTGTTATAAAGATAACGTCACTTGTTGGCATTCAGAAGCAATTATTCAGCCTTTAAGCCAATTACTGCTCCAACTCACCCTTGCTGGTGTGACAGTTGGGTGAGAGAGGCAAATGTAGCAGGCTGCGGTGGCTAAAGAACAGCATCGTGTGTGCCTGTGCTTGGCAAACAGCACATAATATGCTGCTAAGGCACTTCTTATTTTAAACCATTTTGCTGCTCTCGTGTTCTTCACATCCTCACGCAGTAACTACAGCCAGAGATGTCCTTCAGCATGGGTGCTATGGGAACCCGACCGATCCCGTGCCGTGACTGAGCTAACAATGCCTACACCCGAGATTTCAAAGGTAATAGGTGAGTATAAAAATCGACTTCATCACAGAATTACCATTTTAAGCACAGCAGATTTATCTGATTGGCATGCTTGGAAACTAAGCTCACCCCCTGCAAAATTTGTTCTGGCCTTTTTTTTTCAGACGCACTCTTGTCCTAATTGCAAACCAGAGCACGTCGCCAGAGAGAGGACTTAGAATTGTATTTTCAGTAAAATCTGAGATTTAAAAAAAAAAATAAATGCATGGACATATCAAACTGATTAAAAGGGCTTATCCAATGAAGGTGATGCAGCTTATATATAATAAATCTCAGTAAAGCAGCACACCTCTGTACCCTAGTGGTTACAAAGAGGTATGAGCAAGCATCCTAATAGCTGAGGGACTCAGCACAAAAACAGATTGCTGAATATCCTTTAAAATATATTAATTCCCTCTAATTTTTTTTTTATCCCAGCTTAACCATTCTCCCATTTTCCATTCCCAGAATTTCACAGGCAGAGTGAATCAAAAGTTGGTGGGAGGGATGCCCTGAAAATCCCAAACTAAACTGCAAGAACAGCCCACAGCTGCAGAATTCCAGAGATTCGGATTCCTTTATCAGCTGCCAGCCTTGTGAAATGCATCTGCAATCAAACCTGTTTGCAAGCTGAGAGCAAATCATGCTCCTGGGAGTAAACCCAAACCTGCCTCTAACCCAATGCCTCTGCTGACAATTTGGCTTGCCAAGAGGTCTGGTGGTAAATACTAAAAAAAAAAAACAAGTTCATAATAATGTGATGAACAACCTTGGGGGTTTTTGCCCCTTTTTTTCAAACTTTGCTCCATCCTAAAATTCGTGTTGACGAAGAACTGATTCTCCAATCCAGATTATTTCCCAAAGCAATTTTCCGTCAGCAAACAGAAATTTGTGGCTGCTGCTTGAAAGTTTGCAATCTTCATACTAAAGAGGCAACCACACTTCAAATGTTTACCTTTGTTTCATGTAAATGTCACTCCATGTTGGACATTCAGTATTTCTCTGCCTGCATATGCAACTCCCTTCATCTTCACACCTATTGCTGCTGTCAGATGAATTCCCCAAACAACTGCTTGTGATGAATTTAACATCTAATTGCTGTAAACTAATAAAGTGATTGTGAGTCCTATGGCCCTAACCATAAAGAAATGGTAGAGACAATAAATGAGTAGAAGAAATGCATCAGAAGTTCACTCTGGGGAAGGAAAAGAGGAACCCACTAAACCAAAAGACACTGCATATGGTGAGGCTTAGGGCTGCGGAAAGTGAAGGGCACTGAGCATCAGCTGCAGAAAGGTGAATTACACAAGACATAAGAAAACTGTGCTAAAAGAAAAGGTGCCCACAGTAGGTGAATCAGGAAGAGAATGAGGTTATAACCAACATAGGAAACACTCGTCAGGGGATAGCAAATATCTGTGGCAAGATTAAATGACATACTGAGGACAAACAAACAGCAATCCATGAAGTCCAATTAAACCAGGTCCTGAGCTTATTTCCCTACTGTTGTGCTTTTTAGTGGTGGTGATGGTTTTTCGGTGGGTATATTTTTAAAAATCTAACTATTTGTTATCTGTTATCTTTATCAATGACATCTTTATCAATGACATAGGATTATCAATGACAGTAGGATCAAGTGTACCCTTAGAAAGTTTGCAGATGACACCAAGATAACTGCTGCAGTTTACATCAAAAAAGGAAAGGATGCCATCCAGAGGGACTCGATAGGTTTGAAAAGCAGGCCCATGTGAACTAAATGAGGTTTAATATGGACAAGAGGGGAAATTTAGGTTAGATGTTAGGAAGAAATTATTTACTGAGAGGGTGATAAGACAAAGGCACAGGCTGCCCAGAGAGTCACAGAATAACAAAGGTTGGAAAATACCTCCAACATCATTCAGACCAACTGTCCACCTACTACTAATATTTCCCTACTAAACAATGTCCCTTAGTACAACATCCAAACATGTCTTGAAGAAGAAGCTGTGGATGTCCCATGCTTGGAGTTGCCCAAGGCCAGACTGTACGGGGCCCTGGGCTGCCTGATCTGGTGGGGGGCAACCAGCCCATGGCAAAGATTGGGGCTGCATGGGCTTTAAGATCCCTTTAAATCTAAGCCATTCTACGATTCTATGGCTATGCACAAAACTGGACCTTTGATTTTTGCTTCATGTATAAATATGCCAAATCAATAGTTGTACTTCTTTGATGGGCAGCATGTGCAGGTTCTATTTTTATTATATTTACTATAATTCTATTCTATTGGTTTTATGCATATAGTTCCCTGATTCCAGCAACTGTTGGGGATTACACAGTTATTCTACGTAGCAGGAAAAAAAACTTCCCAAAAATGTCCCCCTAAGTTGTTTTTTGAAGTCACATTTCATGTCTTTCATAAAAAAGGGAGATGAAAAGTTCCCTGTTTTTTTTTCTCTAGATATGTTTTCCTGTTATGAAACACAACCTAGCCCCAATCTGTCATTTTTCATTAGCAAAGGAGTCAAGTTATGGCTGTTAATGACAACTCTTAATGAGAATTTGATAAATAAGTTCTGGAAAATCAAACTTGAAACAAACACTAAAATCTAAGTCAAACCTATTGTTTTCAAGTAAGTGAGATTTTAGTAAATGGGAAATAAAACTTACAGCTTTTAAAGAAACAAACTAGTGCGTTTAAATTGGCAAATCATTAGGACAAAATGTTATTTACCAAGATTAAAAACAACAACAACAAAAACCAAAACAACAAAAAAGAAAGTGCAAAAATAAAGGGGAGGAGCTGCTAAATATGCAGATTTCTAGTAAGTGTAGCTGTTGCACCAAATACTTACCCTATCTTGAACCTGAATAGAGATTATCCTAATGGACTGATAAATCTTAAGCAGTAGCTTTTACATTAGTTTAAAGATCTGTTAAGGTCTGTAATATCATACAAAAGGGATAAATTGACTGGGCTTTTGTGGAGTAAGGGCAAGCCTCTTTATTATCCATTATTTCTTGCATTCCTTAACTTTGAACTGCCTTAAGTGACTTAAAAGCAGAAAATTTTCTATCTGGATGTCCAAAGATCTTTTTAACAAGCTCATCTGAAAGATACTTAGGCTCCAGTAAGCAAGACAAGATCCACAATCATAGAAAAATACCTAGGCACCCAAAGCTACAGTGACTTTTTACTCAATACAGCAAAACAGGGAGTGCAGCATGCTCCCAAGGCCAGGGCTGCTGAATCATCCTGGCAACAATCAGGAAATATTTGACAATGCTTTTCAAATGACAGATTACTTATGCTGCAAAAAGTAATGAAAATCAGGAAGATGTGCAGACGGACTTCCAAAACCTGAAGATTGCATAAGATTTGATGGATGAAATTCTCAATTGTCAAATACAAAAGACGCAATAGAAGGAAAACTGTTCATGCATGCCTTGAAAATGTAAGTTATATGCAATAATTAAACAACTATTATTCTGGATATTGCATTTAAAATCTCTGCTCAGTGTGCGGAGATTAAAAAAAAAATGAGAAAAAAAGAAAGGTTAAATAATATCTAAAATGTATGCATAAATGAACAGCACTTCAGAAATTAAATAGATTGATATTACTCTGCCTTCTGTTAGAAAATCGTCCCTAGCTCTGTTAAGCATAAGCTATGAAAGGCTATAAGTGGGTGATAAAGATAAGCTGCTGACAAGTAAAAGGAAGAAAGATTTGGGGAAGTTTTTGTAAAAGGAGATGTGCAAAGAACCTGGGCATTCGGCTAAAGCACAACAGCAAAACGTGTATCCATTCCCCCTCTAGTGGCCAGTCCACACAGGGTTACTGCAGAAAAGGCAATACACTGGTAACTGATTTCAAAGCAAACACATACCTGCTCTTTTTCCACTCACAACGTTATGTGACTTCAAATTATATTACTGTTATTGTGCTACTCCTCATTAAACTGCCTGCTGTATTCTTTCCTTGTTGCTTATCATTAGTCAGAGCCAAAGCTAGTTTACAGCAGAAGTAAGATTTTGTGATATGCTCTAACCTCCAAGAGAAGGATATGGAGTGTGATAGGGGCCTGTGTACACTTCAGCAACAGAAATATTCATACAGTAAAGAAAAATAAGCTTTGGAACTCCTTGTACAAGACACCTATAAAAAAATAGGCATTAAAAAAGGAACAGCTGTATAGAATTGGGAACAGGGAACTAATTGAATCCATCTACCTTTAAAATCTTTTGGATTAAAAAAGGTGCTCGTTTAGGAACAGTGGCTGGGATGAGACACACTGTGGGGTGGACATGGCCTTTTTTAGTTCCCAGCCATGGCCATATGCATGTGGAGAAGTTGAGGCTGGAGGAGACTCACCCAACCCCACGTTTGCAATACACGCAGGTTGTCCTTGCTCTGATAGCACTTCCTCTATCTTCTATAGGACATCATTTAAAATCATTATTAAAAAAGAGATATTTTTACCCATTTCTCTGCATAACGCAGTGTAACAGGCCATGTTTTGTCTCCATCTTTTAGCAGTCCTACCCAAGCAATTTGGTGGACTAAAGGAGATGCTAAGCTGGATGAACAAAGAGGGGCTGCTGAGGAATGAAAAGGAGCTGTGCTCTGATTCTTGAAGAGATAATGCCAAACTGCTCATTGGGACTACTTGTGTTTCTTTTTTAATTTCCTCTCTTTCACAAAAAATAAGACAGAAGAAATCTGGTGGCTTGGAGCAGAAATGAACACTATTTGGTTGCATTCTCAGGGAGCCTGCTATGTCCTCAAGCTAATAATCTCTATATAAAGGTTGTGGTTCATTGGAAAGGCAAGAAATACCATGGGATTATGTTTTTCTCTTGTAAAATCTTTCTACCACTTAAGTTTTTCAACCTCTTCTTCAAACATCATCCTTAGGAGTGTTTGTTGTTGTTGTTGTTGTTGTTTTTCTTCCCAATATATATTAATTAGTATATGGGACCGACAGACAAATTAAGTAACCCTTTCTACAAATGATTTGTGAAGAAATTACCCAAGAACATGTTTCCGATTAAAGCTCACAACAGACCAATCACACTTGTAAATAATTGAATAAATAAATTAACACTGTATGTTATTGCACTGCTTTTTTATGGGTTGTTCTGAAATTACCAATTAACCATTGTAGGCTGTGCCTTTCTGTATCCTACAGTGCCTTTTGGTGAAGACCAAATTCTAGTTTAGATGGAGCTCACAGCTGGCATTTTCATGTTAATTTGAATATGTTGTTACTAATTTGTTCAACTGAAACTAAGGAATAACACAATAAACAAGGCATAGTTTGACTTCTCACATTTTAAATTAAAAAACAAAAAACAAAAAACAAAAAAAAACATTTCCAATGTGTCTTAATAATTTTACCTAATTAAAAATATATAGAAAACAGATTATTCAAATGATCTGTACATAGTAACGTGAGCAATTTGCTCTTCCAGCATAAAATGAATTCATTACTATCCACAGTCAGAGCAAATCTGATGGTGTATCCTTTAGTGATGCAACTTCTGACACATGTTGTATTTTAATATTCACTGTCAAGACAGTTTCAAGGTTAAGAATATAAGGAACTTTGCAGACAGTAAAAAATAGACAAAATGCAGTTGAATACCACTAGGATGGGCATAGGGTGGGAGTAAAAGCACACAGAGAAATCTAAAGACAATCTGCCAAATGTGGGAAGAATGCATCCACACTGACCCACCAAGGACATCTACTTTTCCACCAACACTTACCGAGAGGCATATTACAGAAAGTGAGGCATAATTAATCGCAAGTGAATGGCTTGGAGCAGTTGGTTGAGCACATCATATTAGGTGGGTACTTTTTACCTATTATTTACTGTAATAATACGCCTATTCATAAACAAATTTTCCCAGATTTCTTGTCACAACAGACAAAAGGCAATCCTTGACCTTTAGCTAATGAGCCATACGTTCCTACAGATTTAAGAAATAGGGGTCCTTCAGAATGACATCCTGATGTATGCTGTGATTTACTTTGAATGACATTACCGCAGTAAATTAAATGCCAGGTTCCAGACTAACTCATAGGTTTTTAATTAATAACATGAGCAATTCTTTTTGCATTACAGATAACACATTTTACAAACTACCAGAAGCGTTTTTATTACTAAACTTATCTCAAAGGCTCTCTCCCAGTGTCTGCCGCAATAAAATAAAATAAAATCAATCATAATTGCAATGGCAGATCATTTTTCCCTTCATGAAAATTAAATATTAAAAGCCATTTAATTAAATGGAACGATAAATGAATCACTTTAAGAATTCAAACGAAGGATGCTCTCCCCAGGTGCTGAAATGTGGCATAGGAATGTTTTGCCACAGGGAAACAATCCTGAACAAAGTAAGCTATTCTGAGCAGGCATTTGTAAACAAACTCCTCTGTGACAAGGTCATCTCTTGATAATTTCAGTTACAAACTTTTACCTCTGTCTGTCTGTTACACACAGAATGACAGCACAATCTTCAGGCAGGCCACATGTTCTGAACAGTAGAACTGCAATTCTGTTTGATATTCTCACTTATTTTAGTAAAAAAAAAAAACAAAAAAGGAGCAAGTTTTGTGAGAACTACCTGCTTCAAGTGTGCCTAACAAACACCATTCTGTTTACATCATTCAATCAGCTTTGCCTCAGCTGCAGCTTTAAAATACATAAGGTATGCATGTTTTCCTTGCAAACTCTGCAAGACATTCGACTCTACATAGAGAACTGTTTCCAATCAGCAATAAACACTGGGAAAAAAATTCCTATTATTTTTAAATGCTCTTTTTTTTTTTTTTATCCTACTTCATAGGTTTTATCTAAACTAGAGCTAACTGTGTGTTAGTCTGCCTTTCCCCTTGATGAGTTAAAGGAAGAAAGTTCCTTTATATTTCTAAGGTAATTTGTTAAGTATTTTATGACTGTATTCTATTTCCAGACGATTAAAGAAGAAATTTCACTGCCAAAAGAGAAAGAAAATAGATCTGCAGATGTAGCAATCTTGTAAAACCCAGAATTCTGGAAAAAAATTTTCACACTATCATCAAGAAAAAGAATATTTCCCAAAACTGTCGCAAGTCTCTTCTTACAGAGATTAAAAGGACAATGATACAACTCCTACGTGACTGTTTTCAACTGCTTGTAACAACAGACCAGTTTCAGTTCCGCTCATTTGACTGTGTGTTTAGGATTATTTCATGCCTGTCTCTTGATTCCTGTATTTGTTGATACAGGATACATTTCTTTTTCAAGGTGAATACAAGATTTTTTACTTAGAGCTGCGTGAAAAAGAACGGGTCCATCACTACAAAATAAAGCATCAACTGGGATTAAAACTGTAGAAATCACATTTTTTGAAACTCTTGCCAACTACATAATGATGCCCAAACTGACTTTGTGCCAGGTGGCTTTGGCTAACAGATGGAATGGTGCATTTTTTTTCACTCTTCATAAACCAAGCTCCATTCCAAATATTGTGAGACAGAAGTATCTAAATTAATGATTGACAGTTACATATGCCTAATAATTAATTAAACCGTAACTACAAATTGCATTGGGTCCTTGGAACACTTAAGAGAAAATGAAACGTATGATGGTGTCTTTACAGCAATATCTTGAAATGAGGGCAACTAAAAATATTGGTATGAAAAGATGCAGTACAGACAATAGAGTTTTTGTGGCAAGTCTCTTAGAAATGCCTAAAACAGGAACATTTAAAATTGTTCCTGTAAGACTATTTTTCCAAATCCCAAATCTCACCAAAAACTCACTAAAATCAACCAGTAGTTGTGACCAGACCTAGAGCATGTATGATTTTGTCAACTAGTAATGAATACAGCAACAATAAATCCAGCATAGTCTCAAAGCATTGGGCTTCCAGCTTATAAGATTAACTGTGCTGAGGATGCATTTCAGATTGACGAATGTGACAAGTTATCAGTCGTTTTCATGCTTGAAACTAAAAGGCACAAGTAGTCTACAGTGCAGCTGATCTCCTCCCATTAAGTATTTCCCTAAACATCTCCAAACGTCACTGATTTTCCAGCCACGCAGTGACCCTCAACAAAGTCTCTTGAAGCTGAGAATAACAATAAATCCATTCCCCCTTCTGCCACGAGAAAATAGCAATTAATTAAAAAAGAACAACAACAACAAACGCAGAAAATGAGAGAAGCTTTTTGTCATACTATATTAATAACCTTATTTCTCCTATCACAAAGCTGTGCCAGAAACACTGATTTAATAAGCGCTGCAAAGCAATTACCATGCAAATAGTAACAACCAGTAATTTACTTATTTATTTATTTATTGTAAAGTCCTTGTTTTGGCTAGCAGACCACAGTAGCAGATCCCAATAAGGTCAGATAATTGCAAGATATTTCAAGTATCTAAATAGCTGTGACACCAAACATATGAACCATCAGTTTTTGCACTGGTCTGTTGGTCTCCTTGCAACTTCAATCATGAACAACTGAGAGAGCCAACAGAGGAACAACTGAGACAGCAAAAAGAGAACTGAAGCAAAAGGGAGGAAAGTGTTTAGGAAAGTGCTCTTTTGTCAGTGACACTAGCTAAGATTACACTGCAAAATAATGCAGGTTTTAAGCCTCCTATTAGGAAATAGCACTCCCACGCTAACTCCTTCCTTTGCCCCAGTCTTTATAAGAAACATATTATTTGGAGTAACCAAGTCAATTATTTTAAGCAACATACAACCATCTATCTATAGCACAGAGCTGAAAACTTGCATAGATTATGCTAAAGTACATGTTCAGCTTTACAAGTTGCCTAATGATTTTCTTGTCCTGGACTGGAGCTACATGATCTTGCCTAAATCACTTCATTTCCTAGTTCTTCATTTCACTCACAGAAAAAATCACACAAAATGTAAGAGAATATTTATAGGAAGGTTCAACTGTTACTGCCATATTGCCAACATCCACCTCTGACGCCATGGGCCAACATAATAAATGAAGGCATTACTTTCAGAGTAGCTGTCATAATGAACAGTGAAAATGCTCCAAATATAGAAATATATTTCTGTGTATCTGATGATGAGAAAAAGAAAATTAACACTATCATGTGTTCTAAAACTTCTAAATATTTTGAGGAGGAAGAAAGGAAGATGACTTTCTAGTTAAACTGATGAATATACAAATATCAACATTGTTGTGCTCAAGATCAAGTACAAACTGAATCTACGATATCATTTACAGAAATAGGTAAGCAGTGGAATGCAATTTCTATCTATAAATCATTTTGCTATAGCCTTCTACTTCAGTACTCTTAAATAGGAAAATGCAACTGAAGTTATTTTAGTTAAAGGCTGTACAAAATAAATCCTTGTGGCAACACTCATCTGTCAGGAGATTTGATGCTCTCCAAAGTACTTGTTGGTATTAAGCAAGCAATCTCTCAATTCTAACAGACTTTGTTATTGATATGCATGATCTAAGTAGTTTATTATTTTTAGTTAAGTGTGAAGTGATATGTCAACAAAACCCACAAAATTAAGGAAACCACATATTACAAAACCTAAAATATTGAACTCCTGTACGAAACAACTACTGATGGTTGTGTTCTTGTAGATACAATAACATGGCTAACAATTAAACAATATCTCCTAGGAAACTGGGACAAGAAAATATATCTTGGTCAAGTCTGACATCTCTAGACAGACTTAGGAATCCTCATATAAGCAGCCCAGCAGAAGCCAGAAAGACCACTGGAAAGCTTCTAAAAAAGCTGATAATAAAACAGATAAAGAAATTGACACAAAAATTTCAGACCATTTGAGATGGTTAGTGAAAATGTCATTGGATTTCTAAGCTCAAATCATTACAAGACTAAATGAATCAAGAAGCCAGGTAATGGTAAATGGAAGATGCTATGTTCTGTAATGCAGGTTTATACACAAGTTCAGTGCCTTTTTCTGAAAACACTTCAATACATATGAGCAAACAAATGAATATAAAAAAGCTATGTTGTCTTTGAAATAAAAATGTATTTTCCTTAGTTATCTTAAATCTTGAATAAGATTTAATCTTATCCCTTATTTTATGATATCAGACCTGGTATGATAATGGTGTTAATACTTCAGTATTTTGCAATCTGAATCTGCCTGATTTCCTCAATAATTCTTCGGGCAAAATGACAGTTGACATGACAAAATCAGGAACACATCTAGCATTTCTCACAAACCTACATCAAAATACATAGCCTTGACTCTTTTCCTTTGCCTAGAAGTGGGAGTATCCACAGGCAAAGAACCAAGTTTTAGACACAAGTTTTAAAAATACAGTATTGGTGGTTAATAAAGCAAACTGTTTACCCTTGAACTTAGCACAGATATTTAGAGCTTGCATGATTATATTGCTGGACTGATTCTGTCTGGTAGATAATACTGCTGGACTGATTCTGTCACTGCTAGATCAAATATGATTTTTTAGCATATTTTTTGGAATGACTTCCTCTCCAAGCATGGATCAACTGCTGTATTTTCACAGAAAATGGAAGTTGACCTAGTTATGCTGTGCCATTAACCTTTGAAATCATAATATGTGTAGATGTGTTGATTAAACTCCTCACTGCTGGACCCTTGCAGGAAGTAAAGTGAATTATGCACAGAAGGAACTCACTTAGAATTCCTCCTGTTTTGTTTAGGTTTTTGTAGCAAACTGGTTATTTCTATACCTGTCCTGAGAAATTGGTACCTCAACCAAGTTAATATCCAAGTTTGATTTTTAAAAAACTGAAAAGTATACCAGTAATACAAAGAAAACATAACATTACAAGGAGGTGATAAAACTAGCATGGCTTCACCAAGGACAAGTCCTGCATGACCAACACAGTGGCCTTCTATGATAGCATAACTGCATCGGTGGACAAGGGAAGAGCCACTGATATCATCTATCTGAATGCCAGTAAGGTCTTTGACACAGTGCCTTTAACATCCTTCTCTCCAAATTGGAAAGATGTGGATTTGATGGATGGACTGTTCAGTGGATGAGGAACTGGTTGCAAGACTGTACACAACGAGTGTTCAGCAAAGGGTCTACGCCCAGATGGAGATGGGTGATAAGTGGTGTCCCTCATGCATCAGTACTGGGACTGCTGCTCTTTAACATTTTTATCAGCAACATCGACAGTGGGATCGAGTGCACCCTCAGCACAGGTGCACTTGTAAAATGCAAGGCCAAACATAACCTAATACAGGGCTCCTAAATAGCCTTTTTGTTGTCCAGTTTTGCTTTCAGTGGCCACCCATGTTAGAAAGTGGCTGATAGCTAATAAAGAGAGAGGATTACACTATTCTTCTGCAAATCTATGGAAGGTTGGAGTTTGATTGTAGCAGAAATAGATTTTATGGTATATCAGAGCCATCAATGAAGAAGAAAAAGAAAAAACCCAAATTTTGCTGATTTACTTATAGTAGCAAAAAGATTTGATTCTCTGATCAAAGGTAGTGAAGTTAATCAAGAAATTTTCACTTCCCTAGTGATGCTACAGACTGTTTTTTTTTTTTTTTTTTTTTGGGGGGGTTTTTTTTTTTTTTTTAATGCTGGAATTTTCTTCCAATTTCTGTATTCAGTTGGTTGGTTTCAGATTTTTAAAACACTGTTAAAGTGAGGCTGCTCCAGAATGGCAAAGGAGGATAAATGTATCCAAGAGATCCAGCAAATCTTGGGTTTGTAGGACCAGGGTTACAGACAAGCTACATCCTCACACACCTAGAAAATACATGAACCCGTATTTCTAAGCCATGGAAGCATGCATACATCCTATCAGATAGGGCAGAAACTTGCTGAAAATGACTTTGAACTCCCAGAAGCAGCCATAATTTCAGCAGCAAATTTCACTCAAATTACTGAAATCACCTCCAGCGAGGTCTTTACCTCTGGCTGACTGTAATACAAGTTTCCACATCAGGGCTCAGAAGTTGTTCCATTCTAAATTCATACCCTACTTCAGAGTAATTTCTTCATGAAGTAAGCAATGTCGTCTGAAAGTACGGATTTGCTTAAAGTTAGAAAAGATAAAAGACTTCCTTGTAATAAGGTACTGCCATTGCCATATGCCTGAACTAAACTTCATTGAATTCTTTTTCAAGTACAATACAATTTCAGCCCATCTAAACAGCCAGTAGAATTGCATCAGGTGATAATCACAGGATCAGAAACAAAAGTAGCTTTGCAAGAAACATGTAGTTTTCAAATGGAAATGGAAACTGTTCAAGCATTCTCTGTGTCTACAAAGGGTAAGGCAAAAAGTGATCAACTCAATTTGCAGCAAGAGACATTTGGTTTATGTATTAGAAAGCATTTTCTAACTGTAAATCCAATTTGACACAGAAGTTGAAATACTTTTTATTTGCGCCAATTTTTTTTGCATTTTAATCCATTATTGCAACTGAACTGTATCAGAACTCTTCCAAGTAACTGTCCACATTATACTGCTTTTTAGGAATAACAAGCACATTTTGTATTTTATGTTGTGAAACTAACATCTTTTTTACTTACTGTCATCTCATCAATTTACTTAAACTTTTTAAATGCATAAATAACTAATGACATATAGAGAGCAATGGAATATATCCATGCATGCTTGCACATTCATAAGTTTTTGTCAGCATACATACTGACATTTAATGCAATCATTATATTGGATTAAAGCAATATGCAGGGAACAACCTTAAAGCTGGAACACAGAAATCCATACACTTTGAATAGCACAAACACCTGTTCCATGCCAAATTCCCAAATTACTGACAGCACTGGCAGACCATTACTAAGTGATGTTGAAAGTTAGAGCAAGTCAGGCACTGGAAGGCTGCAATGAAATCTTCCCAGAGTCTTCTTTTTTCCAAGCTGAACAAACCCAGCCCTTTCAGTCTTTCTTCATATGAGAGGTTTTCTAGCCCTTTGCTCATCCTTGTGGCCTTCCTCTGGACCCATTCCAGCATCTCTGCATCCTTCTTGCACTGGGTATTTCAGGGCTGGACACAGTGTCTTTACATTTTTGCTTTCTAATACATTATTATACTCCCAGTTTAATAACTTGTTATTTAGCCTCTAAAATGATAGAAGAAAATGACTGAGAGCAACTGAAAAAGCTATTCAGCACATTCTCCTACAACAAGGCAAAATCATTTGTATCATTCACAATGTTTGTCCAGTGTATCAAAAGCCTATGCTGATAAGGAATTTTCAGCACCTTCAGTGTTGAACTCCCTGCTGCTAATTGTTTAATTCCAATCTGGAAGTTTTCTGCTACAGTGTTATTCCAGAACTATTTTTCCTCTCCACAAGGAAACTAAAATCTGCTTATTCCATTATGGTTTGCAGCAGCCTCTTCCATAGTTCATAGAGGAAAAACAGTAGCAATTCTCACTTTCCCAGACTAAATAAAACTAGTTCACTCAATCTTCTCTCATCAGTCACACTTTATTCCAGGTTTTTGTCCTTATTTTTACCTCTTTCTTCAATCCATCTTCATCTTTCTTGCAGTCGGTAGCCCACACTGACACAGTACTTTAGCAAAGGTCTTACAAATGCGGGTAGGTAATGCATTCTGTTTATACACAGCTGACCTGTGAACATGTTATTATGCACAACAACTCACCTATGTATTATTTCTACAGAATCTCTAATGATGCATATTTTGTCATGCAAGCCTAGGAATTGATAAGTAGATCAAGAAATGTATTTAGAATATTGTTTTCTTGTGTATAAATATTGTAACAGTGCATACATATGTTTATAAATATTAAAAAAGAATTTCTCATCATATTCTGTGTTCTGTTTCATTAATAACTCAATTGCATTCATCAAGTTCAATTCTCTCAATGCTTTATATGCATCAAACTCCCTTCTTTTAAGAAACCACTTTTCTTTTAATGAAGCAACTCATTTGCCTAGATTGGTCACACATAAATACATTTGCACAAGTAGAGTTGTTAATTTATCTGCCTATTTCAGCAAGACACTTAAATACTTTTCACTGGAGATATACTTCAGAGTGACCAGGAATAAGTTAGTCAGGCAATATAAATTGATAGATTCTTCCACTCGTACAGTCTGGAAGTATAATGCATTGGAAAGCACTTTCTAAAATTAATTTAAGACAATTTAGTTTCAGAAAATAATTTAGTCATCAAAATGAAGATATATTGGATAAGACAGTACTAAACAACATCAGTTTTAAAGCTACATTGAAAATTATTTTTTTATTTTTTTTGCTACTTGAAGATGAGTTTAATTTTCATATCTCTTCTAAAGAATGGCAGCTCTGCTGACAGCACCAGAGTGCTGTATCTGGATGGGACCCAAGTACACTGACATTTGATGAACATTACAGAGCTGAAATAAACTATATTAATTATTACGTAAAGTCAAAACTGTCTTCAGAATATGTCAAGCAAAATCATGTAATTCTGTACTGTGTAGAACATGGGGTTAAATTATACCCCAAATATGAAGCACCAATCATTGTTGTATGTCCATTTTAATTAAACAAATTAGAACACAGACTAGCAGCAATGCATTTTACAAGAATTTGAATACTCTGAGGAAGAGATGGCTCAGTTGTTTTCATTTCATGATAGGGGGCCTGCAGGAAAGCTGGGGAGAACCTTTTTATAAGGGCAGGTAGTGACAGGATGAAGGGAAGTGGCTTTAAACAGGAAAAGGATATATTTAGACTAGGAAGAAATTATTTAATATGAGGGTTGTGAGACACTGGAACAGGCTGCCCAGTGAGGCTGTGGATGCCCTGTCCCTCGAAGCACTCAAGGCCAGCCTGGATGGGGCTGTGAGCAACCTGGTCTAGAGAGAGGCGTCCCTGCCTATACAGGGGATGGGAACTAAATGATCTTACAGGTCCCTTCCAACCCAAACCACTCTATGATTCTATGATTCAAAGCCCAATGCAACAAATGGAAAGACGTCACATATTAGAAGCCTAAGATCAGCCTCAAAGATAAATACTCACAAAGGTATCTTTTTTTTTTTTTTTAAACTTTCTGGTTTTGTCACTAATTCTCTTTGTTTCTCTCTCTCTCTCTCCCCTTCGTTATTTATTTATTTTTGTTTGTTTGTTTGCTTGTTTGTTTTAAATAACCTTTTTCTCAAAGTTTCAACCACTAAGGACTTTGGTCTCCTCACCATTCTTCTGCACTTTAATCTCACACCAAGTCTGTAAGAAAGAACTCTTCCTTTTTTTTTTTTTTTTTACAGCATTTAAACTACATTCATTTCACCACATTTCCCTAGACTGAAAACCTTTTCCCCCTATCTTTTATTTTAACACCTGGCACCCACGTTTTGCTCAGCTCTCACTTATCTTTAACGTCTCCTCTTCCCAACTAGCAAAACCATCTTTACATGAGCCCTCATGAAAGGATCCCTTGCTATCTTCCTCTACAGCAGACCTCGTTTTAAGATTAATTCCTCATATCTATCAACAACCTTGTTGTTTTGTTTTCTTCATTTTTCTCTAACTCTTCCTCTTCTCCCTTTATAACCTGCTGCATGTATTTTCTGCATATGTTTTGCATCCCCAAGGCTCCCTGTTACTCAGTGTATACACTATATTTGAAGGACTTCCAAAAATATTAACTTTCTAATTATAGCAGCAATACCAGTTTTTAGGACATTTATTAGAGTGACTTTTTGGGATTTAAATATAATTTGATAAATAATTTTTAAAGGTTTTTTAAAATTATTATTATTATTATTATTATTATTATTATTTTTAGCACAGTATCTGGACCTAATGAAATCTCTCATTGAACCAAAACTGATGTAAGACATACCTGTGAAGACTGGAAGTTTTCTATTATGTAAATGAAACCAGAGAATTAATCTATAGACATACAAATGAGAGTACTTACAAATACACATACATGCATATATATGCACATATATATATGTATATATACTGGATATTCATTTTTGTACATGCATGTATGAGTAACAACAGCCTGAGAATTCTTGAGTTTTTCAATTGCAGTTACTCCTAAAAATGATTACTATATGGGAGCACATACAAATGCTGATTACTACACTTTAGTAATTTTATTCATTATATACAGGATTAAATATATTTTTTATGAACATTATTTTTTAACTACCTCATTTTCAGGGTTTAGAGCAAGGGCTGCCAAGAGATTGAATTCAATCAATTTATTTGGGTGATCACATGAGTAATTTCTATAAACCATGCTTCTATTTCACATAGACACTCCAAAACAGCAGCAGTTCATCTCTTAGTTTCAGTGCAATCATCAGCTGAATTATCACAGCTTGGCCTTGATACATCAATATTTGATTTAGCACAAACAGGATAAGTATGATCCTCCTATAAATATATGTGTGTGTGTGTGTGTACACACGCATATATATGTATATATAAAAGCATATGCACAAAGAGAATTTTAATAAGGTATATATATCCTTGTTGATCAATATTTCTGTTCTAGCTATGCTGTTTCCTATTAGCCAGGCTAAACTTGATCTGCCTCTTGAATGACTTGTACTGTTTTTACAAATTAGTATTATCAGAATTCTTTGGAGTTCTTAAAATAAATTTTACCAGTGAAACTGTGGGTCTGCCTACCACACTGAAAATAGAGTCTGTATAATAAATACAGAGACCACACTTTGTTTTAATTCCTTCATTACCTCTAGTTCTATTTAGTTGATAGCACTGTTCTGCCTTTGGTTCTGCCTATTCTAATACTGAATCTTAGAGAAAGCTTAACAGTGATTATTAGGCAAAATGTGGCCAGTATCACAGATACGCCATTCAGTCAGATAATAATCCAGCTGCTAAAAACAAGCATGTGCTCCTTTGCTGGGATGTTTATAAATGAGAACATTTTTCTTTTTGACATGTCAGCAGCCAAACTAACAAGACATTGGTGACAAATGATATATTTAACCCTCCAGAAAAGGATCCTGACTTGTTCTTTAGGACAGTTTTCATTTTTATGTCTGAAGGATCAGACAAAGATACATTGCCTTTCAAGGAAAGTGATGATGCAACAGCAACGTCTGGAAATGAATCTCATTCCTCTGGAGTGTTTTTGTCTTTTTGTTTGATTGCTTTTGGGGAAGAAAGAAGACGTATGTAGACTGTAATAAATATCTAATCTACAGTGGCAAGATTGTCTTAAATTTCTGAAATGCTGTTTCCCTAATTCAGTAAGACAGACAAATTACCTATGTTTTTAACTTTGAAAGAAAGAAATGAGTCTGGAAAAAGCATACCTCTACAGATGTCATTAATGTGTTGATACAATGATAAAGTCAAATGGAATAGGTCTAGACAAGACCTTTGGAGGCAAGTTAGTTTGTCCATTCTTTCCTGACCCTATAACAACTGAAGGACTATTTCCCTCCGAATCTCAGAGTTTGCTCCAGTTACAAGTTTTACATAAACAGAAATGCAGAGAAGTCTTGTCAAAGACAAACTTAGCAAGAGATGTCATTCTGTGAGGGAGTTAATTTTCACAGATGCATAAAAAATGAACCAGAAGATATCTGCAAAGTCATCTATCCCTTACACAACTCCCAGAGAAGGTAACAATATGTTTCTATTGATTTCAGCGTAAGGTTTATTAATTCCATTACCAGGAAATTATGTTCAGCTATAACTAAGCTGGTCAAGGTAATTATATCCTTTGCTTTCACAGAGTCCTCGTTCTGTATGTGTCTTGACCTTCTGAATCAAGACGTTGCTGATCTTCAGCTCTAACCTTTCTTTGATTCATCTGATTTCTCATCACTGGAACTAACAGTTACATAATCAACCTCAACAATTTATCTCCTTTTTTTTCATATCCATGCTTTTCAACACCTACATACATATCACATCCCCCTTGGTTGCTCTACATTCAATTTTTTAACTAATTCTTCATGACAGGATGTTAGCGTTGAGGATTACTGAGCCTTAAACAGCATCAGAGATCACCAAATGTATGGTGATCAAGCATGTTCCCCATTATTACATAGCAAATGGCAGAGGGGAGGGATTGATACAGCTGCACTTACCTAAATTTCTGACCTCTTTTTTTTTTTTTTTTTTTCCCCTTTTCTGTAAGTCTTGTTTCTTCTCCTTTGTTTTGAAAGGTGCAGCTGCAAAAAGGGCTTTTATGAAAATTAGACACTACCTTCTTCATTGCAGCAGGAAAGGCTAGGAAACCAAGGCACAGTAAAGAACCCCTTGACAAATACATGTGGCCTAATTTCCCTTTCACAGAATCACCAAGGTTGGAAAAGACCTACAAGGTCATCCAGTCCAACCATCCACCTATCATCAGTAGTACTCACTAAACCATGTCCCTCAACACAACGTCCAAACGTTCCTTGAACACCTCCAGGGTCAGTGACTCCACCACCTCCCTGGGCAGCCCAGCCAATGCCTGACCACTCTTTCAGAGAAGCAGTAATTCCTAATGTCCAACCTGAATCTTCCCTGGTGCAGCTTGAAACCATTCCCTTTAGTCCTGTCACTAGTTACACAAAAGAAGAGGCCAACCCCCAGCTCACTACAATCTCCCTTCAGGTATCACAGAATCACAGAATGGACAGGGTTGGAAGGGACCTCAAGGATCATGAATCTCCAACCCCTATTCCATAGGCGGGCCACCAAACTCCCCATTTAATACTAGACCAGGCTGCCCAGGGCCCCCCATCCAATCTGAACACCTGAACACCTCCAGGGATGGGGCATCCACAACCTCTCTGAGCAGCCTGTTCCAGCACCTCACCACTCTTCTCTGTAAAGAACATGTAGTTATAGAGAGCAATAAGGTCTCCCCCGAGCCTCCTCTTCCACAGACTGAACAATCCCCGCTTCTTCAGCCGCTCCTCATAAGATCTGGAACGCAGGCCTTATGAAGAGTGGCTGAAGGAGCTGAGATTTCCTTCAATAACATAATGGAAATTATATGATGGTGCAGTTTATGGAAGCTTTTCAAGGGCTCCTGAAAAATACAGAAGATTCAAATTTTCTTCAAATTTTCTTTAAATTTAGAATTAGATCTTCTTTAACTCCTGCTCAGGTGAATAAATCATAAATGTATGCTATTTCAGGAACAAGAAAACAAAATTGTGAAAATGAAGTAGATTTATTTTTAAAATCACTGCAGTGTATTGCCAAATGATTTTATATGTACATCTTGAGAAAACAGGATATATGTAACAAACAACAAAACTGAACAAGCCAGGCCATACAAGTGGAAAACTGACATAAGAATTTTTTCTTTTGTCAACTGTGAAACTACTATTTTCAACCTGGAATTCAACTGAGCTGGTGATAGAGTTTTCTTCATTATCATTGATTTATGAGCTTATCTTGTCAACATTTTACCCATTCCCATGTTATTTATACAAGCTGAGGATAAATTTTTCCTCTCAGAACAAATATATCTCAATAAACACTATCAAATCGTGTAAATCCACAATTAGCTTTTGAAATTAAACATATTTTGACTGGATGTGTTAGCTCAACCACTGAAATATTAGGAGATATTCAGAAAGCAAAACTAACAGAGCACTGAGGATAGGAGTACAGAGGATAAGAGTACAAATATCCAGCAGTGTGCCCTTGTGGCCAAGAGGGCCAATGGCATCCTGGGATGCATTAAAAAAAGCATGGCCAGCAGGTCGAGGGAGGTGATCCTCCCCCTCTACTCTGCCCTGCTAAGACCTCATCTGGAGTACTGCGTCCAGTTCTGGGCTCCCCAGTACAAAAAAGACAAGGATCTCTTGGAAAGAGTCCAGCGGAGGGCCACAAAGATGGTGAAGGGACTGGAGCATCTCTCCTATGAAGAAAGGCTGAGTGAACTGGGTCTGTTCAGCCTTGAGAAAAGAAGACTGAGAGGGGACCTGATCCAGGTCTGTAAGTATCTAAGGTGTGGGGGGCAGAATGGCGAGGCCGGACTGTTTTCAGTGGTGAGTGGAGACAGGACAAGGGGAAACGGCTGGAAACTGCAGCATAGGAAGTTCCGCAAATATGTGTGAAGGAACTTCTTTACAGTGAGGTGACGGAGCACTGGAACAGGCTGCCCAGGGAGGTGGTGGAGTCTCCTTCTCTGGAGATGTTCAAGACCTGCCTGGATGCCTACCTGTGCAACCTGCTGTAGGGAACCTGCTTTGGCAGGGGGTTGGACTCGATGATCTCTGGAGGTCCCTTCCAACCCCTACAGTTCTGTGATTCTGTGAATATCACAAATGTCTTTCCCTTTTCTCCTTTTTCTTGCTCCAGAATTTATAGCGCCTCTTACCATGAACAACTTCATGGTAAGTCATAAGTCATCAGACTGGTTGTTAGGACCTGGTAAATCTCAACAGGTGGGAAGAGTACGTGTGAATCTAAAACCTTTTCATGGTAGTACTTTTTTTTTTTAATCCCCCCCCCCAGGTGGAATCTAATTTATTCCTCTTACATTTAAGTAAAATGATTTTTGCAAAAGCAAATGAATGATTGGATCATTAGCCAGCACATCACTATTGAGCATATGTGTAATAAAATGGGCAGTAATTCATCTAGTAGATTATCACATCAATCCAAACAGAGGCGTTCTATAAGTATCTATCTTCCATATTTACAAATTGTCAGCTGCTAATGAAATATTTCACATACTGTAAAAAGTAAGATATTGAATAGCAACTGAAGTAAAAAATTTTAAATCAGAATGTTTAATTGATCTGCATGCACTCTTGAAAGAGCTGGATGGTCCATAAGATATAAAGAGAATGGCCCTACCAATGGAATTTCAGTAGTTAAACCAAACAAAAATGGAAAGAGGAATTGTGTACCATATGCTTAATTTCAAGCTGGAATTTTTTAAATCTTACATTTTAGGTCATGGAATTTTACTGAATGTCTGATCTTCTTTATCTATGCTTCAAAATCCCAGACTTTAACCTCCCAAAATACTCAAACAGATATTCATCATCCAGTTCTTGTCTGTCCTTTCATTATCTCCTACAAAATATGCTTTTTTTTTTTTTTTTTTTTTAACCTTATATCTTCAATAGAATGGATAAGAGTTGGAAGACAGCACGTAGACATGTAATTATGATGCATTTATTGAGTAGATAGTACATGTCCTGGCATGAAATTGAGAAACAACAGCAAGTAAAAGTGTCATCCTGATTTTTGGATTAGCTGTATCATCAAGCTGTTGTTTCTTCAAATGACCTCTCCTGTTACGATATAGCTTACTGTCAGTTTCCCTCCATTGCTCGTCCTTTAAATACTGTTTTCTCTATTGTAATCCTTTCTTGAGTCAGGAGAATATCTTTTCTCCTTTATTTTTCTTCTGTTGAAATTGTCAACATCTCCCACAGTACCAACTATCATTCAGCACTTTGACCCATTAGATCAAAGTAATTGAACGCTTATCTCTTATTTAAATGATACTATTTAAAGTCTCATTTTAATATCAGTCTGATTTTATGCTATGTATGATGTGAGCAAACTTCTATAACCCTGCCAGTATATGAAATCTCTTCAGAAATATAATCCACTTAATGCTTTCAATTCACATGTCTAACATCATATTACCTCATTTAATCTGAAATACATACAAGAATTAAGTAATTATATTCAGGTGGCAAGCTCTACAAAAACGTGGTAACAGGAATATCATGTAACACTGTCTCAGGTACGTTATCCATTAACAGAGTCACGGAAAAGTCCACTGTCCTTAAATAGCAGTACTTGCAGGAACAAGGATATTTTAAATGAATAACTACTGGGGGTTCAAGTCCATCATTTGTATGTGCTCCTTTTTATTCTCAGCCCTACAGAGACAATTTAATTTACCTGTCTGAAATTCTGGAATAAAATAAAAAAGTGCAAATAGCTTATGTTGATGTAATTTATGGAGCTAGTTTAGAAAAAAACACATAATGTCAGCACAGGGAACTATTTTTATCACAGTATATTGTTTAACAACCCTTCACGGTCATCAAATTTACTGCACCTATAAAATGCAAGGCAGCTGCAGAGGATGAACCAGCAGTTTAAAAATACTAAAGAGACAAAAATTATCCAATTTCCCATCTCCCTGATCCACTGACATTGTTATTTCTGCACAGAACAGATGAGTATGTGCTGTATTTACAAAAAGTTGCCAGTTTTAAAATCTGACAATTTTAAGTAGTTATTATAATGAGGAGAGTGACTTCCCAGAGGTAGAAGCTGAATTAATGTCCTTAAGAAATACTTCCTTTTAAATTAAGCAGTAAAGTCCTTACAAGCCCCAGGTAGGATTAACACTACTGAGTGTAGAGAGGTATGCTGGTGTCAACAAGGGATACACAGATCAGATCTAGAGGGTGAAATTCATGCTTAATGTGAGCTGCTGAATTTCATTAACTTCTAAAGAGCTCTGTTAATTTCCATTACAGTAATACAGCAGCTTCCATTTCAGCTTCTCTTGAGCCTACAGCCACTCTTTCCCCCACTGAAATCGCCATCAGTCCTGCTATTCAACTTCCATACCTGCTCACCTCCCAGTCACCTGTTCAAGATGAATCCTTTTATCTAACATCTGTTCTCTTGGACTCAAAGATACAGCTTAAAATTCAGAAAAAAATACTGCTATGAGAAGCTAGCTAAAATCCTAAGACAGGCAAAACAAAACAAACAAACAAAACCAACCAACCAACTCAGCAACAACAACCAAAACAAAACAAAAGAATTGGAGACTTGTTCCAAGGAGCAATGAAGGAGATCCATTCCACACCTAGCACTGGATTACAACAGTATTAATGCTTAGCTGAGAAGCATTTAGCTTAGAAATCTACTGCGTATTGTAGATGATAAATATTTACTCTGTGCTCTTACATGGTATGTATAATGCTTGTAGACTCAGTCAGCACACAGTAAAAGATGCCCAAATAAAAGTGGTGCAGAGAAGAGATGTATAGGCAGTCAACCAGGATTTTTCTCATCTTGGCAAGAAAACATTTTCCTAATGATTTTGCTAGCGATAGAGCTGATGACCCATGATCTCATGTCACTGCAAGGATAATCTAATCTCAGCCAAAACACCACAATTTCAGAGAAAAATCATAGCCATTGTCAACTTTTTGCAGTAGCTTGATAAGTACTTACTCTATGCAGACTAACAATTCAGTTCTGTTTTATGAATGCTATTTTATCTTCCATTTTGCGCTTCAACCTTACATAACAAAACTATAACAAGCATCCCTGCATCCACTATAGCACTGAGAGTGGAGAACAATAAGAACCTGTATTGCATCTGATTTTTCATTCAAATGGAGACAGCATAGCACAAATACTGGTCACTACTCAGATTAAACAGTCATGCCACGTTGCTTTACAATCCCTTATAGCTGGAACAGGTGGTTTGTTGGGAGTTGTATTTAACTAACATTTTCTTACTGCAAAGACTATAGATCAATTTTTAACAGCACTTCATACCTGTAGCTCTTGGTCTTCAACTAGTAAACCAAAATTTCTAAGAGGATGTTCAAAAGCACTTTGTCCTATGAGCCCTATGAATTCTCCTGTGGACAATTTTGAATAAAAAGAGAAAAGAGATGGCTATTCTGTTGGAATAATGAAAAACTGATCAGTAGGAGAAGAAGGAATACCTAGGTTTCTAAATGGCCTACCAGAGCCAGATTTTGCTGATTTTCATACAGAAGTCTAATGCTAGTTAGTCACATACTCCACTTTTTCCTTTTCTTTTCGTATTTTTGGAAACAGTGATAAAATCTATTTAAATCCAACAAAATACAGGAGACATAAAGCATTATTCTACAGTAGAGTTCAGTTAACTCTTCTGCTTAGATCTTCTGTTTGGCTGTAAGCGGGATTTCTACATAATGGCACTTATTACCATTGCCTTTCAGCAGCCTTACATTTATCTTTTCACATTTTGCAAAGATAAATTTGTTTTCAGTTCTGAGGGTCACTTCAAGATCAAAATGTTAGTGTTGATAATCAAAAGCCTGAAGTTTTCTGTACCTGTAGATTTTGTCTTCAAAACTCTTATATAAAAATCAGAGCAAAAGGAACACCACAGAATTTTACTGGTCCTTCTCTGGAAATCCATCCAGACAATTTTGGCCAATTATAGTATAGAAAGAGACAGCATTAATCAGAAATATCATCAACCAATGAACGTCCAATTTACAGATACATAAGTTGAGGTCTGATCAGCCTTGAATTTTGAAGACATCCAAATCATTCAAAAACATGGCAATTCTACCCGTCTTTCATGCCACGAGACAAGGAACTGTTAAGGAAAGAATTCCCACAAATACATAAATATTGCTGTTAATAGTGGACATAACAGATTAAAAAATATATAAATATCCTTGATTAAGTGATTTGAATATATCGTTTTAGAGTTATAACTTGGTCTACTTAGGAAAGAATTGCTGTAAACTGGTAGATAATGTCTGAAAGGGACATAATATTATGTGCTCACCAATACTGTAGAATTGTATGCTTAACATGAAATGCTATGCTTCAGACTGCAGAACTGTATCTGCTGCAGTCCTATTTCACTGTGCTCGTATTTTCTACAAACTTTCACACTTCTCATATTGCTTTTGTCGAGAAATTATTTACTTTTTATGTTACAAACAGTTCCAATCTCAAAATGAAAACTAAAAACAAAACAAAATAAAAACAAAAGCAGAAAATAAGCATAAGGCAGCTCATGATTTACAGCTGAAATCAGCCTGGATGTGAGAACTAGCAGAAGATATGCTGAAAAAGTTGTTGGAATATAATGTCCTTTGAAGATCAATTGAAATTGTGAACATGAGGATAAAGAGATGGCTCCTTTGCAACCTTTTTTTTACAGTCTTGTGAAATATATTCCTTGGATTCAGAGCTTCCATAAGCCAATTTCAGAGTTAGAAATCAGAAGCCACACAAAGGGAATAACCATCCAAAATTCAGATAAATGAGTGAGTTGACTTCACTCATTAAAATGGGCAAGATATTTATAGCATAAAACCATCACACTGCTTACTCATCATCACCATTATTTACTTGTTCTAGATCCATCCATGATACTATCTCCTGAGCTAGCAGGTGACAATGGAGCTCTTCCAGGAAGACAAATTGGTCTACAGATGCATGCTTTTTCCATACTCATCTCCCTCAAAAAAGATACATAAACAACAATGCCAAGAACTCCCACATAAATAAAAGAACTTAATAGCTTCTCCACCTGTGTATTTTTCTAATGTTAACTTAAAAGAAGCTACATTCTTTCATAACAGAAAAAGGAAATTCTTTGTCTCTGCAAAAGATTTGAAAACAGAAAAATAAGACAGTAGGTAGCCACAGAGTTAATGACTGGGATTATTCTATTTTGTTAATTAGAGAATCCTGATTCACCAGTATTTGACATTTTTCTCATGAATTTTCTTCACTCTCCTGAGAGTCTCTGGAAGGAGGATGACAGGCATAAAATCATTCAGACAGAGGGCAGAACAAATAGTTCCTGTTTGTAAACCATTGAATCTTTAATTGCGTACACATACCAGAAGTTGCAATGGGAAACACTAATTCCACACTCTTACAGCCATGCAATTATTTCAATTGCCAGGTTCAAACTTACGTATCAGTGCTTCCACAGCAAAGCCAGGGTTTCCCACATTCCACAGTTATTCTGTATGAAAAGAGCAGTGTGGGTCTGTGTTTCAAAATATATTTTTACACAAGAAACCTTCATGACTTAAGAACAGGCTTTTTAACCTCAGTTTCCTGCAATTTCTCTGGTTTTTAGACTAAACATGCACGCATATGCAGAATATTGACAGAATAACAAAGGTGACATGCAAATGAGAGGCATACCACAGTGCAATGTATTCAATTACGATTTGATGAAAAAAGATCATATCCATTCTTAGAAAAACACACTTCATTCATATTAATGTAAGTCCAGATATCTGCAATTCTTAATTACTAGACTAATCACGCAGCAAATTCTTGGATACTTTCAGTAAACTCTTCAGATTGTCAATGCTAAAAGTTCTCAAGGCTAAGATGTTGGGACAGTAAATTATCCACAGTAATGGCTTTTCAGCTCCTATGCTTTCTTTAAAGCTGAATCTAAGCTTCCGGGAAAGAGGGAGAAGATCACAGCGGAAGCATATTCTGGGAAAAGCAAACTGAGGAAAATAAGGGTTTCCTGTACTTACAACTTTCTACCACTTGCTGAGTGTTTTCTTCATACGCTGTACGCATTTCACAGTCTAGACATTTTTAACAGTATAAACAAGGAAAAAAAAAAAACTTTCAGGATCATAGAATGAGGTTAGAATTAGGTTGGGAGGGACCTCGAAGACCATCCAGTCCCAACCTCCTTCCTGTGGGTTGGTTGCTCCCCATCAAATCAGGCTGCCCCGGGCCCCATCCAACCTGGTTTTGAGCACCTCCAGGGATGGGGCAGTCGCAGCCCTTTGACTGGCAGTGCCAAAGCCTCACGTACTATGAGTGACAAATTTCCTCCTGGCACCTTACCTAAATTTCCTTTCTTTTAGTTTAAAACCAAGAAAGTTTCTCAGGTGGTAACCGACAGTGACAACTGAACTGAGATGTATAACCAAACCAGAATTGAATTGAACTCTTTCAAAATGCTCTGAACATTCCTCCAACCCACACATCTCTTTTCCATTTAACTCTGGTGCCAGATACCAAAGGGATTTCAGTTTTACACCTACTAGAAATAATTGATTTAGGATGAGCAAATGTCTGATTTTAAGCATAACAGTGATAACCAGATGTGGATGAAATCCTCAGAGAAATACATATCCTCTGTATGAATAAAAAGTTAATTAAGGGAAATTTAACCTGGAAACTGATTTTGAAGGCTGCTAAGAAGGATGTCCATCCTGATACGTCAGTGATACCAATGTCATTCTTTAAAGGAATTACAGAAATCTAAGAAATGTATTGAGGACTACAGAGAGAAGTTCTTTGCCCATAATCGAAGGTGTTCCGTAGTGTTTAACAAAGCCCTAATAAAACAGAGACACTAGTAGCCATGTTTAGGTTAAACAGCACAATAAACAATTAGCAGAAGAGAAAATTCAATATAAAGCATATGGTCTAGCAGCTACACACCTTGTGGTTTACTGGTGCATGCCACAGAGATGATCACTAATTGGGCTGATAAAGATTGAGTGTTGCCGAACCAGATGCACAGTTACTTATTCTCATCCACACTTCACCCACGCTCATGTTTTCTCTTCCATTCTCACTACCATTCTCACTCTTCAGTGGATCTTTTCTCACCCCATAATTCCACATAAATATTTCCCAGAAGATGCTTCAAAAGTGTGAAAAAGAAATAAAGAAAAACCAAGAAAGCTAACCACTCTAAATACTAGTGGGAGTACTTTGTTTGGAAGGGAGGCCTTTTTTTTCCCCACCCAACTTACCTGGAGTTGTTAAATGCTTCATGGCACATCAGGACCCTGCCTATAGGTCACTGTAAGCACAACTTCATCTCAAACACTCTTCTAGTGGTTTTGTTTTATTAGCAAATAAAATATATCATTTACGTATTTCTGGAAGGAAATGAATTAGCACCGATCCATTTGAAAAGAATGTAATTGAATTAAGAAATGAGTTAAATAGACAACTGTAAAATTCAATAGTAAAATTCTCTGCAAGAATGTAAAGTTTTTGTATTTTATAATGTAATTTATACATTCTGTAAGAATGTAAAATTGTGCTCTAAACCTCTTCCATTCAGAATCCTAAGAACAAAATTGTAGCAGAATCACAGAATCATTAAGGACCTCATAAAAGATCTCTAAGATCACCAAGCCCAACCCCAAACACATCCCCACCATGCCCACTAACATGTCCCTCAGTGCCACTTCTCCAAACTTTACGAATACCTCCAGGGACGGTGACTCCACCACTCCGTGGGCAGCCTGTGCTGCATCGCCACTCTTTCTGAGAAGAAATTTTTTTCCTAATACCCAACCTGATATTCTGATAGTCTTTTTAATAATGATTAGGGAAACAAAGTGAATGTGATTTTCTTTTAGTTATTTAGAGGGAATGGTGTATTTATAAATTAGAGATGACTAATCCTAGAAACCTCTTCAAATAAAGTCAGTTTTAAGGGTTAAAATGAACTTCCTACTATAAGCTTCCCGACAGTTGGGAACTCAGTGAAAAAATGCATACTTTTTTTTTAAAAAATTTTTTTAAAAAATTTAAAATATTTTTAAAAAAAAATACTTTTTTTTGTTTTAAATTACATAATTTTTTATCACTGTTAAAAAGCCATGACATTCAGGTCATAAACTACAAAGATCATGGTGAAAATTAAAGAAAAAAGAGATTTCCAAACAAATAACCTTCAATTCTTAACCAGTTAACAGAAGTTCAAGTGAAATTATATGCTCCTGATATGCAGAACTGTTAATTTTATGAAATACATACTTATTGAAAACATTTACAGGAAATGGAGAAGAATTTGACATCCATGATTTTTGGAACTCTCAAAATTTGGATGATAGTATAGCATGCTTGTAAGTATTATATGTATTATGCCAGTAATCTTTAAAAGCATTCATTAATATCTGCAATGCAATTGCAGAAAAAATTTACCTTCAGTAAATCAATCAATAAAATATCATAAATGTGCTTCATTCCCAAGGCTTATTGGTGGGAAACAATGGTAAACATCACGTATGGTAATTTACAATCTTCATGCTCTCTGAGGATAAATTGCAAAATGTCATCCTATCAAGATCATTTCCTACTGAAGTACTGGTGCATCAAGGCTTGAAATCAAATACCGGTCCTCTGGTCAACACACCATTTTTCTTTCTAGCATATCATTTGGTCAGACTGTAGAAATGTGCTCTTAAAAACTGGAAAACTCTGAGTCATAAATTATTCTACACCTTGCCAGCTGGAGAGGTACTAGAATAGCCAGAAAATTTAACTATTTAATCCAGTTTAACACTAAAAAGAGAGCGTGTTGAATCTCTGGGACATACAGAGATGCTTAACTTGAACTGGATGACTCTACCACTATGTTTTTTCTATATGCAATAGTATCAAAATGCAGTAGAAATATTAATCAGGTAAATTAAGTGCAAGAAATTAAATGACGCTGATAATATCAAAACTTTAAGTCAGCTATTTTCTACTCAACATTCACATCAAGTTAAAGGAAAGAGGTGGCAAAAGCTATTCTCTATATCAAGCATGACAGTTTTCAAAACACAAACGATCTCTAATAATGAATTCACACCGGGAAGTTAAGAAATAAAATATTTTTTCAGACATCAGTGGTGGAGAAAATCTTTTGTTCACATTTTAATTTTCCATTTGCTGTAGGTCTATTAAAATAAATAAAAGGAAAAAAATACAAAAAAAAAAAAAAAAGAAAAAAAAAGAAAAAAAAGAAAGAAAAAAAGAGAACAGCCTGTAATATATCCATTTGTATATCGGATAGAAATAGATTGGGTATACAGTAGTAATAGCAATCCATCTTGTTTCTCATTTGCTTCTCATGCAGTTTCACAGGAGCTGGAGTGTGCTTGAATTGTCATGTATCTAAATTGTAGGATTTAGTGAGACTGCTCGCACTGACATAGCTCTCCTTAAGGTAAAACCCTAGAGGAGCAAAATGACAAGGAGAAATGCCACGTCCCACTGCTGCCTTCTCTGAGCCTTTCCTGAGCTCACATAGGCCAAAAGGAATATACCAAGATGGTTCAAATGCTTGATTGTAAAGTTTAAGGCAGGCTGCCTGTGATTTCTGGAAATGCAGAGCACCTCGATAGTACCAAATGACTAAAGCTGTCTGAAAATGGAAACTCAAAAAATTAAAAATCAAATCAGAAGAAAGGTGCTGAAAACATCTGTTCCAACTGAAAATGCTGGCTATGAACTCCAGGTTGCTTCAATATGCCACAGTCAGTTCTGCCATTTCACAGACATCAAATGTGAGCATTGCTCGACAGACACAAGATTTACATTTTATAGTAATAAACTGGAAATTTTGTTTCTCCGATTTTACTCTAAATTGTGTTATTGTTCGTTCATTCATTGAACACCTTGTGCTGGGTAATTTTGTGCTTCTACAACTAGACTGTCAACATCAACACTAGCGTAAATGCTGAGAATATATAGTGCACTATGAAATGCTGCATCTACATCTAAATTCCAATTATATACACATCCCAATGACTTTTCTTATCTGTTCTCCATATCTTGAAACTCATGTTCATTCCCCGTAGCCCTGGGTATGTTGCTGCACCTGATGTAATCCATTTGTACTGTTAATATTCCTTCCATGCAAGCGTTTCCTCACCTGCAAGGTTACGGGGTTATCAGCACAAAGATATGTTATTGACTGCCATCACACTTTAATTCATTGGTTTTTCAAATGCACTCAAGCGGTTCTCAAATAAGAATTAATTCTAGTTTATTTTTTCATGGTTGGTAGGGACTTGACTTCACTTTGATGATTTTTCTCCACCTAGCTGGTCTTCCTATTGCTTCTACCCAGCTTTATTTGAATTACTTGCACCAAGCTCTTCCATACACGAATCTAACATCACTCCCTCCATTACTACCATAGTACCACACTTCTGTATGTTTCTCCTGTATTTTGGTTCATCTGCTCTGGAACCCTTGGTGTCCAGTTGTTGCATGTGGTTTCTGTCTCATCACAGTCTCAGCTGCTGTTTTTCACAGTGTGTGTGACTTTTTGATGGCACCTTGTTTCATCTCTGTTTCTTGTTTCCTTTGCTGCATTAGGCTGCCAGCACAACCTCATTGTCTCTTAACTGGTTCTGTTTCCTTTTTATAACTTCTATTTTCTTTATTTTTGTAATTCTGGTATTACTCTTTCTCTCTTGAATTCCATCCCCAAGGGCATTCTAAACTTGCCCAGATAAGACCCTGAGCACTCTAACCCAAGATGACAAAGGATCAGACCAAAGACCCTTTCCAACCTACTTATTCTCTGTCTCATTATGCTTCTGGGAACAACTAAATGGGAAGCAGAAGACTGAGTTGTCCAGTCTATCTCTGTGCTGGGTTCTCTCTGAAGCACACACAGTGGCACCTGACTTTGCTTTCTATTTCCATTACTTACTTGCTTTCATAACAAAGTTTCACCTCTGGGTTGTTTTTCCTTTTTTACCCAACTTACTACTTTTGTTGCATTGTAGATGTTGAGATGAAGCCATCCTGCACTCAAGTTCCATATATAGATCCCAGTCCTTCATATTTGGAGGCATTTTATTTGCTCAGATCTGCTTCTCTCAGCATATGATTCACATACCATTAAAGTCCTGCTTCTAATTAGAGATTCATTAACATTTTCCAAGGCTGTTCCCAGACACCACAGCTCTAACAGTGCGGTGTCTATTCTGCTTTTTTATTCCATACAAGAGAACACTTAGAGATCCTTATGAGCAATCATTCTATCCCACTGAGGGTGAGCATCATGAAAACACACGTAATTCCTTATTATATTATTTTCTCATCCTACTCCATTCCCCTCAAAAATGAGGTAGAAAATCCATAATTCTGAGCTTGTCTTTTTTGTTGCCTCCATACATTCAGAATTTTCATGCCCAGTGACTCCTGGCAGCAAAGCTGATGGGCTTTGCTCATAGAGCACCCTTCCTGCCTTATTCTGGGATTCACCCCACCAACTGCCATCTAGGAGCCTCTGTGCCAGTGCTTTGTAAGAGGGCTCTAACAGAGATGCTATAACAGAAGGTCACCATCTCAAAACTTATCAGAGTGACTTTTCCTTTGCCCCCTCCAAACTTTTATTTCCTACATCTGATCATTTCTCCAGTTTTAAGATAGACTGCTATACATGCATAATTTAAGAGATGTAAAAAGCTCAGACAGGGCACACTGGGGAGCTGAGATTCACCAATATGTTTAGCTTCAGAATACTTGGTAAGAAAATCTCTCTAATTTTGGGAAGGGTTCTTATTTTTTATTTTCAATTTGGCTATCTTTGTTAACTGATTTTTATTTTTTTTTAGATTCAAATTTAATTTAAATGATTTCACTGTGAAGTGCAAAGAGAGGGCAGCTTCTCACAGTGTGAGGGTGAAAATCAGCAACAAAGGAGAGACAAAATTAACCTGTTATCAGAAAAGGAGTAATGAGGAACTCTAAACAAAATTTGTATGTAAACCACAGTGGATTACCAGCTGTTTTTTTATTAACACGTGTATCTGCAGTGGCAAAAGTCAGTCACACAGAGCACTCCTGAAATCAGTGTTGTCTATGATGCTCTAAAGGAAATGAGATCGGAACCATGCAATACCACCAAACCCTACCTACGTCTGAAAAAGTCTCACTGATTTTTATGGGAATTGAAGTATTTCTTATTGTAAGAGTAATAATTTTATTGCTGGAGGAAGATACATTTCATAATTTGTACGTTAAATGTATATCTTTCTTACTTAAAATCAGTTACAACGTCCTGCTGATTTATCCCACTTCATTTTCATATAGATAATGCAGCAGTGTGCAGATACATTTGGGGGGGCACTTTCTTAATATTCCAAAATGATCAAGAAGAAAAACTCTGAAATGGAGCTTACTACTTTCACTATTTTACTATTTTATAATTAGGGCTTATTTACAAGTAAGGAGTGAGGCAATATTATTTTATAAGATTATATGACAACAGCAGTGGAACTATCACCACCAAACAGCTTAGTTTATCTTTCATAATCAAGAAAATAAATTAAAAACACAGCAAAACAATAGAAAAGAGCAATAAAAGTAAAGCTTATCCTCATAAGGTAATTTAAGCATTTCTGGAGTAGTCAAAGTGAAATTATCTCTACTGAAATTAAATGAGGATGACCGTGATTGCAGTATATTTCTGACTTAAATGAATTACTGAGAATACTTCAGCTTTAAGTAAGAATCTCAAGACAGAAATGTATTTTTTAATAAAGAAAAGCCTCATTTTTATTACCAATTATGATGAAAACAGAGGAAATTTATGCAAAAGTGTGGAAAGGGGGGGGGGGTCTGGCCATGTGAGAGGGCTATAGAAATATTGTCAGGGCATGCAGGGATGCCACAAGGAAGTCTAAGACTCACTTGAAATTAAATTTGCTGAGGGAGGAGACAGACAAAAAGAGAAGCTTCTTTGAGTACGGCTGCAAGCTGGTGGCCCTGCCTGTTGCAGGGAGGTTGGAACTTCATGATCCTTGGGGTTCCTTCCAACCCAAGCCATTCTATGATTCAATAGCAAAAGGATGACTAGGGAAATGTAGGCCAGCTGCCGAATGAAGTGAGTGTCCTGGCAATGGAGGACACTGAGAAGATAGAGTTATTGAGAGCCGCCTTTGTTTCGGTCTTTACTACTAAGACTGCATTCCAACCCCTACGATTCTGTGATTCAATAGAACACAAATAAATAAAGGCTAACAAAAAAATTAAACATACTTAGGGTTTTAAACTAAATTCCAACATCGGTTTTCATACTGGTTTTCTGCAGTACTATTATACATCTCCTAGCTGGCTGATCTCCTATAAAATAAATATTTTTCAAGCTTCTTTGCTTCTATATACACTTCACTTTCTCCTCTCTCCCCTTTTTCTCCCCTGACAACTAATCATGTGCTTTTGCCCCATGGCCCAACCCAGGCAGCACTGCTGCATCCCTGCTCCATCTACTGGGATTTCAGCAGTGCATGCTCCAGCATCCTGGATCAAAGTGGAAAACAATGGTCATTGTGGTCCACAGATTGCAGCTTCTTACGTGGCTAAATTTTAACTCTGAACTCCGTAGTTTATTTTGGAAAATATACAGCGCACGACAAAATTGTACTTATTACCTGGATAACAAAACAAAGATTGTACTTCTGACCACTGATGGTTTCACAGAACATCCCAACCTGTTTTTCATCTCCCTTGCATCAAACAAAAATAAACACAGATCATCAGCCTAATCTTTCTGCTCAAAGAACCAGCCCAGCCTAGAGATTTATGACTGAGAGGATATTACATGGGAAAGATAAATTGATGCAAGTCCTTCCCGGCTTTTGCAACTGACTGAACACCAATTTGGTCAATAAAGCATTTAAGCCCTCAGTGCTATGCGGGCTGCTGTAAGATTAATTTTTGAAAGTCTTTCACATTGTAACAAAGTCTTTAATTTATTTTCACTCCAGGCATCACAGCCAGCACAAGCGGAAGAAACATTTTCTCTAGTTATTCTTTTAATATTGAGGCTTTTTGAGCCTGGTGGACCAGCAGAATTCACATTTTCACCTACTGCTTTTATATACATCCACTATGCACTGAGCCCTGAAATGCTGACTCAGGGAAAGTCTGCCCTTAGCACACACTAAATAATCAGGAACCTCAACGTTAGGCTCAGATTTACTCGTGGCAGCGACAGCTGAGTCAGCGTATGGAGAGTTCAGAATTTAAGGTGCTCAAGTCTTAGGGCTGGTGAGGTAACCTCATGGGTTTGCAGTGTCTCATGCATGGTAATGCGACACTAAGAACACATAAAAACCTCAAGTAGAAAATGAAGACTCTGTGTTGAATCTAGGAAGGCTTGTGAAGATTGACCGCAGCCTCATGATTTTAGACTGGAGGCCACTTTCTGCACCTGCTATCCAACACCAAACTTGTTCCTCTTCAAGCTGTGTATATGGCACACATACAAACAACCACTCAAATACAAAATGGCACAGAAATGAAGACATCTGTATACCACTGCAGTATACGTGACTGCTTTAAGTATGGGGCAATGACCAGGTCAGACACATCATAACAAAAATAATTTCCACCGGTACCTCTTTTTCAGGAGAGATAAGGTAAGTTCCAGAAACTGTGCAACAATAAGAATTCAAAAGTGCTATCATTTTTTATCAGACATTGGAATATATATTTTTTATACTGGTGGTGAGGCATTGAATAGGCGGCCCAGAGAATTTATGAAGCTCCATTCTTGGAGGTGCTCAAAGCCAGGCTTTGGACAATCATGGCAGAGAGGGAGGAACTGAATGGTCTTTAAGGTCCCTTTTAATGCAAACCATTCTAGGTATGTTTGGTATTACTTGTGTTACATGTAGGGTACTTGGACTTTTCTTATGGGGCAAAGTAGATGCTATCTGAAGGCCATTTGGAAGCAGAAATTGGTGTTCTGAACCTTCCATCCCCTTGGTGCTCTTCTTGAATGCTTTTGTGCCGTAATACTTCTGTGCCACCAAATGTAAAATAATCAGCCTCCACAAGCGTCCAAGGGTACTATTATAATGCCAAAGCAGCCCATCTGCTCTGCACTCACACCAGCCACTCTGTTGACTTGGAGACTGAACAAACTGTATCTGTGATGTGGTTGCGTCTCTGAGATGAGTACCAACCCAGTTCTGTGGTGTACCAGCACATCAGCACTAGCTCCTAGGGATGGATATCATGTATGGCACAAGAGATAGCGTAACTGAAGTTGCTCTGGGACACAGCCTGTCTGTATGTTCAGTGGAGTTTACTCTCAGATATGTAACAATATCTGGTTTGCATTTTGCTTAAGATAACACAAGCTCTTTTAGAGTAAATTTAGCACAATTTAATAAATGCAAATCAATGCCAATATCAAATTCTCTCCTGCACACTGCATCAGAATTACTTATTTTCAGAGAAGCATTTAAATCAATCCTATCAAAAAACCTGAGTGTGAGTTACAGATGTGCAAACAACACTACCTTCCACATTTACCATTTGCATAGCAATCCAAATAATGCACTTGTTAGATCTCATTCTACTGAAGCTGCAGAACTCCTATAGCAGTTACATAAACTTAAGCATGGCAAACTTGGACTGCCTTCTTGAGTTGTCAACTGATCTAAACAGTTTTAAGCATTTTTGGAAGATCATGCATGGACTGAATGTAGTAGCTAGAAGGATACATGGTGAGACCAAAGCAAAGATTAGTCCAGACATCATCTTGCTGTGATGTATATAAATATAAGTCCGAGAGTAATTCCAGCTTCAGCATCCTACAGCACCGAATCCAGTCTGCCACTCCACTGCATGTAAAAGTCACACTCTCAGGCACGAATTGGCCCATAGATTCCGCTAGTGGTAAGCAGAACTGCTTTGCAATCCCCATCTGCTCAGAGGTCAAGACTTCATTATCAGAACCAGTAAACGAGAGATTAAAATGGATTCTGGCCAATTGAGCACATCTGCCATAGAGGAACATCAACCACCAGTACTTTCAGGGGAAATGGGTTATTAAATGATGTTTCTCCAGAGGTAGAAAAGGTCTAAAAGGCACAGCAGTACCTCAGGTGCCTCTCACTAGGACAAACCCTCCTGCTCTAGCATCCCCACAAACATCCTTGTGTATGTTATAACTCACTGATATGACTCTGCTTTCATGTCTACCTTGGTAAGAAGCAGATTTATCACTAAATCAACACAAAACTTACTGGAACAACACTTGCTTACTTAAAGATCAGACTACAAAGAGTTTTTGATAAATTCTTCAATGTGACCCACAGGGAAATTTATAAAAGTATTCTGAGTTAGATTTAAAATAAATAAAAAAGTGGAACAACAGCCCTAAAAAGCATAACTTCCAACATGAACACAAGTCATCTGATAAACACAAACCATTATGTATCCACTAAGCTGTTGGCCAAGCACAAGCATTCTGATAAGCATCTGAGGCTGCAAATGGCACTTGCAGAATTTTATTATTTTCATTTTCTTCAGTAAAGCTAAGAACTAAAATGTACTTTTATTAGGAAACAAAACTTGACTATAAGACATGAGTTTCCTTAACCTTTGTCTAACCACAAAAAAGAAGGAAGGCAACTTTCATATTATTCTTTCTTGACATTTGAAAGCATCAGTAAAGACAAGCCTCAGCTTCCCAATAAATGTGAGACTCACAGAAGAACAACTGACTTGTTTGGTGAGATGAAGGTTAATATAATTAATTTTGTATCATTTTCAGCGATGACACTGCCTTGAGAAAGACCATGCTAACAGCCAACTGCAAGAAATACTTTGTTCCTTGTCAGAAAACATTGCTTTGCTATTTTTTTTTTTTCATTAACATAGCTTGGTACAAGAATTCTCACTGAAAAATAAACCTGATTTTTTTAGCATTAAAAATAGCCCCAAATGGTGTATTTATAATTCTACATCCTGCATCCTCAAGAAGTAATAAAGAAGTACCCAGTAGAAAAGCTCTCCCTCTTTCCACAATCCCTCATGATGATCATTTTGAATAGAAGAAACAAAAAGAACTACTGTATGACGCAAAATTTTCACGTCTTTAAGAAGACAAATAAACAATCACTTTCAACAGCTCCAGGAATATTGTTTTTTTCCCCTTTCAACTGAACTCCGCTACTGAAAAGTTTTGTGGCACACTGCTGTAGTGAATGCTGAAGGCCACTAGGTGTCACCTACCACTACATTTCCAGAGAGATGATGAGCATGGTCACCTACAGCGTCTCGCGTTAGTATTTCTACATATTAGTGATTTTTTGTCTGAAGTTCCCAGAAGATCTCTATAAATTTCCATTCTGTACATTGCTTATGCTGGAGGTTGGTGGCCCTGTGGCAGGGGGTTGGAACTTGATGATCCTTGGGGTCCCTTCCAACTCAAGCTATTCTATGAGTCTACGATTCCATGATTGTGCATGTATGTTATTATAACCACTGTTGCTACTCTTAATTAAGCTAATTTTGTAAGAAAATTTACTTTCCTCAAAGCGTGGGAAGCTGTCAGCGTTCTCAGGAAAGAAAACAAAAAACAAAAAAAACAGTCCAACAAAACAACAAAACATATTTCTGTCTCCACATCCAAACCGACTCCAGAGGAAAACAAAACCTGTTCCCTGTCTTATTCTGCGACATTCCTTATGCCTGAGGTGCTATTTCTAGACAAATGCACCATTTCTGAGAGACAGAAATTGTCACTTTATAATAATTCTACCCCCGAGGTAGTGCTGAGGGCTTACAAAGTAATATGTATTTCTGCATGTACTGACAGCATCATCAAAATGGTGTTGCTGAGAGGCTGATATTCATTGCATAAGTAGCTGGAGCAAGCAACTGCAAAAAACAACAGCAGGCCAGAAACACTGAAGCATTTACTTCTAGCATTCTGACTTTCTAAATGTACTTTAAGACAGTGTTTATAACGCGCAACAATTCTAACTTTGTCATTATGAAAGCAAATAAGCTGTTCAGGTGAGATTTGAAAGCAACGGCAAGTTAAAGCTGCTTTTCAGGTGTACAATGGGGTTCATGTATCAGCCAGTAATGACAGATATCATTACTGCTGTGGAAGGCACTGATACAGCAACGTGATAGAAATATCAATCCTGTTCGAGATCTCTAAACCCCACACGTAAGTACTGAAAGCAAATTGCTGTCAAAGTGCTCAGAAGCACAGGACTGCCTATGCAAGGAATGGAGCCCTGAGGAAACTGCTATGCTTACATGAGCACATCAAACCAGAAGAGCACCATATTATGAGCAGCCACTACCTCTAAGAGAAGCACCAAGGAGCAGCAAAGACTGATTTGAGCTATAATGCAATTCAATTTCTGGCTCAAGAATAAGTAGATACACTTGTCCTGATAATCAATTAATTTAGTTTAATTTAGAAAAGACTAATAATCCTTAAAAAGCTAGTGTTTTTGAAGTCACTCCTCAGTTGGGAGTAGTAACTGGTCAATTGTTTTTAAGGGGGACGTTTCTCAGTTTATTAAAGCTATAGAACATGATTCCTGTTGGAAGAGGTAAACAAACAAACAAAAACCCCACAACACCACAGTTTCCTAAAGAAAATTGAGCTAAACATTAATTTCTGATACACATTGTTGACATAAGCCATGAAAATAAATGCATACTGCAGATTTAATTTTACTTTTGGCTCATTTATTATGTTCAAACATTTTACCATCTCAAAACATTTCATGTATTTTCTACCTCAATGAAACAATATACTGTTATGTAGCAATCATTTATCTGTGATAAGGAACCAGATGGTCCTAGTCAAGAACAATTTCCATTATTTTCATTGCATTATTTGTTAGGAACTGAAGTATGAGCTCTAATACATTTTCATACTGTAAAGACAGCATGACTAACAGATTTTTAATGTATTTACTTATACTTCTATATGTCATACCATACCATAATTAATGTTATAGTATGCTAATAATACTGCACTGAAACATTAGTATGTATTATTATGTAAGTCTAATATTAGACCTACAAGCTACAGATTTTGAAATGTGGATTCAGAATAGTAGAAATTCATAGTTAATTTCTTTGCTAAAAGTTTGTTCTGTTCCTCATGGTTCATGCTGCAGACTGGACACTGAATTTGTAGGACATTTAAGTCAATATATCTGTTTCACAGTTAACTTACACACTGACTCAACGCTTGGCACACACTGTAGGATTAAATGATGGGCAAAAAATCCTCAGGTTGAAATTTGAGCATCAGTAAATATGAACAATAAAGAAGAATAAATAAGAATAAGCCATGAGGGGTCTCAAGGCATATGGTTCCCAGCGGGTAACACCAATGCAGGCAGGACAAGGCAGAACCCTGCTCTCTACTACTGGTATGCAAGCACAACTGCTGTCATGCTCTTGGATCAGAATGGTTTACTGCTATCATGCAATCTCCAGCCATACTTCTCCTGTGCCATTTTTTTTCCCCAAAGTTTTCTACTTCAAGGTGACTTTAAGGAGTCATATTTGGAAAAGCATCAAAAAAAGGAAAAAAAAAAAAAAGGAAAAAAAAAGAAAAAAAGCTGTTCCTTTATAGATTTATTATTATTATTTTTGTAAACAGACAGTGTTTACTTCAATAGAGAACATTTTCTTTACTGTCAGCATAGATGGTGCTGCCTGGGACACTGCATAAATAGGCCTCCATTGTATCTCTATTTCTACAGTTTCTCTTTGCCTTCACACAGCACCAATTTTCTTCATTTCAGTCTCTGTATAAAAAATACCCATAAAATATTGGCATATTGAACAAATAACAGTGTCACACCATATATTTGAACTCCAAGTTTCATATGCTAAACTCGCAAATGAGTTTTCAAATGATTTCTCTCAATAGTCCCTTAGTGAAAAGCTTTATATAGCCCATAGATTTTTAAGTACTTGAATCAGCTTAAATTCCCAGTACTATGGAAAGCTCTTCCCCTCACCTCCCATGTACAGTCACTTGTATTATTTTCATACACGCAGTGCTTTGCAAAAGATGCAGCAATTGGGCTGTTGAAAGCACTTAACATTGAACAATTGATTTTGGTAGGACTAGCTACGTCATTCCAAAAAGCCACATTTTGTTTTCCAAAGTAGCCCCGCTCAAACCCCTCAGGATAGAGAACCTGCATCCTAAATAACAGCTGGTCTGCTACCATTCCCCTTTTCCTCACTCAATCAGCACGCTATTAGTGTTAACCAAAACTACAGACTAAATATCTTGCTGCCTCCCATGCTAAACCAGGAAGTATAGAGCTTTCCCTTGACTTTGGGAGACAGTTGGAAGTTTGAGGTGTGAAGACCACAGCAGGTCTCAAAAGAGGTTGTGAGAGCACACAAGAGGCTGTGACGAATTCAAGCAAACTGGTGAAATTCAAAGTATGAGATAAATCTAATGCTCCCAGATGAAAGCATAAGGAAAGATTGATTATGCTTGCAGCCTTGCCCCACAAGTACACAGGGACTCATGCTGTATCTAAAAAGGAGACCATGCATTTTTGGAACAAGTTGCTTGTCCCAGTATATTTATACACACCTAGCACAAAGCACTATGGATTGCTTGTAAAATGGAAAAGAAAGTGCAATTTGAACAATGGTTTTAATGAAGAAATGTTTTTGCAAAGTATCAAACAGGTCATATGATATTTTAACAAGCAACACTGAGCTCACAGATTGGAATAACAAGAATAGAGTATTTTGTATCAGTGTGAGACATTAACCTTGCATGGTGAAGATGTGCTTGTTGTTGGATTTCCAGACACACTGTATGCTTCCCACCAATGTAATTATCAGGCTGTAAGAATTATTTATGCCTCCTTCCTCTTCAAACCCAAATCCTTCATTGGTAACAGTGAGAGTTGAGCAGACAGCTAGATCAACAGACTAACAACAAGAGGCAAAGAAATTATGGTTGTTTTTGTAATTAAGAATGCGTCTCTTTACAAGGTTAAAGCACAGGTATGTAATTACAGTGAGAATCTAATTGAGTTTCTGATTACTCATTAACACTTTCCATATTCAATTGCACAGCTAAAATTGCAAAATGTCTGTCTTGTGCTGAACAGACGCTCTGTCAGCACTGTAACTATCCTCCTCAAACCCTGCCAGCTCCAGCCATCTCATAGTTCAAGCAGTCACTACTTATGGGGCTTAACTTTTGCCATTAGAGCTAGATTAGATAGTGGCAGATAAGGTCCACAAGGGTTACAAGTTACAAAATGAGATCATAGACCACCAAGCTCTTGCTCACACAATAAAGACTGTTTCATCTCGGTAAATAAACAAGTGACAACATTTGCAAAGTTTCCAAATGATTTCACTTTCTTGCAAGAGAAAGACTGTAATTGGGTAGGCTGTGCGAGCTCATTCTTCCTTCTGCTAGTTAAGCCACAGACATTCATCTTCCCACAAATAGCTCAAATTGCTCTGTCTGTGCTGCATGTTCTGTTGTCTCATTTTAACTGACCTATCAGACCATAAAGAGTGGAATAAGCCCTTCACATCCCTTAATTGGCTTCATTAGGAGTACTTTCTTCTTCAGTACAAAAAGGACTAATGTCTCCTAGAGAACCAAAATCTTATGTGTGACCTCTCAGATTTCAAGTCAGAAGCTACGTTGATTAAATATAATTCTTCATTAGGAGATACAAAGTAGTCAAGACTGGGTTTTGAGTATACACACATATCAAACAAACCAATAAAAAAGTTTCTATTGTGATTTCCCTTCTCCTGCATTATACTCTATGGTCTGTCTGCCAGGGAGCAGCAGCATCCTTTCCATGTAATTCCACAGGCTCATTTATGTTCCCTGAATTAAATGAATTATTTTCAATATAACTGCTGCCAGAAAGCACGTATTATGTGAATGCTTTGAAACTTCAATTAAAAAATGACCTGTAGGCAGGTCCAAAAACACATAAAGCAGTATTAAGCCATTGTTACATTAAACAACTTCACAGAGCACTGAACAACTGAAGATATCATGTTCCCTTTCTACCTTCACAAAATACTTTCTTCCTTTCCCTTTCTCAGTGAGATACCTGGACTGCAAAACACAGCACTTGTGCAAACTGATGGTCTACACTGAGGGCATTGGCAAAGCTGTGGTGCAGTCCCTTGAGAGCTCCACCACTATCTGTGACCAAGTATTTAACAAGTCATATTGCCTGAATATCCAATAATAAGGTTAGGCCTGTTAATGAGGCAAGCTTAAAGCCATTACCTCTTTTCTATTGTTGTTACCTGGTTCAAAATGCCAATCCCCTCCTCACTACAACCCCATTTCAGGCCATTGTACAGAGCCATAAAGTCTCCCCTGAGCCTTCTCTTCTTCAGACTGCATAATTTCAGTTCCAGAGCCGCTCCCCAAACATTTTGGCCTAGATTTTCATTACTAGCTTCAGCATTTACAATAGGGAACAAAACAATAGTTAGAAAATCCCACAATGTATTCAAGTACCTGAATAAATTATACCATGTAACAATTTTGTTGGACTTTCAAGGGTTGATACCTGTTAATCAGACAGTTTATGGAACTCTTTCTTGGAAACGTATCATAGCTTGACAGCAATTCAGTAATTCTCATTCTGTAGGTGATGGAACTTGCACTCTAACACCTTTCAGGACTGCATCAGAGCCTACTTCCTGACTATCTTGCTAATGAGTCTAATTTTAAAAAGAGCAGAAACATCATTTTTTACACCATTTGCAAAAATAAAGCTTCCTCCTGACTACAAATGATGCAAATAATAAAAGCAATCCAGGGTTTAATCTGCCCTCTGTCCAGAACTCTTACAGTCACTGTCGATAGCAAACACTCAGTTAATAGCAAAATTTCATTCCTAGTTAATAAGTAAAAACACATGATACAATCAGTGAAAGAAACAAGCGACATTACTGCTAAACCTCTTTTCATCCAGGGCTCTATTTTAGTAGTCCTCCAAAAAATACACGGTCAGGTTGTCCTTGCTAAGGGTGTTTTTTTGTCTGTGTGTTTCTCCTGTTTCTTCATTTCAGTGATCATTTGATGGACCATTGACATAGTGCAATCCTATCTATCAATATTTCCACTCTGTCTGGTCTTGTTGACTTTCTTCCCACTGCATTGCTCAGCAAACATCCCAGGAATCGATGGGGAACCATGTCACCAGGCCAGCTGGCTCACTTCAGCAACCAGCTTCTATCTTCAGAATACAGGGGGTCATCTAGCTCATGTGTTTTCTCTACAGAAAGACTAGAAATTGGGAAGATCTCAAGAATATCAGGTTCATACGGTTTACTCTTTGTTTTCCTAATAGGCACCTTCTGTGGATCCATTATCCCTCATCAGAGAGAGCTACAAGAATATCTGAAAAGAGCAGTCCTGATGGTGTGCATTCTTTCCACTGATCAGGATGAGAGGCATAATATGCAACATCCCAAGCTATAATAGCTACTCTCCGTTTTCAGCATGTCTCTTGCATAGGATACTGCAGTTACGGAGTGCTTGCTAACAAAAATTTCAGTCCTGCTCCTCAACATCAATGCAACATGATATTAAAAATACCAATTCTGAGCCAAATGTACATCCAAGAAGAGAGAGACTAATAATATTGCAATGCTTTTTTTTTTTTTTTTTTTTTCTTCTTCTTCTCAATTTTGTCTTAAAGAGACTATGTTAATGATCTCTGGAGAAAGGAAGGTTAACATTAATAGAGTTTATACATCCACATACAAACCAAAAGTCATATCCATTGAATAGCTACAAGTAGAACTGAAATCAGTTCCTTTTTCTGAGACATTCTACAATCTTCAGGTGGGATATTTTAAATATTTATCGTGATGAATTGACACAAAAGCAGAAACTTGCATGTGGATTGACTTGCCTCTAAACGCTGGTCCTGCAAACTTCAAATTAAATACAAATAATTTGTTTGTTTTCTGGTCCACTTTCACCTTCAGTTTTACCACTGTATACAGGAGGGAAAGATTCTTATGGATTGTGATGTGTAACAGATATCCATTTACCACATTCATTACTTAGACGCTGCAGCTAAACAAATTCAGAATACAAATAAACTCTTAAGTAAGAGCAATAAACCCAAGAGAAAATTGGTCAACACTTAGTGAAATCTAAGATCAGAGCTACATGGGAAAAGTTAACATCAACTAATTTCAACTATCTAAATTGCAAGGCTAACCTAAACAAGAGCAAAGGCACTGGATATCAACAAGACCCTGAGCTGGCAACCCAATTTACTATGTTTTAAGTAACTGAAATCCATGGGCTTGAAAAGTGCTTTATTTCTCTGCCCCTATTTACTTAAGAAAGCTGAAAACATATGACTGTCTTTTTTTAGAAAGATGAACTTAGGTTGTAGACATTATTTATCACCTTTCAAAGTGGTGGTTTAATCATAAAGCCTAATTCAGGTGGAATTTAATGTCACATGTTATGCCAAAGGTCAGATTACACATAATCAAAATGGCTCTTTTGACTTTAAAAATCTATAATGGTTATAGATTAGGAACAGCTCCCTCAAAGGCAGTTACATGGATGGGGAACTGATGTTAGATGAAAGTCATTCATGACAACTCTGTTATATTTCTTTTTAATAATGGACGTCCATAAAGAACAGCTCAGTTCATTTTTAAATGACTGAACTTTTTGAAGCGATCTGCTAATGGCTCCAATGACATTGACAAAAGCTGAACAACATTTATCAGGTACATAAAGCTGAGAACATGGTCCTGTACATTGCATCAGGAAAACTTATCCTAAGCTGACCCATACTTGCTGACATCTTTAAAAATGCCTTTTTTTTTTAACCTAATAAATATTAATACTGTCTTAAAAGACAGATGATGTAAATTCTTCTATTCATTGAGAAATCAATATATTTTATCTGCATGGGATATTGCTGTTTTCTTTTTCTTACTTTTTTGTCTGCAAATAATGCAAACAAGAGCTTTAATAAACACAATAACTCCATTGGGGGGAAATTGAATGACCTCAGACTTGCATCCTTTTTAAATAAAGATTTTCTGACAAGTTCCTAATATTTCATCCCATTCAGTTTGAATGCTTTTGCTGGGATTTGCCAGATGCATGCACTTAAGTAATCAGGAAAGAGATATAGGAGTAGAAAGGACTAGAATTTGCTGGTAAGACAAGTATATCAAGGTAGAACTAGAGAACAGATTTTTCTTTAAAAATGAACCATAAACCCTTAATATTTTTGTATCTTCATGATATATGTTTAAACATGATTATTTTCCTCAGGTAGGATACTAACATAGACTACTTCTTTAAAAAAAAAGTTCTCTATTGATAGAAGATAACAATGTGCTTTATTAAAATACTAACATTTTTATTAATAGACATAAAAGAAATAAAATTATAAACATAAACAGAAATGACTACTTAGGATAGCTGTGAAGGGTAGAGAGGTTCTATGGATAGGAGAAACCAGATCTCATAGATACAACTTTTTCTAAAGAGTTATTCATTTTATTTCCATTCTCAATACTTTAATTCAAATACCTAAAGACTACTAAGATGTTATTATAAAAACTACTTGCACCCACTTGCACTCTCAGTAGATGTTTTAAACTTAAAATTGAACTAGACAGTCTGTTAACAGTTTCCTCAGCGATCAGAAAACTCCTCAAAAAAAAACAAACAAAAAAACACCTTACAATTAATTTAAATCTGATAGCAAGAAGAGAACATGGCAGCTTACAACCATCACTAATGCCTTGGCTTCCTTTAACTGTCTGGATTTCATTGAATGAGGCAACACTAAACCAGGCAACTCAACCCCACAATTCCTTTTTATTTGTTGTCACAAAGATGAAAAACAACAAGTAAAAAAATCCCAACCTGCTGACTCCAAATCTGGTGGCTTTAAACTTCTGAAACTGAAGAATTTCATGCCAGTAGGAGCATCTGATGTGTAATTCGTCTGTGTGAGTTCAGTAGCTTATAGGTAGGCAAAAAAGAGTCAGAGAAATGCTGAAACCAGAGAATGAAGAGGTGTGAAGTCTTAACAACCACGAAAGACTTGGATTATGAGATGAACGTAATATAAACGCATTTCAAATCTTAGATGCATCAAAAGCTTTGCTTTTCAAGTGAAAAGTTCTCTGAAAATAAGAAGTCATTCTTATAATATACACTGCTAGTAAAATAAGTAAATAAGTACTTCTTTATCATAGTCTTCAGGTTTATTTGGATTTAGGCCCTGTTTCTTTTTCACTTGCTATCACAAAATTGTTACTTGACTATATGAATTATGCTTTTCAGTCTGTTCCTCTCCATATCTGGTGCATAAAGTTAGAGATTTTAAACCACAGTGGTTGTGTATAAATACAGCACCAGGCAAATGTAAATGAGCAAGGTATAATTAAGGCACTTGAACAATATCACCACATCACAGTGACTTTGTGATTGACAACAAGAGCTCGACAAGGAAGCACTGAGTATAAGGAAAAATTCTCTTCTAGATTTTCCTGCTGTTAAAAGATCAAAGATTATCAATTTACCTAATGACAGGAAATTATAAGAATCCCACGGGTATATGTTGTAGATCTTGGCTCATCTGTATGTCCATAATTCATCTAGGACTGGGTAAGGTAGCAAAATCTGCTAATGGTATCAAAATACTCAGCATGATGAAAACTAATGGCAATGTGAACAGATGCAAGGAGCTGAGAAATGAAAAATCAGATCAAGTTCAGTATTAAAGTGCTTGCAGCACCTCAACAGTGTATTTACAACACACAAAAAGTCACTGAGCAAAAAAAAATAAATTGTTTGGGTTGTTCTCTAGAAATGAAATCACAATATTCTTGGATGATCATACACTGGCAGAACTATTCTGAAAGGGCTAGGGAATAAGATAGTTTCACCATGAATCTATAGAGATGTGGGCTACTGTGCCTGCAGTGCTGTAAGATTTAACAGAAATAACTAATAGACATATGTATTTTTTTCCATTCAAAATGAGCTCACTGGAGAAAAAACATCGGATGATCTATGCATTTATGAATTTCATTGAAAAGGTGAATAGAGGGTAATTAATTACTCTTCTCATTATACAAGGCCCTGGGGACAACTGCACTGAATGATTAGACAAGAGAAAATAAATACTTTCTCACACACAAACATTTGTCATTTATATCTTGGAGCAATATATATAAGAACTGGAAAGGCAGTAAAACAACTTCAAGAATTATTATGGAAGATATCCCAGATGCAACTTACATCTAAAAAAATTTCTCTTGTCCAGAAGATAAGGATCACTTAGCACTTGTCCTGCTATGTTCTTCAGGCATCTGTAAACACCTATTCTCAGAAAAGGGTTTTTGCCACAGTAGATCCTTTACCTCTACCACTACAGATAAAACTGCAATCTTAACCTTATCCAAACGACTCAACTGCTCCCCACTCCTAAATCCCTTACTTCAAGCCCCCATCCATATCCCAAGATCTCAGATCGGTCTGCACAAAAAATTCACCAGTCCATAATATCCTCAAACTCTGTGTCATTCAAAACATACCTTCTCAACCAGCTCTCCCAGCCTGCTGAAGCCCATCCATCTCAAGAAAACCATGAGTCTGCATGCTCCTGTCGCATGACCCTTAACTCAAAGAACCCATATTAGTTTATATGGCTCTTTCTGCCTAGTTTGCTTGAAGTCATGCTTTGAGAACCACCAGCACATTGGCTACTTTCTGAAGCTCAGTTCTCCTACAAAAAGATCAAGAAAAAAAAAAAAAACCTCAGGCAAAAACCTGTTATCAAAAATTGATTTAAATTGGAAGCAAAAAAAAAGGAGTATATAAAGGAGAAAAACAGGTATAAGTTGTTTCCAGGCAGAAGGCGTTATGCTTACTGATTTTTCAGAACATTTCTTTTTCTTTTCAGTGCTCCATTTGGGGGGAAAAACATCCTGTGTCATTTACTAACACAAAATGCTCTTCTGAAGTGTGAATGCTTAGTATCTTTAACAATCAGGCAATTTATTCAAATGTCTAAAAATGGATATAATAGAAAATGATTTCTTTTCTGTCAGCTTTAAAAAAAATAGTACAGAGAGTCAATGATTTCTGTACAACAGTATCTCTTCTTAGAAATGCTTAAAAAAAAAATTTAAGAATGCAACAAGCCTGTAGGCGAGTTAGACTTTTCTGTTAAAAATGTTGGTTTTTTTTTATTTTCCTGAATAAATAATTGCTGGGAGAAAGATGATGAGTCTCATCCAAAAACTCCTACTGCCATCATCACACCTGGACTAAGCCCAAGGTTTGTATTATAATGACTTTTTATACTGGCACTGCAACGGATTCCAACTAAAGTAAAGATCTTAAATGTTAAAGGAGAAATAATAGCTTACACTACTATATCCAAGGAAATTTTGAGATGGATGTGCTTCATGCATGCAGGGCATCATTTCTGCTCCTTTATTCCTGTGTACAACAACATAAAAATCTCAGTAGGTGTAAAAGTCTTCTCATAATGTTGTTTCCTTTTCAATACAATCAAGAAAAAAATGCACTCCCTAAACATATTTCCCTTCCGAAACTGGTAGTTAAGTAACAATTTCATCTCTTTTCCTCCTCTTATTTAACTCCCATACTCCCTTTCTGCAGTTTTAAACATTTACAAACCTTCATAGTGTTACTTATTCTTGTTTGATTCAATTCGCAAATGTGCTTATTTCTTGTGGTGAATCACTGGAGCTCTCAGCTTCCCAACAAAATATACATGGAAACACATGCTTTTTTCTTTTCAGTTTTTTTTCATATGCTATTGCTTAAATCAGACTAGGTGGGGGGATTCCAATCAATGGTACTGAAGTTCTTTGAGGAAGTTCAGCACCACAGGTAAGAAAAAGCCTTTGATAAATGCAGGTGAAAACCGTTATTTACAAACACAAACCCCTGGCAGACTAAAACATGAGTCCTAAATGAAGCATATTCCATGGGATAATTACTGATTTTATATTGCGCACATATAAAGTATGGCAAGGGAAAACCAGTGAGGCAGTTCATCATATTTGATACATTTACAGAAGCATTATGACAGAATACAAGGAAATTTTTTTCAGAGCAGAAATGATAGCAAAATCTCATTCTCTCACAAGTGGTAGGCCAGCTAGGGTCACAAGCATTGAACCTGAATATCATTTATTTTCTTACAGGATATTGGATGTAAGTACTGGATTGGGATGCAGTGGCTTGTTTGAGAAACAATGCAGGACATGGTGAATTTCAGAGTGAGATGCTGTCTGAGAGATGAAATATGGCAGGAATAAAAGATTAAGGGCAAGAGAGTACAAACTCATTAATATTTGCACTTCTAGAACATCTGAACATTGGCCAGATACTCCTGCACTGCCATGCCATAGCCCTTAATGTAAATAGCACTTTTTTCCCCTTTGCTCAGTTGAAAAATGGTGGTAATTATATAAAACTGCACAGCTACCAAGAATTTAATTTTGTACTTTAACAATACAGAAATTAGGCACCAGCACAGCTTTTCTAAATGAGATTCGCTTCATTTTCCTGTCTTCTAGACAGAATGCTCCCTCTTTCCAGAATAAAATACACCAAAAACTGCAATAACCCAAGGAGTCCCTTTGGCGATGGATTCTTTGTAGAATATGGGCTCACAGAAGAAATGCTGGGGGGGCCTGCAGACAGTAAGTTGAAGTACATCTAAAGCATAGGCCTTTCCTCAACCCACCTTCTCTTTACTACCCTACAGACATATAATGAATTTTTTTTTTAGCTTTTTCTCAGTTTACTAATTCCCCCTAGAGTTACCATTAAGTTTATTCTGCTGTATCTTCACTGGTGAACACAGAAAAATCCAAGACCTATGGACAGATGTGGTGGGTTACAGCAACCTCTGTATGTCAAAGCAACTCACAGCTTGATCAACCATGGCAGCATGCCACATTGTGCCATGCTTAATACCAGAATTAAAACTACAGAATTAGAAGTATTACAGTGCAAGAGGATTTGTAAGACAGGATTTGAACTTCTGAATCTACCTTGCCATTGGTTTGTTTTCTCTCTCTTAATTCAATCAAGGCTATTATATACCAAATGTGTAAAAATTACTGATTATACCACTGAACAAATTAAATAAAGGGGAACATACTTTATTGCCAATACTGTATCATATTTTAATTTATTGTATTTCAATAATATCCTCTGAAATGCCTCTTCTTCCACCAATAATTTATCTTCCAAAATTGGTTGGGTTTTTTGCAATGAATATTAATGCCCTGCACTGATCTAATGTCACTGATATCAGTATTTACTGCAGGTTTTGATTTGTTCTGCTATTATAATTCACAGAAAACAAGGCACACCACAAAGAAGAAATGCTGTAAATCACCACAGAAAGCAGAAACAATCAGATTCTGGTTAGCCCAGATCTAACAAGGCACTTTATCATGCACATAAAGCTCGTCTATAAGCTTTAGATAAATTTTAAGTGCTTTATCACATCATAAACAAACTTCCAGAAATGTTAATGGAAGAAGTAGTGGTCATTACTAAAAATGCCAAGAATTTTGCTTTAAGTTTTGTGGAGCAGCCCAGGCTTACAGCATCTCTTAGACATGGTGCACACTGTTCCAGTGGCACAGCTATATCCACTTCTCAAGTTGCAATGCAAACTGATAAATCTCCCAAATCTGGCAGAAAAAGAACTTGATTCTACCTAACGCAAAATGTAAAATAAAATCATGAAATAATCCATACTGCAACTTCTTAAACAGAGCGAGTTTATGGCGAGTTTAAAACTTGTTGGAAGGCTGTCATTTGTTCCCAGCTGTGTCAATGTGAATGCTGGAAGCAATCTTAAAAGCAGTGCTACTGCTCCTCCACCCACACAGAGGCTGATGTAGTTTTTCAGACAACCATGCCTGCCTCAGATGCCAAACCCATTCATTTTTTCTGTTGTTGAGCTTAGCACAATGCTTTAATTATTCCTTAGGTGGCAGGCATAAAAGTACAGGGGTGCTTAACCTAGCAACAGAATTATAAGCAAGGAAGGTGTTTTAAAATGGGAATAAATTTCATGTAAGTGTAAGTTATCAAGTAATTCCATTAATGATTGCTTCATTTATTTACTTACTTGCAGGCAGAAAAGAGGGGTAACTGCTAAACTGATGAAGTTATACAAATAAAAATTATTCAGATATTATCACAATGTAAATAATGAGTAAGAGCTACAGTGGTTTAAAGGAAGATCACTTGAAAAACCAGGCTCTTTCTATATCCAATATCATCAATATTTGGCACACTGACTTTTCTGAATGATGTAACAACATGGAAGTATCAATAAACAAAGCTTTACCGTAAAGAGCATAGATGAGAATCAAGTGGGCATAAATTGTAGGGAAGCAAAGACCAGGAGCCAGTATGTCAGGCTGATTAAACACCCTATTGAAGTCAGTTTTACACCATAATGGAGAATCTTTAAGCAAACTTCCATAGCAGATGACATTTATCTACCCGTATTAACACATACACAGTAGCTACAACTACTTGGTACAGCTACATTAATACATCTTGCATATCCAAGCCAGAAATAAAATTTTACTGCTTCTAATCTTACTAAAAAAGATTTCTGGGTACATTTTATACAACTAAATAGCATAATTCACAAATAAAAAAATCACAACACCATATGCAATCAGAGCACAGGAACCATTATCACAGATAAACTTCATATAAAGACCATTTTAAAAGACTTTGGTCTTGGGCTTCAATGAGCATATTGCCTCTCATACATTTAAGAATGCTCTGTGGATAATCAGTTCTTTAACACCAGTTATGGTTATTACTATAAGGAGAATACTGCTTGAAACCCATTCAAGAAGCAAGCCAGAACTTTCCAAGCTCTGCCAAGTTAAGTATGTTTGGAGGTGGAAGATTCTCAGAAGACGAGAGGCAGAAGACATTTTATTATCAGAATTTAAAACATGACAGTAAGAGAAAAATCTTGATTTTGTAGGAAAATTGAGTGAATAACCTAGAATGGCATTTCATTCATCAGACACAAAATGCTGACAAGAGATGTAGCAAAATTATCAGCCAAATCAGTAAGACTTCCCTGTAAGAGATGAAGTGTGAGCCAGGAGAAATCACACCAATACATGGTGGATGTTCCCATAAAAGAATGCACAAAAAACAGATATCTACTACAAAGGGAGTGAAATGGGTTGGACACACAATTCATCCTACCTGCCACAAGCCACCCTCACACAAAACAAACACAGGAAAACACGATGGAAGGTACTTCCAACTATGCTATGAATTGAACTCAACTGTTACACTGTGAACTAAGCATTGTGCACTATACACTATGATGCCTAAGCATCATGTTTCAGAATTATGAAAATGCTGCAAAGTGGTCAGTATTGATTCGTGCTTAATTCAGCCTGCTAAAAGGAAAAAAACAACAACAACAAACACAAGTCACATGATTTGTATGAACTTCATTGTGTGGATAGCATAAACTAAATATGTTATATCTATTGAATGCTCTTCATTCTAGACCATGTTTGCGAAAAAACATGTACCACTGAAGTGAAAGAATAATGTACAACCTCATTTGATGAATACGAATTCTAAGATGTTCATAGTCTGCAATCTCATTTGAGATTGAGGTTTGTGCACTTGTTGCACTGTGAATCTAACTGCAGGCTTCCATGTGTGTACATGAACCTAAACGTTACCAACCTTTCTTCAGAGAGAATCCATGAATTCCTCTCTTATTTTCACTATAATCACTTAGGAGGGTGACTGCGTATCCAAAGACACTAGACTTTTAAAAACATATTCGGTAGCGTAGAAAAGAGTCTTCCTATTTGTTCTACCCCTTATAAAAAAAGCTGAAAACTCAACTCTTACTATTTGCCAGAGCCCAAAGGTGAGGAACACACCTTTACAAGACAAATTCAGTAGATGTACTACACATAGAACTTCTCTTTTTTCCTAGACTAATCTAAGCACAGAAAACCTAAGTTCTAGTTAATTTAGCCAAGATGACCAAAGTCTTTTAAATGCAACTTAGGTCATTAATTTGCCATTTGGGAATGAAGTTGTTTCAGTCCAGTGATGCTGATGCTCACCTCAAAAATTGAGCTAGTAATATTGGGCTCAGTCTAAATCCCATTAAAGTCAACTGAGATTGTGCAATTTAGATTCCCTTATGGAAAAAATCAAATCATGGTTTCTTGACGCTGCACTAATGACTGAGCTTTTCATTAATTCATTTTTGTCTTTTCTCATGTCTCTGAAGTTTTTATAAAAAGTTGTTAAATACTGAAATAATACTGAAAGAATGAACTTTTAAGATCAGAAGTAGGTTTTCCCTCTGCTTCACTCAATTTTGCAGGACTAGTTTAACTCAATTCTGCTCATTCCTCTGCATGGCTCTGGCAATTGCTACTTTTATCTGATGAACTGTTTATGATACGTAGAGATTCCTAAATTAATTCCTCAATTTGTTTGGGATTTGTTTTCCTGGGTGACTTCTGCTGATCCAAACATGTTGGGCACACTTTGAATCAGTCTTAAGAAACTCTAAGTTGATCATCAAAGCATTATTGCTGAAATCAGTTAAGCAAAGAACACATCCAAAATTAATGTGGCTTGATTCACAGCCAGGGTAATATGCAATAAACCAATGAGTTATATTGCAATAACAACAACCAACAGGTGTCTAGGTTTAATTTTTTTTCTTATAATTTTCCTAGTTAAGCAATTAAGAACTCAGTTATCCTTGAACTTCTCTCAATCTGTTAAATACTGCCACTTCTCAACATTCTTACTTGCTACTGCAGGACAGGAATGATCAGATTTGTGAATCCAGTGAATGAACATAAGAATGGTACAAAACTCACTCAACACTTCACCAAGAAAGGAATTCCTAGCAACTCTGCTATAGTAGCATTCTCCATGCTCCAAGGCATTTTCTTTACAATTCCCCCTTTCCCTTGCCAAATGGTTTCCGTTAAACCCAGAAGTGCATATTCCAAAAAAGAAAACGCAAAGCATAAAATAAACTGATCTTCAAAAGTACATTTATTAGCCAGCATAAAAGTCATTTTATGCAGGGTTGATTCACAAATATAGAGGACAATCTATGTAAGGGAAAAGTCCTTCTATAATCTTTTCGTTAGTTAAGAAACATACATAAAATGCATAGAGAGAAGTGAGAAGAGAAGCATATACAGTGTGTGCATTACACACAATCACTTGGGTTCTAAGTACACTTCAAGGTCTTAATAGCACCATATGTTTTAGTTTCCAGAAAGAGTAAGGTAGTTTGTAGCAGAAAGGTAGGCATGAAGAGACCACTCAAATCCATCCCGTTACTCATAAGTTTAAAGGTAAGCATATATTAAAGACCTTGCTGAGCAGTAATAAAGTAAAAAAGCTTCTTGCACAACATATTCTTGGCACAGTTCAGATTGTCTAAACACAACAATATATACAGGCATGCTCTTCTGTACTTGTCTTTTTAAGCAACACGTACACTTACAACACTGAATTGTGCACTGACCATTACACTCAAATATAACAATGTCTCCTAGTTTTGTTTAATGTACCCTTCCTGCATTTTGATTCACCCCTTTATGTTCCCTTTTCCTTGTAAAAGGAAACAAAAAACAAAAACAACTCTCTCATTGCTTGCACCCCACCTGAATTTGCGGATTATGTACTGGTGAAATCTCACCTTTATTGTAGTGGAATTACTGAATATAACAGCAATATATTCAGGGAAGCATTCTCAGTAAAAATTAGTCGTAGAACTCCTTTCAGCAACTTAACAGTACTTTGCAAAGGAATCATTATTAGTGGGGCTTCAGGAATGCATTGCCACTGAAGCATCATATCTTGCCAGATCACATAGGGACTATCTCATACAAATAACCCTTATGAAAAACCAAAAATGGTGCCATCAGGGTTCAAAATTCAGAAATGGATTTAATGTTGCAGTCATGAAGAACCCATCCTTGGAACCCTGTTTTCCTCCTGGGCCTTCTAACGCAAATGTAGGAAATAAAAATAAAAGACAATATTAATAAAAAGCATTCAAACATATGCTAGTTGGGAACACAAAGTACGTTCAGAACTCCTTGAAAACTTGTATACTTGAAATGGATGACTTTTTTTTTTTTTTTATATCCATGCAACCTGCAGCAAAATGCAGCTCAAGAAAAATACCATCTTAAACACAGCCTAGACAGGTGACAGCAAAATCCCTTCTTCGTGTGGAAAATATTTTTTACATTTTTTAATTCCTGTAACATAAGTATTCAAAACAAATATAATTTTAAGAAGACAATTAAGAGAACAGTAAAACAAAAGAAAAAATAACAGATTTCAGAATGCCATTTGAAATAAATTTATCTCCATGCCAAAAAGGAGAATTACAAAGTTTGCCATGTGTTTTAATGAGACATTCTTTTCAGTACAAACACAAGCCCAGCTCGTCACACTGCAGCAGCAGCAGCACTTGCTGACTTTTTTCCTTTAATAATTAATTATCTTGACTTATACTTCATATGAGCTGTCTTGTCGTAACAACAGTAAATACAGCCACAAAGCAAAGAGGAATATCAGCAGGATGATGACACTAATTGCACCGTCTTGACTTGAATTAAAATTGCTGAACAGTAAATGAGATTACTAGCCTAAAGATAATCTTAATTTAAATTTGCAACTGCATTTATCTCATCACAGATGCAATTCTCTGAAGTGCTTAAAAAAATATATATATATAATAATACCAGACAGCCATCTAAAATAAACCTTTATTTCTCTCGGTTTTAAAGAGAATTAAAAGTGCCTGCATATGTTTTGTTCTATTGCTGTATTTTATAACAAGCAGTTTTTTGCAGGTCAGGGCAGATAAATTGAGTAATTTCTTAAATAGTCTTAACTTTTTCTGTCTTTCATACTGACTTCTAATTGTATCTTTTTGTTTGCACATTTCCAACTTGAAATTTCAAAGAACAGATGAAGATCAGTTAAAGCAGATGAAATTTCACATGCTTGTGAAACACAGTCTACCCTGGATATAATTTTCTTGCAAACACTGAAAAGCTTTGTGAAAATGATTTTAAAGCATTACTTAGTTTTTCAATTTTAAAACGTAGCTAATATGCCATCTTCTTAAATTTATTAAATGATACATAGACAAGCTAATTTAGAAGATACACGAACACAAATTATGCCTTCAGTTTATTCGCATATACTTCTGTCCCCAGAATATGAGATTCCACTGAAAACACCTTTTTTTTTTTGTTAACATATGGAAGTCATGAAATTAGTAAATTAAGTAGATTAAGAATTTAAAAAACTTTTCACATTTTAGATAAAGATTTTAACAAGTTTTAACTGGATTAGAGATTCAGCATCATTGTAGAAGATATCTCGAGCTTTCTTAAGGCTCTCTTCCAAATTTCCCATACTCTCATTGCTTTAAAGAAATATTATTTACTATTATCTACTAAAAATTATTATTACTTATTAATTCCCAGTAGCCAGAGGATGTTTTCTGCAATCCAAAGTTTTCAAACACCTTCCTTTCCAGTGTAAATTGGATCAGAGCTGCACCTAGCTCTCTTGGAATGTAAAATGAGATTTTTCAACTGCAAAGACTCTTGTATACAGGATGACCTGGAGCACAAATGGTATATTATAAACTTTAAGGGCTGGTGCAAACTCTTTTCCTCATAAATAAATTCACACCTGAATTATATGTCTGTTAGCACAATCATTTTACTCACACGAAACATCAGCTTGAAGACCAATATACTAGAAGTTCTGGAATAAAAAAACCACGTGGGAATGTGGAAATTAGTACTAAAACCAAAACAGCATTTTAATCTACGCATAGAGAGATACTTCCAGCATATTCATTTAGTCTGATAGATTTCTAAAGTCCCTATGCAGTCAACAGGGACAGAGCACTCTGAGGACACTATGAACTCATATTCCAATACATGCTTGAAGCTGAATAACTAAAAAATTATTTGTTTATCTCATCAACCACTGGAACATTACAGTTAGTTCAGATATAGGCTTTCACACAGTGAAAGGTGAAAGAGATGATTCCTACTGTTTCTGCAAAGGACAGCTGGCTGCAGCTCTCTGGAAGACCAGAATTTGGAGTTGAGGATCTACTAAGCCGTGATATGCAAACTTCACCTGTGTAATTGCGTAAAATTCTCATAAGATCATAGATCTATGGAATGCATTAGATTAGAAGGGACCTTGAGGATCATCTATAGCTCCAAACCCCAGCTTTAAGCTGGCTGCCACCCAGCAGCTCAGGCTGCCCAGGGCCCCATGCAACCTAGCTGTGAGCACCTCCAGGGATGAGACACTCGCACTTCCCTGGGGAGCAGTGCAAGGGCCTCACCTCTCCCTGAGTAACAAATTTCTGCCCAACTTCTATCCTAAATTTCCCATCTTTCAGTTTAAAACCATTCCCCTTTGTCCTATCCCTATCAGATCATGTAATGAGTCAGTCCCCCCCGCTTTTAAAATCCCTTCAAGTATTGCAAGGCCACAGTGAGGTCTCCCGGAGCCTTCTAATCTCCAAGCTAAACAAACCCAACTCCCTCAACCTCATATCATCACATCCCAATAATACTTTCCTGTTTTTACAGCTAGAAACTACTGGAATTCTGATGAATGTCTGCCTATCCGTGAGCTAACTTGCCACCAGGATGGGATGCAGTTCAGACAGACTCAGGCACAGCAGAGGTGCCCTCCTTCCCTCTGCCATTGTTAGTGCTGTCAAAATTACAAATACTTCCCTGTTTTTCTGCACCTGAATGCTTATGCGTGTAGCTCTGTTTGCCACAGTATGCGGATTTTGTATTGATCTTCATTTGAAAGGCAATTCTTTTTCTAACTGATCATCTTCCGTGCCTTCAAAACTCCAGGCTGACATTTAACAACAGAATCCAGCACACTGTGGAAGTGCTGAAATGTAAAGGTCAAGGACGAAACACAAGCTATCATGAATTGCAGCTCTCACACTACATGCCTTGGAAATTCAAAAAACTTGTTTGTAAGATACGTTGATGTTGAGCAGATGTAAGAAAACAGACTTGGTTCGCCATCTGAATTACATTAAATAAAACATATTTTTCTTTCTAGCTCAGAACGCCTTACTGTTTTATCTATCTGTGCTGCTGATCTTGAATGTGCCATACCTTTTCAGGTATTCACACCGATTCTGAACTACATATTCTCTCAGAAATTGGAAAAAGCAAATGGAAACCTCGTTTTGTTTTGATAAAGTTTCTCAAGACTGATGAATCAAAGACTGTAGCAAGAAAAAAAGTTCAGTTTTTTTCTGTTTGTATAGTAAAAGTATTTGGAGTTAGTAAAAACAAAACCAACTTGTACTCAAGCGCCAAAGTTAACTTTTCCTCGGTCACAAGAAAACCAAAAACATAACAACAGAACTTAAGAGTAATAATAAAATTGTCAATGCCAAATAGATCCAGGTTCTGTCCTGAATGACCCCTCTATTTATAGTTTAGGTATACTTTCTTGAAAAAAAAAAAAAAAAAAAAAACTCTTTCCTTTGAATAAATGCAATTGCATTTGGTTAAAGGCAAGTAAAACTCACATTTTAAGAGAATAATATCCAGTTAAAAATGCTCTGTCTTCTTGACTTTTTTTTTCCTGCCATGGCACCTTCTAAGTAAATACAAACTCTTAATTCAGCATAACTATTATGCTGGATGTATTTTAATGAGCATAATATAATTATTAATACTGGTGACTTCATATTTCTGTACATTCCCCACCTTTTATAAAGACTGCATTAAACTTGTTCTATTGGTTTGTTTACAGTTACAGTTGTAACTCTTTGAAAAGAATCCGTATAGATATGAGTTACCTTGTTTAAAACCTACACAAGACTAAAGATATCTGTGCAAATGTATGAAATAGATTCATCATCATGGCAACTATGGAATTAAATAGCAGAAAACTTACATGCATTCATTTCTTTCAGAATTCATTCTATTTCTGTAGCCTATTCTTTTCCACTCCCCTCTTTAAAAATAAAAAAAATAGTAGAGCATTATGTATACAGAAATCTGCTTCCATTTAGAGTAATCCTTACATGACTGTTTGTAAAGATTCACTCTATGGTGAATAAAGGATATGATTCACCTAACTAATAGGAATTTACTGTCAAAATAAATAACTTAATTCAAAACATAGATTCTTTCAAATTCTTCTGCACCAGAAAGTCCACTGTTAACACATGAGGCAGATGGGAATCTCTAGAAGGAAGACTAACAAGCAGAAGGCTGGGGGAGGAGATTTAAAACAAGAAATTGAAAATCTTTCATTTTTCTTGCAAGGAAATAGGTTCCAATAGAAAAACTAGACGATTAAAACTTTGTTTTAGGAAGTGATGGAGACTATATTGAGTACTTCACGTCACTGTGATTTCCGACGGAAATGCAAAATACAGTTACATATAACTATTAGATTTCTGTTATACTGATCACCTATACTGCTCCTCTTCTTTATTTCACCTTTAGTGCTATGCACTTGTAATATTCCAACACAATCAGTTCCCTGTCATATCAAGTTATTTTTTCTACAAGAAATAGATGAAAATGAACCATTAATATCCTTAATTTACATGTGATGAATAGACTACAGACAGATTAAGAACTGGATTAATTTCATCCATCCCAACTCATGTAAATTATACACATTCACCCTGACCTTGGCTGCCTGCAAACACAGGAGGGGTGAAGGGTTTTATTTAGAAGATACCAGCCAAACGTGATCGAATGGGACAAAATCTCTTCTGGAAATAATTCTGCTGAATGTAGGGGAATCCTGAATGAGACTACATTTGATCCTTGCACTTTGGATGGTTAGAGTTTGGAGATGAACTACACTCTGATTTTCCTAAGACTGTGCAGCATGACTAAGGAAGAATCACCAAGGTGTTAGTTTCATGAGTGCCTTAACCTCATGAAATTGTTCTGGTATGTCTCTGATATTTTCTGTAATAGAGGCAGCTGACATTTCTGATGAAACCGATCATCAACTCAAGTACCAAAGATGGCATTTCCAAGCTTTAACTTGATGTCTGATATTGATATTTATTAAAAAATATTTCAAGTACTTTTAAAAGTAGATTTTATAAGGAAAAAAAAAAAAAAGAAAGGTGCTACTGGCTTAAGAAAGTCCTAACAGCTAACTGATGTTCTCATGGTACAGAAAAAAAAACAAAAACAAAACAAAACAAAAAAAAAGAAAACCAAACCAAAACACCCAACATCTTTTAGAAGGATTTGCAGTATGAAATTTAGATGAATCTTTCAAGAGGATCTTCTGATCTTCTGTGCTGGTCATTAGCCATGGAATGTCATCTACTACTATGTAATCATAACATAGAATAAGAGTTATGGAAATAATAATTTCACTGAGGTTTTTTTTAATTTTTTTTTTTTTTAAAGTGAAGAAGAGGTAGATTAGACTCGAGAGAAGACAGGACTTCATCTGCTCTTGGACTATTGCAATATCTCCTCAGATACTTATTATATGACACACAAACTAATCCTAAAAATTAAGTGATACTCCTCAAACAGTAAAGGCAAACTCAAAGAAGGAGCATTGAAAATTCTTTTTTTCTTCTTTTTTTGCTAGAGGAAAAAAGTCCCCAGCACACACAGCCTACACAGTATCTGTAAAAACACATATTTTCTTAGGGCTGTAGAAGGCAGGGAGCTTTACCTTTCCCCTTACACAACAATTTTCTAATACTACTCTGGAATTTTTATTTTTATTGTTTTTCCCTCTTCAAGCTCAATCTCCTGTCTGCTTCCCCCCCCCCCCCCCAGCTTCTTAAATTTGGGCTTATATAACAGTCTTTCCTTCTATATTTTATCTTGCACTCTCCTTTTGTGGCTTCACAAGCTTATCTGCCTCTGGAATTGCCCTGAGTCAGCATGTCCCACCATAATTAAATGTTTTTCTACCACATCTACCAACTCTGTCTATGTCTTGAGAATATCTCTCAATTCCCCCTCTGTTAGACTCTCCCGTCTTCTGCAGAGACTAAAACAACTTTATTATTATAAGCAAATTCACCACTATTTGTGAGACTTACCGGAACAACCACTGTTCTAACAGATGTACTATCTACCTATATATATTTACAAGGTTAATAGGATTTTCTTTATCAAAATATATTTATGGAGAAAGAGAGAGCCCCAATCTTCTTGGTAAGGAGATTTTAAAAAATAGATACTTAAAAATTAAAGAAAAAAGTAGGACTCACAGCCTTTTAATAGTTGAAAATACTCTTTCAAGACAATTTCAGACCTTCGTGTGACTTTCCAAATTGCTTTAGAGCTCAGCTCTTTGCTTGCTTCAATTGTAGCAGTGATAAACACAAGCTCCTTAGATGCCTCTTCATCCCTACTTTCCTATTCAACAGGGAACAGCACCTCCACATTATTTAAATGCCTGTGTGTATAGAACGGTACGTATTCACCATCATGCCCTCTTCAGCTATTTCAAACAACAAAGGTATCAGTGGGTATCAGTGCATGCGTGGATAGCCTAGCAGTGCTCAGTACTTACACAGAAAGCCTTCAAGAGCAATCAAGGGTCTTGCAGCAAACAGTGGTGATGTCACAAGACTGTAGCTGGCCTGCTTCTCTTCATGCTACTAGCAGGCTAAAAACTTAGCACAAACACACAGCTCACTGAGACAAAGTTATTAAGGGTACTGATATCAAATGACATAAAATCAACTTGATGTCAGTGAAAGTTGGCAAGCATTAGTCACGAAGCATTGCAAGTGCTAGAAAACAAGAAAAATTGTGGTCTTAAAAATGCATGTCTTGCATGACTTGGGACATGCCGTTAGATTTCTCAGACAAAGATGGTGCTGCTCAAGTAGACTGTTATTACAGAAGTAGTCCCAGCAGTTAGAATAAGAAATTATTTCCTGGGACACAGCAGGAAGTCTTCCTTCCTGTAGCATAACTCATTTAAATTTAGAGTTAGACTGATAAAATACTCATTATGCATTACCTAGTTAGAATTTGTGCTCTTCAGAGTAGAATTCTTCCTATAGTACGTAGTACTAAAGTTTCTTTAGTAAGTCTACTGTAATGTGCCTCTAAAATACTTCCGGTATTTTCACTGAGAATCCCTATATTCACCACATTCTAATTTGTAAAATTACTTTTCTCTATCTGCATGTCTGCCTAATATTCATATCAATCAATACTTCCACATTTTTAAATGCTGTTGCACTTTTTGAATTTGTTACTATTTTTAAAGAGTGGCAATAACTAAAAGTAAACAAACAAAAACAGTGAAAATGCTTTCTATGCTTTGGAAAAGGATGTACACAACTCATTTCAAGAAAAAGCACATCTTAGGAGGCACATGGATGTGTTCTTCTGTTGCTGTTTTAAACCTAAGAAGAGAAGAGAGAGGGAAAGACACAAAAAAGGGGAAAAGGAGAGGAAGACAATAACAAAAGAGAAAGAGAAAGTTAAGTGAAATAAATTTTATGAAGGTGGCAGAAAATGGAAATAAAATACAGAAATCTCCATGTAATTTCTGAAAACATAATACTCAGTTCTGAGCTACACTAGCTCATCTGAGTTCCTTCACCACCCCCTCCCCCTTCTTTACTCCCCTCCTTCTAGCTTCCATTTCTATATGCTGGCACAACCCAAATTTATTCAAATCCTATACTTTTCTTTTTTTGGAATCTGTCCTCAAACTTTAATATTTCAACCCCAGTTTGACTAACTTCTTTCCCAAAGCCTCTTAAAAATTGTCAGCAGATGCAAAGAAGTCATATCAATACCTTATTAATACAATTGAACAATTTTTGTGCTATTTATTTCCCCAGGTTTTTCCTTAATAACCCTAATATGCTTATATAATTTGCATTGGTACTTTGAATTTTATCCAAGAGGTAGCAGCTATCAAATTGACGAAGTTAAGCTAAGCCTGATGGCACTTGGCCAAATTATAAATTTCACAAAAGTATTATTTGCACTCTTTACTGTGACTATAAGTTTGTCAGAAACAGCTTTACTAGCATGCTTCTAACTATACTGAGAAATAGCTCCAAAATTACTCATAGATCTCCCATGGAGTAGCACATATATGACATATACTAAAACTATGCTTTCTTCTGTGACCATAACCCTCAGTAAAAGGGAAGTTTATGCCCACCTTGCATACAAAGAAATCACAAGGTCCATTGTCTTCTACTAAACTGATTTGAGTGGGCTTTCTTTTTCAAAATAGTTAATGATTATCAAATCATTAATGAGCATTAATGAGTATGTATCATAATGAGTTTGGTAATGAGTGCCAAAACCCAAAGCTGCCATGAATGGGACCTAGATTTCCAACAGGATGGAGCAGCACTTCATCAAACTAATAAAGTGATGCTGTAGAAGTTGCATGGAAAATGGAATTCTCACTTAAAAACAAAACAGCAGCAACAAAAACAGGATCTGGATATGCAGAGAACAATATTTAAAATAAAACAGAATCAAGTTTCTCTTCAAACAGCAAGGTCACAGTTTTGTGGAAAACTCAAGCAACCACAGAATTACCAAACATTTTCAGTCTCCCAGAGATATCTGGAATACCTGCAGCATGAGAAAGATGTGAAAAAGTGATTTGGAAGCTTGAAAAGATGATTCTGCCACCAGAATTTACCACAAAGTGAGAATTTAGATCGCAGTGTTGCCCACGGAAAAGGCTATATTGGGAAATTTCCAATCAATTCAAGTTATCCTCTTTTCAGCAGGTTCAGCTACACCATGAATCAAAGGGGAGACAGATCTAGAAGTCATCATTCCTTCAGATCATGCACCAGTATCAAAAGTAAGTTATTTTCAAAGCAGTTGCCAGCAATCCCAGTCTGGGTACTAAGAAAAGGCTGCACACCGGAAGCTTCCTCATCTTTTTGTTTTGCCACTGTGCAATCCATTTCTGCTTTCAACTAAGAACACTTGTTCATTATCTAACACAGACTTCACTCACAACATGAGCCACTGATCAGTGGTTATGATGAAAGGCATGAATATTTAAGTTTAATAGCAGGACATGTTATGCTTTGGCTAACACTGACATATAACCGAGAGCCAAAACTCACCCTTAGTATTCAGAATTCATGTCAAATTTCTTTTTACTATTTTTACTCATTTTTTTCTTCAGCTGGATCATGCCTATTTTGCACAACCAGTTCTTTCTTTCTAAACTTTGTCAGGGTAGAAGAGAAAACAACTTAACCTTCTGAGGTCATTCAGTTTGTATTTTATAACAACTGAATTTTTTTCTTGTTCAACATAATCACATTAAAAGTGTGACACTGGTTTGGAATCAGAAAAACAGAACTATGTGATTACTGAAAACCAAAGTGTGGTGTGTTGTTGTTGTTGGTTTTTAAAAATTTATTGTATTTAATAAAAATTCTTCAAGTGTAAGCAGGTAGTTGGCAAGAATTGAAATTTAAATGTAATTGAAGCCCTGTAAAAGGGAAGAGAGAATGGGTAGGTTCCATTTAAGTACTAAACTCACCCAAAACATAAAACAGACAGATATTACAGGTCAAATGCAAAGACATCATGTCAAAAATAGCGTTAAAAGTGAAAACGGAGTATTACAATCTTACACTGGCTCATTCTAGAAGCAAACTATACCAGCTTCACAATTTCATCTTTTCTATTGGGGAAAAAAAGAAAAATGTAACAGAGCCCAACAAAAAGCTAACGGTCTATTTCCATGAAGCATAAAGGAAAGAAAGATGGATGATTAACAAACTTGAAATCCAGATCAGTGGAGGGCATTTTTATACAGCAAGTGTAAAAGTTTACAAGTTATTCTTCAGTCAATTCTTTCTCCTACTGTGTACAATTTTTCAGCACTGTATCTCTTTTCACTTTCTTCCTTCTACATAATAAGTCAAATATTTTCTGGCATTTTTCAGAGACAACAGATGCAATATTTTCATTGCTTCCTGATAATGCTGAAACATACTCTAAGCAGCAAATACTCAGCTCCACTGCCAACCACTTTGTTTTCCTATTGGGTTTTTTTATGTACATATATTTATGCTTTTATATATATATATATATATATATATATATATATATATATATATAAACTATCAATTTCCTCACATGCACACAAAACATATAGATACATCTGTGAATAAAAATCTACTTATCTTCTGAAACTTAACTCAATTTTTAACTGCTTATTTGTTGTGATTATAAAAAAGAGACTCTAAAAAAATGAAAATATATTTTTAATTGAAGTATTATTACAGGATCTTAGTTTTTAGCACAGAGTTAGCAGTCTATGGAAACCTTTCCATACAATCCCTCAATCAGCTCAATCTAGGCTGCAGGTTCTCAGATTGCCTGCCCACACTGCAGCTTCCTCTGAAGTGGAAAACAAAGTCACAGCTGTTTAAGGTGACGCTTTTCAGATGCAGCTCTGATTCTGCTCTCACTGTAACTAAGATAGGTAAACTGTGAAATCCAACCTGAGTCCATTTGACCTGTAAAATCTGTTATCTTTGCTAACAACTGATGAACTTACAGCCCTCCCCCAAACTGTAGCTATTGATCTTTTAAAACTACCAAATATTTGAGTTCCACGGATGTAGCATAGCCTCTAACAATTCAAAAAGTGCTGGATTACCATTGTGACTGGGAAAGTATAGTAACTTTTCCATAGATAAAGAACGCTATAATTTCATAGCAAAGTTTGTTTAGGTGATACATATGCAGCATGATGTCAAAACATGACGCTAAGTTTTGTAGAAGTGGTTAAGAAAGAGTTTTTAGTAATCAAAAATAAAGATTCTGCAGCATATTTATTCTGACGCATTAAACTTGTAAGCTTGGAAGATTTTGGAAATAAACAGGAAAAAAAAAAGTCAAAAGATGTAAAATGAGGAAGGGAGGATAATTTCTGCAATAAGCATCAAAATATGAAAATGCTACGAGGATCACAACAAATCCTAGCCAATAGGATGACTACAAATTCGCCCTCTGTATCTTCTCATTTTAATATCAAAATGCCTTTGTAAGTTATTTTTAAAGAAGTTCTGCTTAATGCAGTTTTCTTCTTTTCAGTTGCAATGTAGCAGAAGAAAGGGCAGGAGTTGATAAGAGAAAAAAAAAAATATATCACACCCAAGGGGTATTTACTTAAAGAAAGCATAAAAAGAATAAGGAATGTACAGACATTACACAAAGAACCCTTAGTTATTTATCAATTTAACCTACTAAAAAATATGAATAAACCTTTCTCCTAGGATCAGCAATATATCCAGCTTTCTTGGCAGGAGTAGAAGAGGCTAGGAGTTGTTTGTTGTTTTTTTGTTTGTTTGTTTGTTTTTCTTTCACAAGAAAAAGCAAGAAAGTAATTCAGTAATTCAGAGAAGTGACACTTTGAATGTTACCCTGTGACTGAGATGACAATTTAGAGTTTACTGCTTATTTGGTTTATTTATTTCAATAGGGGTATGGATTTTGTATGGTTCAACCATGAGTTATGAGTAGAAATGGAAATCCAGTCTGAGTTGAAATCTTCCTGGAAACATCAAGTTCCAATCGACAGGAAAATTAGACATGGTAAAATGACTTGGGATATTACTGTTGTCTTCTGTGACTTTGAGTAAAGTCACAGACAGTACTTAGCTTCCCTATCTTCAAAATTCACTAGCAATAGTTCTTATCCTTTGGCATGTATTTTGACACCTCTAGATAAAAGGCATAAAGGCAGATAAGTAATATTAAATTCTTTATTTGTGATTAATGTAATTATCCTCATCCATAACTTTCTATGACTTTTTTTTTATTATTATTATTTCAGCACTCAGGTATAGAGAGAGTTTAAAAAAAAAAATCAAACTTTATATTATGCTAAGTGATATTATTTTAGAAAAAGAAAGAAGGAAAGATTATTATACTTGACAGTTCTAAGGGATAATTCATCCCATTGCAACTAGGTACCTTAAATAGTCTATGATTTCTTTCCCCCCCTCTGTGTTTCACTCCATTCACTAGATCATCTCTAAGCGCCTAAGTTCTACACAGATGCAGTTAGCTGAGAAGAACACTAACCACATAGAAAGTCAACATTTGAGGCATTATCTTAAACCTTTTGGTTATAAGCTATGAACATTCTTGATTTTTCAAATTAATTAATATGAAAGTCTGGGGAGTTAGATTTTATTGATGTAATTTTTAATTGGAGATGTATAAAAACAAGAGAGATTATGATGCACGGTCTTGATCTGCTTGATCTACCTGCAAATATAAACACAAACTCCTTTATAAAGAAATAATACTTTCCAATTCACCTACAAATAAGCTGAATTTTCCTTGCTCAGATCTCCCTGAAAAACTGATATATCCCCATGTACAGTCCAGCAACTCAAAATAACTTTCTAATATTGCTAATCCAGCTACAGCCAGTATTTGTTCTGCAGCAATAGTTTATACTGTTTTATTCACAAAAATTGTTTTAAACTGCTATAGACATCTCTATATTAAAAAAAAAAAAGAGGATTTAAAATTAATTCAAAATTTATATTCTGATCTCATCACCTATCATACACCCAAAGGCGTGAATCCTGCTAAAAGGGTAAAGAAAACAATACTGATTATTTATAATTAAAATGGTTAAATAGAAGGTATTTGGGTCTGAAAAAAGCCAAATGCTTTGTTTTGTTCAGTCTGGAAAAAAAGAAGGCTGCGGGGTGACCTCATTGCAGTACCTAAAGGGAGCCTCCAAACAGGAAGGAAATCAACTCTGTGAAAGGGTAGATAACATCAGGATGAAGGGAAATGGTTTTAAGTTGAGGGAGGGAAAATTGAGGTTGGATGTCAGGGGGAAGTTCTTTACAGAAAGAGCAGTGAGGTGCTGGAACAGCTGCCAGAGAGGCTGTGGATGCCCCGTCCATCCCTGGAGGTGTTCAAGGCCAGATTGGATGGGGCCCTGGGCAGCCTGGTCTACTATTAAATGTGAAGGTTGGTGGCCCTGCATGTGGCAGGGGGGTTGGAGATTCATGATCCTTGAGGTCCCTTCCAACCCTGGCCATTCTTTGATTCCATGAGCCTACTGAAGTTTTCACTGAGGTACAGGCAAGTTGTTGATGCAGTCACTATGGAGGTGGCAACTCAAGGGATAAGCATCCCAGGGCTCAGCAAACAACGCACAAAGGTTCTCATCTGCTCCTCATCCATCACACTGTTCCCCAAGATTGCACTTCTGATGAGCATTAAGTAATCACTGATGGAGTTTATAACCAGAGCCTGCACTACAAAGATTCTGTGATGAACCTGACCTCTGTTTCCCTATGCTGGCTGTCTTCGCAAAGCAGCCAGAAAAGCTCTGCAAGCACTGTTCTGCTTCTTGCGGTTATTCACTCTTGCTGGCTTGGCTGTTATAACCAAATCTCAGAGCTTCAGGACTCAGTCTTCCATTGAGTGAATCTACACACTGGCAATCTATATATCATAAGGGCACACACACTGAAGAGAGCTAAAGGATGAAGTCACACACTAGAGGCATTAGATGTCATATACCAACACCACAGGTATCATTTTATGCCTGTGTAATGCAGTGGCATGCAATATCATTATATGCATACACAACATTTTAGCATTAAATCATTAGTGAACTAGTAAGTGCTGAGTACAGTGCAATAAGTATATTCCTTTATCTTCTGGTTATTCTCCTGCTGATCCTCCCCAGGCCCCAGTTCTGGTACTTTGCTTAAACAGATGCAATGGTGACACACATTAGGGCTTTTCCTTAGCCTGTCTGCACTTAATATGTAGGTAGACATAACTGCTGCTGGCGCTAATGGCAGTATTACCCAAACAGAATGAATTTATAAACACTTGGATGCCTTTCTGCCGATGGTGATGATGACATAAAATGAGAGAGACTGGACAGTCACTTGAAAAGGAAAAAGTGGACGTAGCTATGTTGCACCAAAATATTTAAATAAGGACAGTTCTCAAAAGAAAACACAGCAGTTCCCTACAGCTGAATCATGTTGACTAACGTAATTATCAGTTATTTGCACAACTCTATTTTATGGTGAAGGTTTTGACATTGCTTGCCCTGGCAATTATTATCTGCCACTTAGTTTAAACATCAAAATAAACTTAATCACAGGACGAGCAAATCCAGCCAGTGCTATTTAAAAATCAGAACTTTGCACTTTTATAGTTTTATTAACATATTTTAATTACCAGACACTCCACATTATCTGTCTTCAGTCAATTATCTCCATATGTTTCAATACTACTATAATTTCCACTTTTGCATTCCTAATATACTGCCCCAAAACCTAAACACATAAAAGGCAATGTATCAACACAAATTAAAATATTTTAGAAATGAAAATGTTAAGCTTATTAAAATACTTTTAATCACATTTTTAACATAAACCTGTCTTAGATATTTCAATGACTCCTTGCAGTCTACATTTTCTTAATTCTTTTACATAGTTATAACAGAGGATTTGTGAGATTCCATTGTAGGAATTGTCATATCTACCTATTGCTTCTAGTTTTTCTCCATCACAAAAGATTTGCAGCCTTCTACATTGCTTAAAGTCATGGATGATTTTACCACCCAGCCAAGCAAATAGCCAGAATTTGGCTGGACAGCAGAAAGTCATTTTTCAAATTCTGCAGCTGCCTTCCACAGAAAGATGATCAGGCCTGGAGACTTCATTTTAATTAGTTTCTCTTCTCCCTTGGGCTGATCTTCCCTTGATTCAAAAGGGGTCAAAAAATGACCTCATTCATGGCAGCAGAGATGGTTTGGAAATTTTAATAGTAAGTTACCTGAAGGTTGGATTAACTGCCTCAAAAGTCAATGAGATATTTGCACCGAGTCAAGAAAAAAACAAAACAAAACAAAACAAAAAAAAAACCACCAAAAACAAAAAACAAAAACACAATCACTTTAATTTTAAACTATTCTTACTCCATGAGACAAGTCTTCTCTTATCCAAGATATTATAAATACACAAGATGCTTCTAAAGAAGTCTGGAGGTCTGTGTTGGTGAAATACAGGAACAACAGTTTACTTAATAGGCATTAAAGGCCAGGCTGGATGTTGCTCTGGGCAGCATCTGGTGACCCTGCACATAGCAAGGGGGTCAAAACTAGATGACCATTGTGGTTCTTTCCAACCCAGGCTGTTCTATGATTCTGTGATTAATGCTGTACATTTAGCCCACCAAATCATCTCCTTAAGTTCATTTCAATCATCTGATTATGATCCTTAACGCACACATTACACTTTATGATTAATAATGCATATAACTTCCCAGTAAGCCTCATCTAATAATGGCAAATAGTGACTAGGGAATGGATTCTTGATAGGTGCAAGCAGTGATCCTATACCATAATAACATCTAGGCCAAAAGAAAATAAAATCATGTGTAAATCAGCCCATGTTAACCAACTGAAACATCTCAAACTATTCACAGTTCCCCAGCATCCAGCAAGGTTTCAATTGCAATTTTCAAATAGAATTGAAATTGAATCAAAATAAGTAGCTTAAAGCCATAAACATAAAGTTTATTTAATTAAACTTACATAAATAAACTTATTTTTTTTCTGAGAATTATACAGCCTAAAATTTATGACTAGTTATTAGCTCTGGAACACAGTTATGTTTCCTTTGTAAAGCCTGCAAGTAACTTTTGCCCCATTGCTGCTAGCCAAGAAGCCATCGCTCTACTGGAAACTCACGCTAGGAAAGAACGATACAGAAAACAGCACTGATTTCTCAGCCATGCAGGCTGCAGAGAGATTAGCAAGCCTGGAACTTGCTACACTGGAAAAGACAATTTTTTGTTACCTAGCTTGAAACTACAGGGAGGAAAACAACCACAGAAAATAACATGAATATCTATGCTCAACAGACATTCAATATATCTATATGTTTGTCTATTCTTTTGTCTTCTTTGAAAGAGAAACACAGATTAAGGAAGACAAGGAAATATCTGGAGAAGAACATGAAGAATATTAGGCATTAATAAGGCAATGCCTATCTTACAGACAAAAGTATTTTAAATCTGAAAACAATTAAAGAATATGGTTGGAAGAAAACTGTTAACTAGAGAAGAGAATTGAACACTGCCATTCTTAGTATCTAAGAGACTTCCAACAGCTTCCCATGGTCTGGGAACCACCTGATGCAACCTTACGTCTTGCCATGTAAGTATGCCTTACATGGCAAAGAATATCCACTTCACAGATCTGAGAAGAAAAACTAAAAGGAACTTGAACCCGGAGATTGTAAATCACAACAATCAAAAAGAAACATCAAGATCTCCCAAACAGATTGCTTTTTTTGCACCTCTCTTCAGCATGCAGCTGTTTTTCATACCAGTCATACCTGAAGACAATAGCTTACTCTATCTGCCCATCACACACTTACCTTCTGTTAGTAGCTTAGGCACAGGTGACTGAGAGCAGAGAAGATACTCATTTTCCAGTTTTTCTCAGTAGCTGCATAAATGATAATGAAGCTGTTTTCTAAACCATACTCTTCCATTTTTTTCAGCATAAGAAATTCCCATTCAAGATTATTTCTCTTGTTTTTCTTAACGTAGACTTCTAAATTAGGTCCTCCTGCAGTTAGTTCTATTTTAAATTCTTTCTAACACGCAATAGGATTTATCTACGTGAGAACACTGCTTCAATTTAACTACCCACAGTTTGATTTAGTTGAATGCGACCTTGCTTTATTTCCATTTATCTTGTTACAGTTTAAGTTAATGGGGAATTGACTGAAAATCTGGCTCAGCTGCGTTGAAGCAAACAGCTGTAGCAATTTAAGATGTTCTGCAGCTGCTCATTCTGTCCCTCTGCCAAATATTACACTGCTAGAAATTCTGTAAAGAGCATTCAAGCTTTGGCCAACATTGCTGACATTTGTGTATATTGATACAAACCCATTTTCACATTTTTTCTCTGTTGTATCTACAAGAAAAATGATTGTCCTCAACTAGGGACACAACAGAGCATAGACATTGCTAAATTTGCTTACCTGTTGCTGTACAGCACTAATGCACCACATAAGGGATATCCTTAAAAACTGTCCTTCTACAAACATGAAGAAATTGTTCAATTCCAAAATGCGATACATATTTCATATAATTAATAGGTTCATCTACACACACTGCCTTGTTTTAAGACCTTGCTCTAAGGGAATGTGTATACCTTGTATCTGCCAGGTTCATTTTAGTTAATTTCAATACCAGAAGTGATGGATTAAAAACAAGGAGAGATCTCATAAGGAGAGATACTTTCCAAAAATATCCAAAAATAACAATCAAACTTTCACAAGAGAAACATTTAGCATAATAAAACCATTCAGGATTCAAATAAGATTGGTGGATTCTCTTGAAAAAGTAATGCGAAAGGGCATTCCATCTATCAGGAAATATCTTTCTAAACTTTTCAAAATGATCTTTAAAGCACAGGAAAGGAAGAAGGCTATCTACTCAACACATCAAGTCCAACTTCATTTGCAGAAGTGCTGTGAAACTGGATACTTCTCTGATGTCTTGTTAAAAACAGGAACCCAAAACCACACTGGCCGAGGGATACATTTTAGAATTGCCTTCCTGTTGTTCATAAAATGTTCATGTTTGGTGGAGTATATTTATAAAGTGTATCTTCCCAAAGTTTTCACTTTGCTGTCAGATCTCTCAAAACACTACTGACTGCATATTACAGGTGATAGTTTATGCATCCAAAGCATTTTTTTTTTCTCCAAAATTATCCTTTCACCAAAATTTCAGGCTTTGTGATGTCATAACAATTACCAAAACTTCCACAAAACAGATCGGTGTTAGAGCCCAAATGTCACAAGTCCATCTAAAATTACATTAGTTAGTCTTCAGAGAGAACAAGACTGAACATGAGAACTCGTATCAATTAAAAATGTTATTTTCTGAACACTCACACTGAAACTGCTTGGACAAAGTCACATAGAAGGTGAAAAAGAAGATCTAAAATGTCTGTAGATGTTTATATTTGTTCTAGGAACATGTAGGAATTCAAAATGTACATAGCTATCATGGTTAAACATGCTGTTAACCACTACAGAGCTGGACAATTTGTTTGTTCCTTTTCCATGTATTTCTTTCTTCCCTTAGAGCTAAAAGGGATTTGTTTGTTTGTTACTGTTTTTGTTTCCATATATTACAAAACCACCTTCATGTAATTATAAGCATTTAATTGCTTTGGGATTCCAGCATCATTTCACTCTGTAGTCTTGAAAATATTTGCTGTCTGTAGGCTATTTTTCTTTGGGCATTGTAAAATTATTTATTTCCTTGGGTTTATTTTTTTACCAGATTAGCTGACAAAATTCTATTGTGCAGAAGAAAGTAAAAGTCTTGCTTCTGTTTTGACCTATTTGTTTAAAAAACAGAAGTTATTCAACTTTAATAAATGTGTTTATTACTGTAATTCCTCTATTCAAAGTCATAAAGTTAAACCAGAACCTCAGCATCTCTATAATTTTTATCTTCAAGCACTGACAGCTTATGTTACATGCAGAAGCTCTTGAAAAAATAAATCTAATTTTTTCTTAGAACAAGATATGCAAGACAGCAGCATTTTGACTGTAAGAGGGAAGAAGGTTTATCTTATGCTTCCTCACTCTTGGAATAAATCGTGCTATCCGAAGGACTTCTTCCAGCCTTTCTCTCACTGCATGGTTTATTATCTGGTATACAATAAATCAAGAGATACCTCTGTCCAGTACTTTTCTGCTGATCACACTAGACTCAGAGTCACAGGAGACTTTGTTTCTTGCTTTTCTCCACCATCTTGACAAGAAAGACATTGCCTAAGGTACTAGCCAAACTATCTGAAAGATAGCTCTGCCCTTCTTCACTGGTTAACAGCAGATCAGCGTAACCGTAAAATATTACCTGCTGTATATCTGCATTGAATAAAAGCACAGTACAACAATACCTGAGCCAGTGCAAAATCTGGCACACTTTGCTTGAGGTGGAAAACTGCTGCTCCTTCATCTGAAGGAGCAACCCTTTCGTAAGAGCTCGTTTGCATAATTACAAGTAATATGGATAAGGGTTCTGATGAAAAAACAAACAAACCAAAGAAATAAGTTGCACCAGTGGAGGTTTAGATGGGATATCAGGAGGAATTTATTGACAGAGAGGGTGGTCAAGTGTTGGACCAGCCTGGAAAGTGGTTGAGTCTCCATCTCTGGAGGTATTAAGAGACATGTGGATGCGGCACTAAGGAACATGTGGCACTAAGGAACATGATATAGTGCTGGGACTCAGTAGGGCAGGTTTACGGTTCGTTGATGATCCTGAAGGTCTTTTCCAACCCAAATCATGAGATGATTTATTTATTCTCTATATATACACAAAGTCATGAAATCAATTATCGGCACGAATTATGAAAATTGAAATAGCAGAGAAATGTTTCAAAATGGCTCCCACCATTCCTCCCGCAATGTCAAAAAGAAGTACAGAAGTAATAGGAACAGCTGAAATTTACATCACAAAACGGTGAAGAAATCAGTTGATTCCTTAGACATATCGATGCCTACAGATACATCCTGTGAATACAGCATTCCAAAACTCCCCTAGCCCACATACTGTGCTTTCTGTTGCTTTACTCCACTTGTTGCAGACCGAATAGAAGATGGATTGTCAGCATTCACAAAGAGAGAGACTGCCCATGTATTTCTACTGCAGCATGTTAAATGGACTCTCAGGTAAAATGAAAATGGAAACTGTTTATGAACGAACGATACGTACTGCAGTTCACAGCATACCACTGAGAAAAGTCAGTGCTGTTAATCTTCCTAAAAAACAGAAGAGTGAACTGAAAATTTAACAGGAAAGGTAATTTACAAAGAAAACTGACACAGTTTCATGACTGGCTAGAGGGAGGAAACAATCCAGTTAGTGGATGAAAAGACTGACAAATGTTTCCTAGGAATCTTAAGATGGAGAACACTAAATTAATGTTTAATGCTGTTCAAAGGAATCAATCATTTCCAAACCAGTAAGTACAACATAAGGTATTATGTTTGGTTGTGTTCTTGCCAGACTGATGGATCTCTGCACTCGCCAAAAACAACCAAATTCTGCAGGACACACTGCTACCTCCCAACCACTATCCTCTTCTATAAGGAGTATCAGTAACCAATCTGTCCTGGCACATTCTAAGGAAAGACGAATATGGAGGTAGTGGGTATCTACAGGAGAGGGGTGCCTGAAGAGAGAAGCCAGAATGGAAATGGCATATAGCAAATAGGTTGCAGATGAATGGCTGTAGAATTAATGCTAATTAATGAGCATGAATAGGGATTATGTGTTCAGAAGGATCCTATAGTTAAGAAAGAAAGGAGAGGGATCAAAATTCAGCCTGTACCTCTTGCCACTGACTCCCTCTGTTTGTTCTACAAGAATTTTGCTGCAATTCATTCAAGTCTGCATTTTGAAAGGATAAAAAAGAGGAAAGAAACAACAAGGAAGGGCAATTGTACCCAGAGACTTCTGAAGTTTCCCTGGATTGATGAAAACTTATCTAGGACTACAAAGTTTTTTGTTTTTGTTTTTGTTTTTCCAGAAAAGTAAGAATTTTAATTGCAAAGCAAATAATTATGGTATTTAATAATTAGGTTTTCATCAATACAGACAGAATACTGAGTAATTTTTTTTTTTAGCCTTGATTTTGAGGGAACCAAAAAATTGAAATTCAATTACAATAAGAAATTGAAGGGAAAATAAACACTACAAATAATCTTTTCTAATGCTTCAGTGCAGCACTCCAACCATCTGCAAACCACCTCATAGCCTCCCACTGATTTGACTTTCCTAACGCACTGCAGGTTGACATCTATTGGCATCAGACTTTAAAAATACTTCAATCAAGATCTGTATAATCCTTGTAACTAAAATGTCTTTGTTCTGTTTAATGATCAAACATTTCTGAAAACACAGCCACCACTCCCAGCATTCAGGATGTTCACAGGTGAGTCAAGGCACAATAAAAAGAACAATAATCTAGCAAATCTCTTTGGAGAATGTGTTTATCACCATGCCTGCAGACTCTTACACTACAAATGCATTGGCAACGATTTCTAGCAAATCATATACGAAGACATGAATGTAATTTGAGAAATTTAGAGATGCAAAGAAAAAGCAATCAACAACCTCGATAGGACATTTCAGGGGGGAAAAAAAGAAAGATTTTGTAAACATGACTGATTGGAAAGTCCTTCAAAAGAAAAAAGAGGGAATGGAAGAAGCAATGACCTTTCCTACCCATCCTTCAAACAGTCATTTTTAGAAAGTTTTGTATTACCCATAAAATTAGCTAGAAGATAAATCTCACTATGGTGATTTGCTCTTTCCAAAGCCAGTGTTCTGAGCCCTCACTGTATAATTACTTCAAATAGATAAAGCATGAGTCATCTGTTGTAGTCTAACCTTTGCATTTAAATTTGAATTTTATTCTTGCTTATCTTTTTTTCCTAAATTGATATTACTGTCTACTATGTTTATTAAAAACAACTTAAAGCCACGGTGCATATCAAACTCTGCACTGAGGCACCATTTGTTGTGTTATTTTAATTAACATGTCTCAGAGAGATTGCAATTCCAATCATTTCTATTAAGTATATCATAGTTTTCTTTTCCTTAAATGTCAGATTTTGTTTTTCATTTCAAATTATGTCCCAATACCCTAGAGCCTTTTAGTAAATGCTCTGCACAACCAGGTATGAAACTCAGAGGCACTCTCTTGTTTTTCTAACTTTGCACCGACTACCGTGGTTGATGAAGCAATGTCTTTCAGCAGGTTGGCAAATTTGCTCTCCCTGGATCACTTCCTCCTCTCCCACTCTCAGTGAGACTTATGTTCCATTGATGCAGACTTCATAACTAATACAGATGGGATCGAAAACACTAAGTGATAACCAAGCACTTTCTGAAATCCAGGAAATACATTCTTTGACCAATAATGAGGCCAAGTAGTCTTCCCATCCTCTTATTCATAAACTCATACTGTACTCAAAAGGAAAATTAAAATGACAATCTCCTACATCTGAACTATATTGGCAGCAGACTTCAGGGTTACATCTTGGTTTTCTCTATATGTTTTTGGCCATTATTTATCACTATTCTTTAAATGCATCCTTGTGTAGTAAACTGGATCTCAACATACTTGAAAGACTTCAGGATGAACCACTGGGAACAGAGAAGAGGTTCAGTTAACACCTTTCTTAAGTGAACTTAAGTTCACTTACATACCTAACAGTGCCTCAAAAACACTGAAAGAAAAATAATTCACTTTTCTACATTTTAGGGGGTTCTGGTTATTTTTAAAGATTCCCTTTTCAGCCCATCCCTTTCCTTTCCAAGATATCCTATAAAAATTATAATAAGATGCTTCAGTGAATCCAGTGGGGACCAAAACTGGTAAAAGAGCTGGAGGGCATGTCCTGTGAGGAGGGATAGAGGGCACTGGGGCTGTCCAATCTAGAGAAGGACAAGAAGAGATCTTACTGTTCCCTGCAGCTCCCTGAGGAGGGGAAGCAGAGCTATGTGCCGAGCACTGCTCCTTCCTGAGAACCGATGGCACAGAGCTATGCCAGGAGAGGGTTAGGTTAAGCACTGGGAAACATTTCTGTGCCAAGAGTGAGATCAAACACTAGAACAGGATTCCTAGAGTGGTGGCTGATGCCACAAGCCTGTCAGTGTTCAAGACGCATTTGGATAACACCCTCAATAACGTGTTTCGATTTTTGGCTAGCCTGGAAGTGGTGAGGCAGTTGGACTTGATGATTTTTTGTGGTTCCTTTCCAACCAATCTATTCTAATTCAGTGATTCAACCTATTCCTTTCCCTAGCCATTACAAAGCTGCATAGTCAGCTGATCAAAATAAATGAATCCACAGCATTTATTCAGCATTTTGAGCAGAATTCCTTTACTTGGTTAAATACTCCTCTCTGTTCCATGACCAGTGGATGAGCTGACTGGAAGAAGCTTTTACAGAGCCGTAAGAGCTCGCTGCTCATCACAGCTGTCAGACTGCTCTGCAGGTAGCAGAATCTGGAGCAAGTTTTGCAAATCACTACCAGACAAAGCAGACAAAAGCATGTCAGTCTCAAAAACTCCCACACACCACACAAAGTACCATCAGAATAATTCTTTAATGTCCCCCCTCCCTCCCTTTTCTTTTTTCTTATACATTATAGAACGAGTGGTCCATTTACTATCATCATGACAGTTTCCTAGTCTGAAAGACTACGAGTCTCCAAGCTCCTAGTTTTCAGACAGTGGGATGCACTGACAGGTGAAACTTCACTACTGCTAATTAAATTCATTACTGCTGTCTAGCTGTTGCTTTGAAAATCCAAACAAAACTAATTAACTCTAGATTGATTTTTTTTTTCTCAGTATAGAAAAAAAAATAGAGAAAAAAAGAGTGTATAGAAGTTTAAACGCACAAGGCAATCCTAAGAATTGTGTAACTCATCTGCAAATATATGAAAGTAGATTTTTTTCAGTGCAGACTTTTGTTCAGTTCTTGCTTATAAGTAGGGGTCAGTATCTTTGAATGGAACAACTGAAGTGTCACTTATGACAGAAAAATCCTGAAGTCTCTACACAAGGCCAGAGTGCTCTGCCTCTCCAACTGTGAAATGCAACAGTGACTGCAAGAGAAAGCCCACTACTTGTGTCTGTATTTGTATCCTGCAGATATGTTTAAAACTAAAGTCCTTTAATTCTACCCATCCTAACTTTTAATTCTTACCTATAAGCATGGCATGCTTTCCATCCTTTCATCCATCCATGCATTTTTGTTATTTATTTTCTACTCTTCTCTAAATTACCTGTAGTATATTGATGTAGAAAACTGGAGACATACAACTACAAGTAGGATTCTGTACATACTTTCACAATTAGTTTGCAGAGCTGTTAATCTTCTCACTGCTTTTCATATCATAATAAGTGAACCAAGGGCCTCCTGAAATTGCAGGAAAGTGTTCCCCAAGGAACAGATTTTCACACACAAGTGAATTTTTAACTCAATCACTAGAAACTTCTTTTTCCTTGCATTTGAATTTATTTCTTTGCATTTGAATATATTTTCTTTGCATTTGAATTCTTTGCATTTCTAACTTTCCCCTTTTGGTGATCAAAGTGATTTGGATTTGAGCATCTTCTAGTTCATGTTCAGAAAACACATTTTGAATATTTGCATAGAGGAAACATAGGAACAAGGAAATAAAAGAGCTCTTTACCCCAAAAATTTACAAAGAGGCATGAAAGGAATCTCAAAGGTGATGCCATCGGCCTTTCCAGTATCATTTGGAATTAGCACTACAGTAACATTCACATTTGCTCACACATCACTTTAATCCCAGAACAGGATTTTCAAGTACTGCCCTAGCTGCAGAGAATGGAAGTTGTGTCTCAGCACAAGGAAGTATTTCACCCTCTCTGATAAAACCCTGTATGACCAATTTAAATAAAAGAAAATGAGCTTCCTGTCTGGGTGCATATACTGGAGCTCAATGCCAGTCCTTTTAGACATTTCAACGCTTTCTGGTTCAGCATGTACACAGTGAGAGTAATTGCTGAGCACAAATATTTCCTACCCCTGCATAGAGCTGGAGCAAGGACGTTGCCCTGCCCTGGCACTCTGCTGCAACCCTAAGGAGGCCTTGACCGAAAGTCTCACAAATGCTGCCAGCTGATGTTGGCAAGACTGTAGAGGGCACTTAAAACAACACAGCAAATGCGGGACTTCGGACCACACACTGTCCCATCCTTGTTTGCCTCAAGCCCCATTGGACTGAAGCAGTTAAGCAAAGTGGACAACAGACAGGTAAAAGAGTTTTATAGTCCGAAAACTATAATGCAATGCTGGCATTGCTTTTTCTTTCCCAGCAGACAGTCTAGCTGGAAGAGGAGGACAGTTCAGCATGAGAAATGGGAAGCAGATAAATTTGGAAACCTGAGTCTGCCCTCCTGGGAACTGTGTTGCAGAAATGTTTAAGAACTCCTAACAACCGTTTTAAGCTCCTGTGGAGAAGCACTTAATAGGCAAAGGACTCTCCTCTCATAAAATGACATTCTGGCTTTAGAAACACACCTGTAGCAGTGACCACACTGTAGGAACACTGAAGCATGACTTGGCCATAAGTCTATAGAGCTGCTTAGAAAAGTGTCATATAAAGCCTTTCATAGGATTTTACATCTTTCTCACAATTGCCTTCTTTACTGATCAAGGAGATGCAGAATGAATTTCCTAAGAACCAAAGTCTCCCCAGTTTTGACCTAGACTTTGTTAACACACAATGTAAGGAAATTCTTCACATCTGACCAATGTGAAGTTAGGATATTTAAAAAACAAAACAGAACAAAAAAATGCAGATTTCAAGAAGCATAAAGCAAATACTGCACAGGATCATAGTTTGAAACAGTTGCTAGGAGAAGAGCAGAATGGGAGCAAGGAAGATAAAGAAGTCAAGGAAAAATCATCCATGTGAATTGTTCTGTATTCACATCTCCTCAGTAAAGCCTTTGGTGCATTTGTCCATGTAAGTCTTACCAAAGCTTGGGAAGTGACAGGACTGCAATACAATAGGACTAAGAAATAAGTAATTTCCTGTGTCACTGATAATCCCAGAGCAGCTTCCAGATTGTTGACATTCACCAGCACTACCAGAGTTCATATAGATTTTGACACAATTTTAACCGAGCAAACTCTTGCTAAGGAGAGTTAAAACACTTTGCAAGGAGATTCAGAGAATGATAGATAGATAATTAACATTTTTTGTTACTTTCCAGTATTTTGTCAAGGTATTCAAAATTATATGATATGAAAAAGTTATTCTCTTCGTTTGTTTGGCAGCCACTCAGAATTTAAGTAGAAAAGTGGCTGCAGTGCTCAGGGCTGCATTATATCGGATTATATTTGTACCATTTCATCTCCAGAAGTCAGGAAAGAGAGCAACACAAAGTTTTTAAATATTCAGTCTTTACAACAAGCAAACAACCTGGTAGAGTAGATTTCAAACTCTGGTTAAGGATTAACATAATAATGTTTTGAAAATGAAGGATATGTGAAGACAACTACAATTTTCAATTATCTATTTCCTAAGGCTTTGTATTAAGCAATTTTAGGTATCCTGAGCTGTAACGCCTCTGTCTTTAGCATTATCTGCCAACAAATAAACATCAAAAGCAAGTGATTTCAGTGGCATTCACTCAAAGAAAAAAGGTGTTAAGAAATTTGTAGGTAAACAGAAAATGAAAAAAGAATTGCGTATTTTCTTCATAAAATATATAGGGTTGTTTTGGAGCTCTCAACTAGCCAAAATTTTTGCTCTTGTCTGTGATAGTAAGAGAAAGCTGAGGCACCAGATATATATTTCTTATTTCCTAAGTCTGTTTATTGTAGGATTTAATTGCTATACAAAACAAAGTTACTGATTATTAAAAAAAAGGGTGCGTTTGTGTGCCTTTCTCAAATTTTATTCAGTTTGTAAGTAATAAAGAAGTGTGAGTCAATTAACTGTATTGAATGTAATCATAAGCCCATAAATTCTTTTTACTGTATTGAGTTCCAGCTTTGCATACTAATAGCTCATATTCATTCTTTTTCTTGGAAGTTTTCAGTGCTACATGCTAATTACATAAATTGCAGTATTCTTTTTTAGTTAGTTTTATTCTTTTTTAGGCTATTGCAAACAAACAGTTATGAATTTTAAAATAACAATTGTTTCTTTGCTTTAAAGGGAATCCCGCATCTGTTCACCTGACCATAACGTGCTTGAAGGCTGTACTGTAGGGAAATATCTGCCACTTACACAACTGGAGAAGTTCACTAAAATATTTTTCAGTGTTCAAAGAGTCAAGAAAAGAGTTAAACAGAAAGACAAAGGAAAGGTGACTCTGGCTGGGGAACAGATCCTCAGATAAAGCACCAAGTCCAATTAGGGCACTGTGCTTTGAGATAACTGCAATCTTGTTTGAGAACGTACAAATGGAAACTGCAAACACCTTGAAGAGATGCAGGTAACGTGGTGTAGGAGAGAAGATTCTTTATTTATTCTAAAGGGGAAAAAGAAAAGATGGATTGTTCCACTTTAGTCAACTACAGCATGAGTGATGCTGGGATCTAGAGAACTTAAATGGGCCAAAAGAACATTTATTAGAGATGAACTCTATTTTATCCTGCCATTAAAAGAGAAGAAGGAATAGCGTGACTTCCTCAGTTGTCCTGTAAACAACTGTAGACTGCTTTAAAAAGAAGATGAAAAGGCAAATCTGAAACTGAAATAAGCCTTAAACTAGTTCATTTAAATTTTTAAGATATACAAAAGCCAATTACCTTTCATTTCTAGGTCACTTAGACCATGTTTTCTTATATATTCATTATATGACTACATTTAATTTAAATGTAAAAAGCATTTAAACTATCCTTGGCCACAGGAATTAGCATATTCCTCAAGAAAGTTACTGAATATCCTTAGTACATCTCTTAAACGCCTCTACACTAATGATCTAATTCATTGTTAGTGTTCTTTTTGCTTTTCACTTATTACAGTCCAGTTTTGGAATATAAAATATGCTTTCTGAAATAAGAGTTTTCATCACTTATGTACTTCCAGCTAGCAAAGCAGAAAATAGAGAAAATGGCTATTTCTATTTCATATTGCTTAATATCCATCATTTTAATGGAAATGAGATAAAGTAGATAATGGTAATAAGAATAGCATTAGCAGCACATATATATATTACATATTTCTCAGAGGTACCATTGTTGTACCATTTACATTGTTAATATTAAAATGTCTCGAGCAGTACAACCCAATGTAACCAATACTATAAATATTACCTTTAATAAAAAGAGTTGAATGAGATTTTAACCTTGAATTTGATAAAATGTTGAAAATAACTTTTATATGTATATGACCTAGCTCGTGTGAATAGCTAAGTACTTTTTCCTTCAAATAAATCTTTCTCCAAAGTAAAACTTCCTTGGACTATTCTTAGCTGTAATATCTTCTGCACATTAAGCGATCATAGACCTTTTCTGTACTTCTTGTAAGCGTAAGTGAGAAGCAGAAATGTCAATTTAGATGAAGCCTTTGTAAGTAGAATTAAACACAAAGAAACACTTTAAGAAGTGTTCCATTTTGGGGTTACTTCAGTAGAGAAAAGTGTTCAGAAAGTTATCCACATGTTCAAATAACCTGAGTCCAGGTAGAAATACAACGTAAAATAGTTTTGAATTAGAACACTTTGCAAAAGAAGAAAAATAAATTTGGATTCTACAAAATAATCAGGACACAGATCAACAAAACACTGAGGTTGGAAGAGTTCTCAGGAAATTTCTAGCCCCATCTTCTACTTAAGGCAGGGCTGGCTGTCAGAGAACAGTGCCTCCTCGTGCTCATCCCACGTGTTTGTATCCTGACAGGTCAAATTCCAGGGTGGAAATGTGTATTGCATTCAGAGTGTAGTTCTGTGCCACTGGAGCTATGAATGAGAAGGTCTTCACCTTGCTTATCTAAAGGTGACAGGGTCAAGAAAAAGGCAAAAATGAGGACAAAACATTAATGGTAGGGTTAAGCCAAAGATGGCCACTGGGGAGGAAATGGCAAAGCTTAGGCAAGGGAGAAATATAAAAATCAGCCTATGAGAAAAGTGAATTCTTAGCCAAATGTTACTAGCATGGGATGGTCATACAAAGTATATTCTGTCTTCTGACCAATGCTGCTGCTTTGACTACTTTGATAAAAAGATGGTTGATCCGGATAATGTATGACCTAAAGTATTCATAATTGCCAGTTAACTAAATAACTATGGAGAATTATTATTTTTTAATGTAGATAAGACAAAGCCGATAGTAGCCTTTGATATTCATGCTGGCGGTCATGAAATTTGATTAAGCAAGAAAATTGGAATGAATCTTTAACATGCAATTGGATGAAAATACCACACTTGAAGAAATGGATAACTGTAAGGAATCATGACTTAAATATTAGGAATGGGTTAGAAGCTGAAAGTACAAAGCTCAACTTCTTACACTATATACTATTGATACTAATTTCTTTTTGGCTATAGAATTCCCAGGTGTATATACTAATGAAAGACCTATCATTCTAAGTAAAAATAATCTAATGTATTAATATATAGGATCTGTAAAAAGGCAAATGCAATATTATGAGTGTCAGGTGAGCATAGATAGGAAGTATTGATTATACTGTGTAAGGTAATGGCAAGTTTTCATCTGGAACTCTGTGTACTTCAGTCATTTACACTCAAGAAAGAGGAATTTAAATCATTAGAGAAAGGTGTTAGGAGGATGTGCTAGGATGATAAAGGGTAACAAAGCTGGAATTATATAGTTCCACCAAAAGGAATGCTGCTGGGAGACTGTTCTGTTGAAAGATACCATGAAAAGCAACTGTCCAGAGTAAGATTTACTAAGAATAAAGGATAGAGTTGGTGGAAAATGAATGGGCTGCGAATGGGCTGGAACCAAATACAAACTGAAAACTATAAGGTTTCTGAAAATAACAAGATTGAGGTTCTGAAACAGCCCTTCAGGAAGAACAGAGAAAAAAATAAGTCTTAAATATATTGAGAACTTTCATAGAATCACAAGTAAGATTAAAAGGTCTGTCTGCAACAGTGGATGTCTGGTTACAAGAAATGCAGGAACTTTATTTTCAGCTTGTATTCCTTTTGTCTCAGATCAATATATAGGGAAGTATCAATTGTTTAACAGTATGGGGCTTTCATTCCATATGCCAAGACATAAACTGCTGTCTCCATGGTGCAATAGAAAGAATAGAAAGTCCGCTACTGAGAGCAGAAGCACTGTTTTATTTTTCATAAAATGCTAGGATGGAGCAATATAGCAGCTAGGAAGAAGAAGAGGCAAAAAAAACACATTCAACTTCAGATCTCCCAAGAACGACATTAAAAAGTTAAGCAGCACTTAGTCTTCTGTAAGATGTCATTTCTGTTCAGTGTAACTGTTAGATACTTAATGTGGATAGATAGTCTAAGCAGACTCTGCGAAGACAGAATTTCTTCCTTTACATCCCCTCTAAAGCTTTTAAAATCTCTCTGTCAGGAACAATTTGACTGCATATCAATTGCATTCCCCTACTACAGCAATACTTATAATAAGGGAATATCACGGGGAAAAAAAAAAAAAAGATTTTGATAACTCTGACAGTAAAATGAAACACTGTCAATCTAATCTGCTGGAAAGCTGGGACTGTACATTAACCTCACTTTGCTCATTAAAGTTCTCATTCAATTAAAATAGCAGCTGGGACACGTCTGAATGATACCATGCTGTCATGCTGCCAACAAGTTCATTTCTGGTGCTTCTCCGTTGACCTCAACAATAATGGGATCTGAGACTTCAAAGTTTTTCAATGCATCCTCATGGTTTAGAATAGAGATCAGCTTACAAAACATAAACTGCTTATTTATATCCTTGACACAAAGGATGTGCAGGGCCTATCTGTAACAAATGATTCAGACATTTCCCGGTTATTTTCAGTGCACAGTATGAGGTTTTATGTCTTTAAATGTGGGATTTACATAGATAAAACCATTCTCCTTCAAAAATGAAAGATATGGAAAAGGTTTTACTTCATCTGCTTTTGTCTTTCTCTATTGGTTTTCTTTCCCAAGTTAGAGAAGAAGAAACATGAATTTTATAATTTAGCATAGACTTATCAAAAGAAAAACAGTTTTATCCTTGACTGTATATACTTAACATACTGAAAGGAATACAATTGAATCAATTTCCATATATATCTATAAAAAATCGAACTGATACCCAGGGTGAGAAGCATCACTCCCTAAATGCCTATATTCTATGCATTAATACAATTATAAGTTTTCAAAAAAATTATTTGAAAAAGAAAAATTACAATTTTTCTTCTTACGTCAGTCTCCATTTCAGTTTTCATGGTGCTCCTAATAAATAGCAATAAAAGTGGATATTTCCAAAGGACAAACTGGTGGTTTTATTCTCAATTCCTAATATCACCTAAGCAAAAGCAAAAAATAAAATAAATACTAGATATTTATGGAAGACTGGGAACAGCTCCATTAAAGTCAATAGTTATACATAAAAATACATAAAACTGGAGAAGGCAGAATAATAAATGCCTTTAGATAATGTATGAGAATCACAGTATGAAGTCTCAGTAGAGTCACATCTACAAAGAAAAGGTAGTCAGGGATCCAATTTTTAACTTGCCATTTCAAGCTAAAGGAGGAAGGAATAAAAATTTCATAGCATCAACACTCTCTGAAAACTCTTTTGTGCTTAAATAGTTTGCCCTGAAAAACTTTCAAGCTGAAAGTAATAAAATTAGCATCACAATTCATCACATCTACTGTGTCCATCCATGAATCGAGATTGTTGATAGAACAGCTGCCCAGAGAGGCTGTGGATGCCCCATCCATCCCTGGAGGTGTTCAAGGCCAGGTTGGATGGGGCCATGAGCAGCCTGTCTAGTATGAAATGGGGAGGTTGGTGGCCCTGCATGTGTCAGGGGGGTTGGAGATTCATGATCATTGATCAATCATGATCACTGATCGTGATCATTGATCAATCCCTTCCATTCTGTGATTCTGTGATTTTGTGATTGTTATTTAGCAGGACTGTCAATCTGGCATCTTCAGCTTCCAATACATTGCTTAAAAAGAGAGGTCTAATTAGCCAAGGACAAAGTATTCGCATCCAAAAGAGTTAAGAAGTCTTTTCTTTTTTTTCATTCTTTAATAAAGTGGCAAGCTTCTCTGATTTTCACCTCTTTACCATCTCAAGGTAATAAGGAGGAAGATTTTTTTTGTTTTGTCAAAATTTTATGTTTTCCTTTAAAGAGATAATACAAGCTTCTAAATAAGCAAGTCACTAATAACTGTATTGATTTGAACTGCCTGTGTACTAATGAAAAAAACATCACTGACATTTCTAAAATATACCTTTTTGACATACCTTTCCAAGGAATACATAAAAAGCTGTATTGGATTTATTCAACAACAACAACAAAAAATCCCTATTAGCTTCTGAACAGGAAATCTGGGCCAGGGGAAGGATCCAGCAAACAGGAAGACACATTTCCAAGTCTGTTCATTTTTGAGTCTTCTCTGCTTGACTTTTTAGAGAGCTAAGATATTCTAAATTAGTGTTTCACTATTAAAAAATAAAAATTAAAAAAGCCTTTGGTGAAAAGAAAGCTTTTAGTCCCCCAACAAGGAGCAATTATTACATGGTTCTAGCCAGCCTTACACCTTTATCTTAATGACTGTTTACATCAGAGCTAACCCTCTAGGAGGAAATCTAAACTTTCCATTTGGCTCTCTATAGCATCTCTAAGATACATAACAAAAGTATTTACCTCCTTAAAATTAATTATATTTTCCTTTTTTTAGAGGGTGAAAATAGAATGAGAATCATGACAATCATCTCAGGGATGTATCTCACCCAGATTGTAAAGACACACCCTGATGAACATAATAGGGAAGTCTTTTCTCTTCCATTCTTCTATCCAAAACTGTAGATGACATCAATGACAATTTTGCTACCCCAAGTATGACTATATGTGCTTGTTAATGTGGCTGTAGGAGTGGTCTCTTAAAAAAGTACTTTCTCAAAGAAAAGAGGGCAGAATATTCACGTTGCTAGAGACCACCTCCACTTCTCCCCCACTATGTGCTTGGGTTTTGGTGCTGACACCCTCATGAGAAGCATATTCTTCATTACTATTCATTAAGAGATTCAGGTATTAGAGATTCAGGTATTAGGGATGAAGAGATTTTTACCACGAGAGAGCTGCCAGATAATACAGGGAGTAAATATCATGATAAAATGAGTTTTAAAAGAAAACAAAACTAAATATTTTCTTTTAATTGACCTTTTTAGGTACCAAGAGGTTTTTAATCTCCAAATACTAGCCTTCTGCTCCCTTAAGAACACATTTAAAGAGTTAAATAAAACACATTTTAATGTAGCAGGACTTCCCTGTTTTGCTCCATGGACATGATTTGACCTAAGACTTGACATCTTCTCTCTCTTCTATTTTTTTTTTTAATTTTTTTTTTAATATGTATTTGTTTCCATGATCTTTCTCTTAGTGACCAGTGGGGCTCTTCACTGTTAGGCAGTGCCAATGAAATGCTGAAAATATGAGACCCCATAAAACCCAAAGATTTATAGCAATATAAAATCCTTTCACAGGAGAAAAGCCATGTAAGAAAAAAAATTGTGCACCACATTGTCTCTTCTTCCAAGTGACTCCCTTCCCTGTGTACCAACCTTGTTTTCTTTCCTCCTCTCCATCCACCTTCTTTGCCTTCTTTCTTTACCAAGGCGGTTAGCACTGAGTTATAGAATCATAGAATTGTTAGAGCTGGAAGGGATCTTCAAAGATCATCTGGTCCATTGCCCCTACAGTGTACAAGGACATTACAGAGTACAGGGATATGATCAGGGTGCTCAGAGCTCTGTCCAGCCTCATCTTAGTATTTTCAGTGACCTGTTCAGGTACATCACTGTCACGGGTAATTGGTTACACCAGATTACCCTGTGCAAAGTCTGCAGAAGTGCAACTCTAGGTGCAGGGACCCTGTACACAGCCCTGCTATTTGCCTTAGAATGATGCTGTACAAGTTGCACCACCTTCCTGTCCTTCAAATTTCCATCCAAATGGAGTTATTAATATTTAATCTTTCATAAGTCTACAGCAGAAAAGCGATACTATTTCCTTTTCTTTTTCATAATTAACTCTTCTGACGTTCTGACTTATTTTATTCCCACTCTTCATTCTAAGTTTGCTAGTGGAGTAGGAGGAAATTAAGTTTGGTAGCATGTTGCAGTATAGACTTTCCCACTGAGCCTTTAAGATGTATATTCAAGCTCCAATATCTGGAAAAAATCAAGAAGCAGTTACATGGTACATCCAATTGGTTTAACAAATACATTCAGGCATTATGATGCTTTGGATTCTCATCAGACATCTGTTTGCTTTTTAAGAAAGGTATTTTATTATTTATTTATTTTTAATAATACATGCACTGAATAAATGAAATGCCATTTTTTTTGCTGTATATCTTACAAAGCTGTCACCTAGAAGTTAAAAATGTTCAATAGATTGATAATGATCTTCACTGTCCCCAGCTGCACTTTGTTTTTACATTCTTTCACACCTAATCCTCACCATCTGCGCATTCAATATTAGACACAATCCCTGGTGGAGCTCACAGCAGATAAGCCTGCAGCTCAGTGGTTCTGACAAATTTCTCCCATCAGTCAAACAACATCCCAAGCACCTACAATTACTTCACAGCATTACAGAGAGAGATACTCAGCTGAGTCAGAGAAATGCATTAATATTACTTTGCAATTATTCAGTACCTGGGAGAACTATACTTCTAAATTACTCATAGATCATTAGCACACAGATGTTACAGGTTTTCATGTATTTTACATTTTCATAACAAAATTGTAGTGTCTGTTTATCTCCATATTAGCACAGTGCCTGCTTTCTCTTTGTAACAGACGCAGAATTTGAAATAGAAGTTTGACTGTTTGCAAACAATCTGGGTATAAACTATGTAGAAATATCATTTAAAGGTCAGTTTTAAAACAGTCATTACAGTTTTGGAATGTTAGACTTTTTTTTTAGCAATTATTTGAAATAAGGCTAGCCTTATTTCCTAGCCTTAGAGCTATTTGCACAGAGAAATACGCAATGCAGTTAAAGAAGTCTTTATACTTAAGACAGTAGGTGCTGTATAATTCACTTTTCACATCAGTCAAAGATGCTTCTACAGCTTTCATTAATGTTGAAAAGTTCACAGCAAGTTATTTCAGCAATATTCATTCCTACAATGCTTTTGAAGTCATGATTATGTCTGACTTCAAACCACACAATGATCTGACACATCTGCTAGGTTAATAAATGCTGTCTACTCTGTTGTTTATCATTATTTTTCTATGAAGCAGATCTTGTAGTCTTTTTTCATACTAGAATTAAAGCCTGAAGGATGCAGTCCATTACTAGTGCTCTGTGCTAGGGTGATCTACATGACAGTGCTACCTTTGTACGTGGCAATTTAAGAAAGAGAAACATAAGGTTACCAAATCAGTATGGTTTTGTGTTTGTTTTCATCAAATCAGTATGGTTTATGTTGTTTTTTGTTGTTGAAGTTGTTGTTATTATCACATGTAACTTAACATGTATTACACGTGTTACACATTATTAACACGTGTAACTTAAATGAAGAGTGCAGAAAAGAAATTTGTGCTACTATAAAGCATGAAGCCAACAAATTTAGATCACCAGCACAGAACCACTGTAACTGAATCTGACTGCATTCTTTTAACTGAACAGATTGAGCACTGCTAGATTGTAAAACTAACAATATTTTCAATTCAATACAATATTTCTCTTCCTTTATAAAAATCATGGCTCCCAGATAAGTTTGAATCTACAGGAAGTACCAATTTCATGCTACGGTATTTTCCTTGTTGCTTTCAAAATAATGAATAGTTTTAAGAAAGAGAGAAAATAAAGTTGTAATTTCTGCCTCAGAAAAAAAAAAAACAACAACAACAAAAAAAAAAACTCAATTTTCCAGAAGGCAATAAGCATAGTTATCTTCTATTGAAATATGTGAATAATGGGTTTTAATGATGACTCTTCCACTAATTTCATAACACTTTCTCCCAGCTGACTAAAACAGGCTTTATTCAATGAACCTCAATGAATTCAAACATCTGAACACCATAAGGTAGCACTGCTGCAATGACACAGTGCTGCATATCTAAACAGTACAAATGCATACATTTTAGCTAGCTTCAGTCGATAATGGATCGGCTGTATTTGCTCTCCTCAGTAGCAAATGTTCTTTACAATAAAATTAGCCTTCAGAAAGAATATTTCAAAGCAGCCAGTGAACATGCTTAGCTGGGTGAAATGCAACACAAGGTCCACAATAATATGTCCTCCAGTTCCTTGCTACTGGCTACAGTGATTCTCCAATGAATTTCCTTATCCCTCATTTTAGGAAACAATTGTCTCACTCATCAATTTCTTGAGTATAAAAGAATAATTCCCAGGAACATTAAATGTTGATGTTAAAAACCTTGGATGGTCTGCAAATATTACTGGTGTGCAGATCCAAAATTTAATATTTTTTGGATCAAAATGGGATTCTTATTCTTTGAAGAGCTACACACAATTGGTCAGTTCATGTTCTCTTCCCGAGTCAGTGGAACATGATAATATTGAATTTAAGGTACATGAACCTGTAGTGTACCAACTCATCTAATCTGACCAAAGCTTTCTGCCACCTGCAGTCCTGGATTTCTGCTAGTCAAGCTAGAAATGGTTCATGAAACGTAACTGCAAGTAGGATGAGAGTGTGACCGTTTTTACTAGAGCACTTGTCTAATGAATTCCAGGAACTGTTCTTGAGAGATGTCAAGAAAAATACTTCCTGAGGAACTTTGCAAGGACGTTAGGATGATGGAGAAAGGGAAGGGACCTGGAAATTAGATCAGAAAGGAGAAACACATCTAAACAGTAAAACTAAGCAGTACAACAGAAGTAAATACACAGGTGTGAGAATCCTTTTAGTTTTTTTTTGGCTCAAAGCTTGCTTCCTGAGATTTTTCTTGTGATAAGACTCTGAGTGACTTGTCAAGGAGGCAACTGATGGGTGCTAACTGTGTGACAATCGATATCGATTTGGGAACATTTGCAAGCCCCTTCCCCCAGAGCTGCTTGCTCTGTAGAAGAGCGGAAGAGAGTGCTCAGCAGTGTTCACTGTCGGAAGATCTGGCCTGTGGCCAAACCGCTCCAGCTAAGTATGGAAGGCTGGGGGATGATACCATTGTATCTTGCGAAGGCAAGATGCAAGTTGGTGCCTCCCTGCTTCCTCTTATCTGCTGGCAAGGCCAGAAAGATAAGAACAAAGGAGGTTCCTGCTGAGATCCCAGAGCCAGAAGCTGCCACCGCAAGGAGAACTGACTCAACCACCTTGGGTTTGAGCTGTCAATCAAAGGAGAGCTGATTCGACCACTTTGGATTTGAGCTGTCACTCCAAAAAGAGCTGACTCAACCACTTTGAAGCATTGAAAAAGGGCCATCATCACCATGGTCGTGGTCGTCGTTGTCAACAGAACAACAGTGCCTGACGACCCACCACTACTGAGGATCAAAGACGGAACTACGAACCACCTGGATCCATGGTGGTGACTATGTCCCTCTTGCTTCCTATAAAGACTCCTTGCTTCTTCTTTTCTATCTTTTCTATCGCCCTCCTTCCCTTCCCCATTACCCTAATTCATAGTAGTGTCCGTCCTCCCCTTCCCCATTTCCCTAATTAAGATTTGTAATAAACTGGTCGGACCAACATTTGAACCGTTGCTTCTTAATCTCACGCCGGGTATATAGATAATAAAAGAACCTCCTCTCCCTCCTATAAATTGGAGTGAGACAACAGGATAAAAGAGGTGATGTTTGCAGAACAGTGTGAAATGAATAAGACAGGATATCTGCTAGGATAACAGCATATCATAGTATAATTAAATATTTACCATAATGAGTAGTCACAAGGCAGTAGCCATATGCAGAACTCGTATTTCCTTCTGACTGCTTGGCTTTGCAGCCCTAGTAGTGCTCTTTTGAGAAGTCCCTGTGGTGTGTCTTCAGTGTAGTTATATACACACACTACGTGTCACACACCAATTTTCATATGGGCATATTATCATTCCTTACAAATTAATTAAGCCTAACAGAACCTATGATTATACAGGTAAGGTTTATTATTTCAGTTTTACTATTGAGAAAAAGGCAGAGTGAGATTAAGTGTCTTATCAGAGTAAAGGAATCTTTAAATGATGGTGAAAACACAAGCCAAAGTCCCTGATTCCCAAACAAATGATGATAAGCTTGAAGATTTTATGCACAGGAATAAAACAATTTTTTCTCTGTTTGTTTTTTAATACGGCCTTTTCCAGCTGAAAATGACTTCTACAATTGGATTACTAACAGTAATACTTAGGAATCTCTCCTGCCTAAATCAATCCTACATCTTTCTAAACTTCTCATGTTCTTCATTTTATGGTTTTGTTTTCAGATGACTTTCAGCAACATTTACTCCATTTATGTGTATCTCTGTGACATATGGGAGCACCATCTTTACAAAGCCACAGGTCTAAAAAGAATGGAACAGTCAAGTTGAAAGGGACCTACAAAAATCATCAAGCCCTACTTCATTTAATTAATTGAAATGTCTTTGCAGATTGACAAATACATTAGAGAAATTACAGTTTCTTGTATCTCTCTGGCCAATTTAGACAGGAGCACACACAGACAAAGTATCATCTGATTATTTTTAAACTTCAACTATACAACAACTTGGTAATAAGAAATGAGATTTTAGCAAATGACTTGTAATTTCAGATCACAAACTAATAAGTAATGAAACAATACTTTCAAGTGACCATCATTTTCACAGGCCATTTATAACTACTACACGGTAGAAAAAAAAAAATGGAGAAAAATAGTAGTGTTTTTCAATGTTTAAAACTACAGGTAATGCAAGTTTCAAGAATCCAGAAGAACTGAAATACCATTAGACTAATCCAGTGTAGCAGTTCCTATATTCCTGATGAAAATATGCCATATACACGTACTGTTATATCCATTAGTAGTAGCAATGACCAACTGAGCACAAATCACATTTTCTTACTCTATGTTTAATCGCAACATCTGTGATTTCCTGTGATTTCCCCTTATAAAAACCTACAAATTAAGTAAGCCTTATCTGCTCCTTCCAGTAGCAGCTGCCACTGAACATGCAAATGTCCCTCTGCATACTGCTCAATACCTTGAAAGCCAACCAGACAGTTGTCTTCTTAGACTTGAAACCCCTTATTTTTGAACTAAGGAATATTAATGTTTTTCATACTTTGTTTGTTACATAAATCAGTATCCAGAATGCATTTTTAAGAAAGAACAAAACATGAAACAAAGACAAACCTCAGTGGACAATCAAGTTCTGCTGACACTCTTTAAAAAGGTCAAGACTGTCAGCTTCCACTTCAAGAAAGACAATGTAAGAGATTCCTATAGAGCCCCTCAGAACTGATCTCTTGCCTCAGTTCTTGTCCAGCTCTGTGCACCAATTATACTCTTCAGAGGACATAGAAACCTTGTCAGTTTTTCAGAAATCTCCTATGCTATCTTAAAATTGCAATTGGACTGGGCTCTGCTACAATACTCCCCACACAAAAACCTACACAAACCTACTCTGGTCCTTCCTTTAAAAAAAAAAAAATAATAATAATTTAATTTAATTTAATTTAATGTTATTTTGTGCGTGTGTGTGTGTGTGTGTGTGTGGATTCCCATCCCTTTCTGATCAGTGACTCTTCGGTCTGTTTCCAATATTCTTGCACACAGACCCAATGTGATATGACACAAAATTACAGCCTGTATGAATCATTACAAAAAAGTGACAGAAACATGAGTTTCTACACTAAGCAGGTATATCAGCAAGCATTTTTTCCATTTAGAACTAATCTTGTTCTCTTCTGTTGCCAAAGCAGTAGGCATTCCATGATCACACCATTGCTCTCTTATTGCCAGTAACTCTCCTCTTCTGACTTAGAGCTCTGTTGCAAGTGCACTCAGAAAAGCCCTGAGATGCAAACACCAGAAATTGAGGAATAGCCTCTATCAGCAGCACAGGGAAACAGAATGACTTCGTCAAAGTGCAAATACAGGGTAAACTTGTCTAATACATCAGATAATGAGTTTGGAATCAGCCTCCAATGTAGCTGAAGGAAAGAAAATGAAAGTTGACTGAGCACTGGTTTATTATTCCAAAGCATTCAAAATGCTTTGAACCCTTCAGCAGACAACACATTTTCCCATTCCTAAAAACAACAGATAAAAAGAAAATATCAAGACATGAAGGATGGAATGGAATGGAAGAAAACGGAACAGAACAGTTCAGTTGGAAGAGACCTTCAAAGATCAGCTAGTACTTGTCCACTTCAGAGGTAACCAAAGGTTAAAGGACATCATCAAGGGCATTTTCTAAACATCTCTTGAATTTTCTGCTTTCTCAGCTCTAAAACCTGTGAGATAAACAAAAAAAGGAGTGCCTTGAAGTCCTCCAGTTTCTGTCCTGATCTACAGAGGCCATAGAAGGTCTCCAAAATCACTGTAGTCAACTGCTCCCTAGAATCCAGCTCCATTTCTGGCCTTCAAAGAAATAACTTAATGTGTGCAAAATGGCGGGAAAAAATATGAGAATTAACAATTACTAAATGTCAAATCTACCATCTGAGAAAATGAAAATAATTTACTATTAGAGAAGTTTCCTAACGGCTATGCTAGATTCTGCATAATGGACTAATATAAAAGAAAGGAAGGATTTATTTCTGGCAGATCTTGTCTGCTTTGAAAGGGATTTAATTGAGGGAAATTTGTTGCTCTGTGTTATGCAGAGGTCAAAACAGATAATCAAATCTATCTCCCCTTGATTTATAATCTGTAAATCTACATTTGTCTTTCACTAGAAATTTCATTTATCTTTTCCATGAAGAACGATGGGAATTAATTAAAATTTTAGAAAATTTTACTAGTGTAGCAGTGACAGTGTCTTTTTTCATTAAGACAATATTATACAAAGACTATGCCACATTTACTACTACTTAGAAGTAATTAAGGCAGCCTAAATTTTGAAAGATGAATTCAAATAGTTCATAAATCCTTACCTGTTGCAATAGCAAAGGGTAAAATCACCTTTAACTTGATGTGATATGCAACAATATATTAGCTAAAGCAGTCATAAGACACAGACAAAAATAGGCCAACCAAAATTACACAGTTAATGTATGGTGACCTGATAGTTACAAGACATCTCATATATTAGTGATGTCCACTAAACTTGCACAAAAAATAATACAGGCTCCAAATTTCTGCTGTATGCATACTTCCCAAATACATTTTAAAAAAAATGTTTATTTTAGAAAGCAAATAGAAATGTTTCATGCTACCTGATGTACAATTTTTTGAGGTTCTTTTCTGTTTGTGCAGTTCTTAATGCAGCCTTATGGTACCTTGTGGACACTGTATTACACTTAGCCTTCTCATATATTTTTCATGGCTTTATGCTTTCTTACTGTGGAAAAGCAATACTTAACAAGACCTTTCTTCACAGAATCTTTCTTCTCTGCTTACTAATAAGCTTAGTTCTAAGCAAACTCTCTGTATTGATTTCCTTCATACTTCAAATAAAGTCTATCAGAGCTTAAGATTTACAAACAATGTGCATGCCATTCTTCTCACCTATCCTCATTTAATCTCTATCCTCACCTCCCTTTTTTTTCACATTACTTTTTTTTAATTCTAGCAATTACACTGTTTTTATTTATCCACTGTCCTCTTTCTTTTCTCACTTTCTGCAGCAATCCCCTTTCACCCAGCAGGTAGTGCCTGTGCTGTGTGGATGGTGGGGCCAAACCTCTTATGCAGAGTTTATCAGGAACATGGAGAGAATAAGAAAGAAATACGAGAGGGAGAAAATAACTATACTACAGGGAACAAATAAAATGTTTTTAAGTTGTGCAGTGATTCTTAGAACAAGAACAAAAGTATGGTGACTCACAGGACTTAAGAGTCTCCTGCAGAAGAATTAATGCTAGAAATGAGAACTTTGAGTTTCCGAAACAAAAGACCCCATAAGATGTATTTTTGTTTGTAGGCAGAAATAAAGTAGACAAATACAGTGCAGAAGGAGTATTCAAAGGCTTGCAGGTTTTCAAACCAAACCTTCCTTTCATCTAGACCTTTGACACTCCTTGTGTGAAAATTCAGCTTCTAACAGCATTTCCTTCTTTAACTCCTAGTTTGCTTTAGCTGTGGACTGCCTGCTCTGCTGCTCCATGGTGGAAGATGCTCATAACAATTTGACATTGCTTCCTGCAGTGTGCTGATCACCTTCCAGCTCTTGCTCCTACTGACTGCAAATGGGGCACAGGGATCTCTCTGATTCACGCTTATTTTGGTATCACAATGCATTGTGTCTTGAAGGCTAGCAGTACCTATCTAGCAGTAAAAATCTCAGGAATAGGAAACAGAACACTAAAACCTAGGGTGGAGAACTGCTATCTCCAAAAAGAAAAAATACAGAGTTGCCTGCCAGTAAGTTCATATGTTAAATACGCATGTTGAAAAGGGTAGGAACATAGTTTTATCCTAAATTGCTTCCAATCTGAAAGACAAGAAACAGACACAAACACACACAATGCGACAATGAGAATGCTGACTCCAGAAGCATGAGATCAAATCACAATTGCAAGCAAGAACAGTAAATAAAATTATATGGATGTCAATTAGTTTTCATGTCTTTTAGCAATAGCCCGGTGTCCTGAACAAGAGACCAGATCCGACAAACAATTTCAGTACATCTAATTCTTATCTACTTCTAACTCCACGAGCATCCAGTAACTTTGTGGAGCTGTATCCAAATTCCTGTGTTATGTATTATTGGAATAAATCCACATGAAAACTTTGCCTCGGTTTCCCTAGAGTACTTGACTGCAACAACAGATAGCATCTCATTTCCATTACACAGCTATGTTCATTCTCCAATTATCACTAATGACCACCTTGCTTTATAAAAGATCAAAGGTGCTGAAGGAACATGAAATAAATATACCTGGAGGTGTAAAGAAGCTGGCTGACAGATTCTGAAAACAGATGGAAAAAGAAAAACAAATTGACAAAACAAAGTTTTTAGTGTTTTTTTGTTGTTGTTGTTTTGTCTTGTAGGTGGAAAAAAAGGTGGAGACAATAAAGAGAATAGTAAAATTATCTTGCTTATGAAAAGAAAAGAAATATGCATATGAAGTATAGAGCTTGCCGTGATAGTTCTTGTCTTCTTTTATTTCCAAATAATTCAACACTTGGAAGATATTGGGGTGTGGGTTTCTTGTTTTTATTTTCTCAGTCTCCCCTCAAACTCTAGTTAAAAGACAGACTAAAAGCCTCATTCACTGATTAATTTCTAGAGACGTATAGAGTTACAAGAATAAGTGTGCTTAGCATAGATATTTAATGAAGTGCCAAAGCATAAAATAGAAAACTTTCACCCTGTTTTTCCCTACATGTTTACATATCCCTTTTCATATGTGCATATACATACCAAATTCTTTTTGGAAGGGAGAGCATTATAATTTTGAATTCTACTTCTCACCTTAACAAACATGTTTTTCCCATGCACTGCTCTATGCTAAAGAGTAGAAACATTACAGCCAGCTCTATCCTTCCACAAGCAGACTCAGTAAGCCTCATCCAATTAAGATAACAACAAAAACTATAATCTAGGAGAGGCCTGGCTAAAAAAAAATCCCAATTCAGAGGGCACCAGCAGAAGGAAAGCAGCACAGCATCCACATCCCTTTCTACTAAGAGTCTGAATGAAGTACAACTGAGAGTGTGGAACATCATTTCTTTTTCCCAATGGCAGCTTCCCAAGTGCTGAAGCTGCAGCCAACTCACCGCAGACACCACACTAATACTACAGTTTCAGATTTTGACATTAATGGCTTTTCTTAAACTGATGATGGAGAAAATGCCTCATTTCTCCTCATCTCTCAAAAAGATTTTAAGTTTCTCCAGTCAACCATAACTATATCACCGCATATGAATCATTCGTACAATTTTGAAGGGAATTGGAAATATTTCCATTGCGGAGAAAGCAGCAGGGGCTGACGTTATCTCACACAAAAATAAAGAAACCTCCAATTAATAAACAAGACACCATTGTATGTTTTCACAGATAGGAAACTAGGATCAGACAACTTTATCAGAGCCATGACAGAAATGGAAACCTAGCTGATTGTTCTGGAGAGAGCTGAAAATAAATACCTTCAAAAAAACACTACAGCACATAGCAAGTTGTAACGCACCCATTCCCAGTATGTGAGATCCAGGGCTCTGAATCACAGAATGGCCAGGGTTGGAAGGGACCTCAAGGATCATGAATCTCCAACCCCCTGACACAGGCAGGGCCACCAACCTCCACATTTAATAACAGACCAGGCTGCCCAGGGCCCCATCCAACCTGGCCTTGTGAACATCTCCAGGGATGGATGGGGCATACACAGCCTCTCTGGGCAGCTGTTCCAGCACCTCACCATTCTCTCAGTAAAGAATTTCCCCCTGACATCCAAACTAAATCTTCCTTCTCTCAACTTAAAACCATTTCCCCTTGTCCTGCTGTTATCAACCCTTATACAGAGTTGATTTCCCTCCTGTCTGTAGGCTCCCTTTAGGTACTGCAGGCTGCAATGAGGTCACCCCGCAGCCTTCTCCTCTCCATGCTGAACAAGCCCAACTCCCTCCGCCTGTCTTCATAGGGGAGGTGCTCCAGCCCTCTGACCATCTTTGTGGTCTCCTCTGGAGTAGTCACATGGCTGGTGAATTCAAATTCTATTACTTCAAAAGACGTAGGTCAAAAGGAGAAATTTATCTGGCATTTAAGAGTCGTGATGACTTTTATTCATGTAACAGTTTAAAATTCAGATTTTATTAATTATCTATGCCCTATTATTTCATAATAGTATTTTTGACCCTGCTCCCCATCACTGCTGTTGTTTAGTGATAAAGCAGTTACCTCCTACAAAAGTGTCATTAGAATAGATGCCTACCTCTCTGCTGCTAAGAGGACATAGTGAATAAATAATTCAGAATGCAGAAAACACGAGGAGAATGTATTAGTTGAGGTTTGTATTGTGGCATATGATTCAGGCTACACCAAAACCAAAGGGCAAGTCTCTGCCAGTTACTCATTAAGCAAATTTTCCTGTGTACAAGCCATTAAGGTAACAACAAAACTCCCACAAAAGCAATTTAAGCGGTACGAACAGCCAAGCCCTTTTACTGTGCCACATGAAACTTGGTTTTGACTTCATGAGATACCCATGATTTTAAGTTTTTCTTTCATGACATAAAGCAAGTGAGAAGATTTATTGTGACTTCATTCTCTCCACAAGACCACAGGCAGACAACTAAGAGCAGGTGCTGTGGCACATTGTCTCCTTACAGAATGAATTTCTGGCATCTTCAGCAAGAAGATAAATTGTCTCCCACAGCATTCAGCTAACCTCTCAGTCAGAACTGTAATTCTAACGATATTTCCATGAATTTAGAGAAAAGAAATAGGCAGTGTACTTTTGTGCTGGTGTTGAAGCACACAAAGTAAATACACAAAATATTTTATTGGGTTGACATAGCTTTCAGCACTGACAGTCTGAAGTGCCCAGTAATGCAGAAAGAACGAAAGAGAATGGGAGAAGAGGCTGGGATTAATTTACTCTAGCACCTGAAAAGGTCTTCAGCTCTGTACATGCGGTACGAGGTTCAGTTTCTTTCAATTCCCACATATAATTATGTATCATCTTTTCTACACAGACTCAGCAGGAAGAGTTTTGTTGGTGGGCACTGTTGTTCTTTTTTCTTCACATTTTTTCCTGGATCACAGGAAAACAGCTAAACACAGCAGCTAAAATCCTCAGGTTTTAGAAATGCACTTTTCTGCCTCAGAGATCCTCACCTCCTGTTGGCATTGAAACACTCTGATTCCCTTCTGGTCAGAGTATGTCTTTATTCTCCTGGTTTGTTTGCCTGGTTGTGTGGGTATTACCTGGCATTTGACCTGATAACACTGCCAGATGGGAAGAAGGGCTTGAGCCTTTGCAATGAAGACTGGGTGACTCCAAGGCACCCAGTGCTTCTGGTGACCAGAATTTAGATATACCAGCATGGGTTCATGCCTTGCTGACTTTTCTTTTTATTTTTTTGTTAAGAAGGGAAGAGTGCAAAATGTACCCATGTGGCGTAGGCCAAGAAGACACAATGACATTCATACATGAAGCTGATCAATTCCCAAATCACTGACATAGAGAACTGAAGACTTGGCACTTTTATGACACATCTCTGTAGCGACTCTTTGCTGTTCTTCATTAGCCAATGGCAATAATAATTTTGCCTGTGCTAAAAGGTGACTATCAACTGATGTTACAGCTTTCAGACAGGAACTAAAAAGCACGGCTTCTCTAAGTTTGCTTCCACAAAAGCCCTAAAGACAGTGATAAAAATGATGCAAACTAGACCATGGAATTCATTCTACTTCTAAAGACAGGCAGCAAAATATCTGAAATATACCCTCACTTTCCCTGTTAAGACTAAACAAATATATTATACATTATTAAGTTAGCATAGACAAAAAGGTGAGGTTTTTTTAGCCCTTCAGTGTTAGACAGGTGAAGGGAGACTTTCTGTACAATCAGATACCAGCAATCAACAGTTTTTTAGACTTCATCAAATCAGGCATTTTTATAATTTATTTTGTTCAAACTCAACATCTGACGCATGGTTGCCTTTGATTCAAGACATTCAGAGTGACAGGAAAAAAGTTTACTGTTAAAGATTAATCATGTTCTTCTGTTCCCACTCTCCTTCTGCTCTTGTCTTTTGGAGGATGAGCTGAACTGTAACTTTATTTTCCTATTATGGAAAAATCTGTTTTAGCTTCCATTTATTTGTAATTTATTCTACCACATTTCATTCTCAATAAATAAAAGCATATATTTTGCATGTAATAAACGTTTATTTCATTCATTACTTTTGTACTTGACTAATAAATGGGTAACTGCTTTCACAAAGCCCTTCTATTTATTTACAATAGTCTGTCTCTTTTTTTTTTTGTTTTTCTTACGTTTAAGAAGTCCTTATGGACATTAATCCTCCATTTAGTATCACTTGGCAAAGTTCTTAACCTTGCCATGCTGTTTTTGGTATAGCAAGCATTGCTTCTTACTGTTTTTTCAAATGTTTTTAAGGCACAGTTCCAACTCTTATCACAATTCAGGAAAATGCATGGGCTGTACACTCTGCTTGATGATCCACAGGTTCTAACACCCAATTATGACATTTTCCTCTTTAGCATATCTGATTTTATTTGCTATATCAAGAGCATAGGACCTGCCACTGCAAAACTGACCGTATGTTTACCAAATCACATTTGTTAAGAAAATAAGAAAATAAACCTTTTTTTTTTTTTTTTCTGCTTCAAAGTATCTCATGCATTTCTTATTCTCAGCTTAACAAAGCAATATCTTCATAGAAAGTAAGAATACTTCCCACATGATTCCCATCAACGTCTACAGAAGTATAGCTTTTATTTTAAATGAATTAAAAAGAGGTTCTGTCATTTAGAGTTGTAAAGATAACTGCTGAAACATGAAAGCAAGAATATCAATGCCATAACTGCCTCCTCAGCCTGACAGCTGCAGTGCCTCTGCTGTTGCTTAGAATGAGATGCCAAGCAGCCACACGGTGAGGAAAAAAAAAAAAAAAGAGAACACCACACAAAACCACACACACTTACAAAAAAGAAAACTGCAACAGAATACAAAAGCAACTTTTCTCACTTTTTCAGAATGCCTCCTCCCCACTTGCTGTTGCACCTAACAAACTTACAAGTCAAATCCTTGCTTTTCTGCTTATCTAGTATGACAGCTTCTGATTATATAATGTAGACAGACAATTGGAAAGACCTGGAACTGAAAAGCCTTCCTCATTCTAGAAAGCAAGCATGGTATCCTGCATAAAAGAAAGGAGAGGAAAAAGAGGGGCTGCAGGAGAAAAGGGAGCTCCAGCTTTATCACAGAATCATTGAGGTTGGAAAAGACCTATAAGATCCCCAAGTCCAACCCCAACCCATCCCACCATGCTCACTGACCACGTCCCTCAGTGCCACATCGCCACGGTTCTTGAACACCTGCAGGGATGGTGACTCCATCACCACTCTGGGCAGCTGTGCCAGTGCAATACCATTTTTTCTGAGAAGAAATTCGTTCCTGATATCCAACCTGATACCCAATATGTTCTTCCTGCTATCACAATACGTTTTGTCCTTTCTAGACTTCCACAAATACCAGACCAGTGCACATTTCAATGAATCACACAATATCCTGAACTGGAAGGGACCCACAAGGATCACCAAGTTCAACCCCCAGCTCCACATAGGACCACCTCAAACTCAAGCCTGAGGGATTAACAGAATGCAACCCTAGAACAAAACATAGAACAGAAAATGCATTATATTGTCAATTATTTATCAATGTTTAGATAAGTAAAATAAACAAAAGTAGCATTTCACTTTCAATAAGCCAAATACTGGATGTCACGTTACTGTCACTAGTAATAATACAATTTAGCTGTATATTAAATAAATGAAGTAAACATAATAGTATAAAATACAGTATCTCTTTAAAAGAAGGACAAACTATTTCTAACTAAAAGAATAGGAAAAAGTGGAATTAATACTGGGTTAAACCTCCATTTTACAATTACATTAGCAATTACAGCAGCCCTACAGTTAGTTACTGCTCTGTGATTGACCAAATCTTTCTCTGACAATGTGCATTGCATTCAGAAATGAAGGATGATATTTTATGGACTGCTGGAGGCTTTTAATTCTTTTATAGCACATTAAAATACAGTCAGTCTTTTAGCCATTTTAACCTTGTTTAGCATAAATGGTTGAACTTGAAATTCATTTACTTATACGGTCCATGGAAAATATCATTAAGAATTGCTGCACTGGATTTTTTTTTTTTTTTTTTACTTGTAATGCATTTAATTATTAATGTCCCTCTATCATTTATGGCCCATTGTTTTTTTTTTCAGATTTCCCACATCTTTCCCCTTACTTGTTCAAGGAGTTAATGGAGCCATAACATGATATTCCAGATACAGACAAAGCTGTTATCACTAGATCCTGCTTTACTTGAAAGTACCTTGAGTCCTGGTGATTGTACAAACACCAAAGGTTAAACTGAATAATGACCCAAGGGCAAAGATATCGTATACGCAAGACAGTCAGCTTAGTGATACTATATGATCATACACCATAGAATGTAATTTTCATGTCCATACATATGCATTACTTTATTTGTTCTAGGATAAGATGACCCCTAAAAGTAATTTTATGTACATTTATGTGATCTATGATACAAACTCAGGAGCACAAGTTAACTATCTTCTTGTTTTCAGTAACAAGAAGGGCTGTAACCTTCACAGGCTATTAATTTTCATAAATTTGCCTTGGAAAAAAGCAGTGTTATTAGATTTTAATCTGTGAATTGCAGAAGATGATTTCCTTTCTTCAAAATCCAACAGCAGACAGACAAGAAATACTCATTACTGAAATTAAAAGAAAAAAAAGAAAAAAAAATCTTATGAAAACTAACCCCAGTCATCTAGCTGATGCTTGTCTTTTTCTGTTCTTTTATGTTCTTTTACAACAATACTGCAGGAGTCAAGGACAGTCTTTATTTACCATACAAGAAAGGCAACTGCATGAATAGAACACTGAACACAAAGCTAGTTATCATTCATTGAATCATTAGCTTTTGGACACAGTTTGTAAACAGCACCAGATCAGATCTTCCCAGGATCCCTCTGGTTGGTATTTTCATATGGATTTGGCTGCACATCCAAGCCTAAGTTTTTGAAAAACATAACTTTCCCCAGGTACATGAGAGCCACCTCAAATAAAAGGCCATCATCAATCGCAAACAATTAGAGCTTAAAAGTGAATCTGAAGGAACAGAAAAAAATACAGAAGAATTCAACTGAGTTAATGGATCGGTCGGGTGTGAAATATATGTGATCAAGTTCTCTCCGATGGCCAGAAAGGTTCAGGTTAAATAGGCTGCTGCAGAGCTGCCCACAGTTTTCTCAATCTTTTGTCAATGCTGCATAACTCATATATGGCAGCAAACACCATCGTGTTCGAAAAAAAAAAAAGTATCTGAAAGATATACTGGAGGAAAAGAAGGAAACAGTAGAGATAAGAGCCCCAAATTTTGCATACTCATGTACTACCTGGAAAACCCATCTCTTTATGTAAAGAAATATAGCAGATTTTTTTTTCCCTTTCTTTTAACTTTTTAAGTTCTTTATAGCTTTCTTTTGCGATGCTGATTGATAAATTAAACTACTCTTGAAGATAGTAGACATTTGCATATGTTAAAGCAACCAATAGGAGAAAAGATATGCCAAAAAAAAAAAAAATCATTGCATAGTTCTGTATTTTTATGACCTATACCTTCCAATAATGGCATATTTTCTGCTGTAGGAAAGGCTAAGATAACAGTAAACTTTAAATTTCATGAACAATAAATCTGAACCTTCTCAAATAACATGTTAAGTCAGCGTGAATATATGCATCCATTTTGAAAAACACTTGTATGGAAGTACCTTAGAAATAAAGTAATGAAAACAGTCTTTTATGCATCCTGATTCAAGTTAAAAAATAAATAAATAAAATCAAGAAAAAGAGTAACCACTTAACTACAACGCTTTAGAACGATGTATATGAGATCCATATTTATAAAATCTGCAGAAGGAACTATTGGAAATAAAACTTGTCCACCAACTTTTCAACAAATGCATTTTTCATTTTCAGTCTCTTCTTGCTTTACAAGCTGTGATTTAGCACAGGCTGGGAAAACATTGAGGGAACCGTCACTCCGTACTTCTTCTATTAATATATCTTTTTCCCAGGCACCTCCTGTTGCCTCTGCTGTTCTATTTTTTCACAAAGTTGCAGGAATTTTATTAGAGAATGTTTTCCAAAGAAGTTATGCCATTTGTTCGGCATATTAAATGATAGCCCCCCAAAAAACAAAAGGCATATGCAAGGGTGTAGTCCCAGAGGCTTCTTTCCAAGCTGGGAATACAGAGGCAGCAGCTTCCATGTGCAAAAGCTGAAACATATATATTTAGGTCTGGTAATTCAGAAAAGCAGCACAGAATGTATTCTCAATACAGGAAGTCCAAAATGAAAACAACACTAAAACCTGTTCAGTATAGTCACAGAATAACCAAGTATAGTCCTAAAATTTCTGCATAGTAATGAAGAGAAACCAAAGCTTCCGAAGTTGAATAAGAACAACTTTTACAGAGTACTTTTTGTCTACATTAAGTGTTCAAGAAGCATTATAATAACAGTAGCAAATCAATAGCTATGTCTGCTACCACCACCCATTACAATTTCATAAGAAAGCATAGCTCCAACTTGGCTTCTACTTTTCTTCTGTGAAGAATGGATAAACAATGCACTTTATCAGTGAGATTTCTTCAATCAATAGTCCACAAAGAATAATCCACTGTCAGTAATCTATATAGAATGGCACTATGAGAATATGGACACAGAAGTACATTCAATTTTTAATCTCCAAAGAATCATTAGTTTGGGCCACAGTCATTTTGCTACCTTTATTTACCTTTACTGCTGTAGTAAAAACGTGATTAGCAAGATATTTGTATCTAGAGTTTATATACATACATACATTTATTCACTTATTCATTGCATTACCTAAATGAAATATTAGGTCAGAAAAGAAACTAATATGTGACAGACAAATCTATGGCTTTAAGTTGCTTTGGCACAATGAACAGAAAAATAATGAGGAAACTTTTTGAGAAGTTGTCAATGAACAAGTCATATTATATCTCAGAATTACAATTAAATTAACCTCCTGGTATTTTGTAATGTTGAACATTACTATAGAATCTCAGCAAACTGCTTGATACAATAAACACTCAAACTGTATCTCCCTTACACCACAATCCTTTTTACTTTTGTGATGCAGATTAATAGGCCTAGGAATGGTTGAGACATTGTTGCTCATAAATACGTGCACAGATAGTACACAAAATAGAAATTTAAATCACGTTACATATTGGGCCTGTCTAAAGATACGTATACAAATAATAATTTAAAAATGTAATGAGTAAATGAATAAAAGAATAAATGTGTGGTCCAATTTGCACAGTAAGAAATGGAAGTCAAACGGGAGAAGAAAAAAAAAAGTGAGCTGTGATTTTCCCTTCAAGAAAAGGAGGGAAATTATTCTTTAAAAATTATTGCTACCATTTTTTTTCCTGCTCCTGGTGGTGCTTTTTGGTGCCCAAAAGTACCAGGGATTTCACAAATACTGGATTGCCCCACGTCTATGAAAAGCCCAATTTCATCTCCTGCTGTGTTTCCAAAGTGATAATTAAGCTGCCTCATCACTTACACTGCAATTCATTTATAGTTCATAAGTAGTTTGAAGTAAACATATCTGCTCAACGTTAGAAACAAGAATGTCCATGATTACTAACTAGTCCCATTTCCCGTTGCAGTCAATCGCACATGGAAATTTATCAGTTTCAATTCATTTCTCTCCTAAAATTTGTTGCTGACAGGAAAACCACATGATATTAATGTCAGTGGGACTAATTCTGTGTATAGAAGTATAGCTGTGTTGTTTTTTTTTTTCCTTCACTATTACAAATCATTAACCTAATAACTGGGCATGAATCCGTTTTAATAAATACAGTTTCAAAAGTTTCCTCCAGAAGAAAATACAGCTCAAATTACATAGTGTGTGGACTTTCTCAATTTATTATTATTATTCAAGTCCATCACGACATAGACTTTTGGAAATGTAATATTTCCTCATTCACCAACAGTGATACAAGCTCTTCTAAGTAAAGCAGTACAGAGATTGCACTGAGCATTTCCATTCTCTTGATTCAACGCTACTCGAAAGTGAACTATTATTTTTTTCTAAATCATAATTCAACAAAGGTGTTATAATCAAGCTCTTTGTGTGTGGAAGGGAGAGGAAATGAGGAGCATGCTTGGGTCTGAGTATTTTTAAAGGAGAGCTGAGACATTTCCCAGTGAAAGGCTCTGTTGATAAACGGTGGTTAGGGGAAGAAAATTGGTTATTCAATGAACAAAGTGGTGTGTAATTTATTTTACTTCATTACATGCTGAATTCTTCAAACACTGCTAGGAATTAGAATGCTTTGAAACTAATTATTGTAAGTATGTTTAATGATAGCTTTGAAGTTACTTTCAACATAGAATGCTTTTTTAGATTAAATTATATATTTCTACCATTCCACTGTTACCACCCAGCTCAAGGGCAAAATAGGAGCAAAAAAACCCAACCCATTAAACATTGTAAGAAAATGTAGCAATAGTTCAGCTGTTTTTTCAGACATGTTTCCATAACCTCATACTGCTGCTAGTGTAAGAGTTTCCACAGAAGCATGAGTGCAGTGTAGTCTACAAAATCTTATCATAAAACTTAAAAATTATGCTTCCAAGCAGAAGAATAAAATAGAAAGGCGCAAAAGGTGAACAAAAGTGGAGTTGTAAATTGTGGATATTCTGGTGTAAGAATTAAAGAAACTTAATAAACTCTTTCCTTCACATGTCTTTGCTAACTTGTACGTACGGTATTCAAGCACTTAGCTCAATGATGCCAGTCCTTATAATGAAAAACAAGTGCTGAAAGGAATTACTGTAATATGGGACTGATACTTGCTTGAAAGGAAAATGTGGTTCTGTGATTTAAGCAGGGCAGAGCATCAGAAGCCTCCGCCCCAGTCGTAGGATTGATTTGAACATTATCTGCTTCAGTTCATAAAATCATAAAGGATGGAGAAGAGCTCTAAGATCATCTAAGTCCTCTAAGATCCAGCTAGCTGAGGACAAAGGCAACTTGAAATTGTATCAGTTTGATGAAAGAATGCAAACGTAGTTTCAAGTTTTGCTCATTTCACCCATTTCCAATCATCTTTCCTATTTTTAAACATGCATCTTGTACTTCAGTGATTTACCCAGATTTTAACTGGTTCTGGAGAAAGCCTTAAGTGAAGAGAAAGATGGTTTTATGCACTTCCCTCTTAGTACTGTTTTCTCTCTTTTCCCATTATGTATAGACCAATACAATATGGCAGGAATATGCATTACACTAGAAAAGCTTTACTGTCTCAAACAGAACTAATAAATGGAAGGAGAAAATAGACACCTTCTTTTCTTTCTTAAAGAACAATACATGATAAAATTATCTTACAGTAGAAGTTCATGAAATTCAGACAAATAGTATATTACACATATTGTAGCATTTCCAAATTTAAAGTACAGGTACTTGATTGCATTTGGGTGAAGGGTTAAGAAGGTTAACTAGCTAACATTTATTCATCTTTATCTCGTTGCAGAGATACTCCACAGCCAAAAGTAACAAACAAAGTCTAGTAGACATAGAAAGACAGAGGTAATAAATAACAATTAGCAAAACTGCCTTAGTTTCATAATAGACAGCATTACAAAAAGCTGTTTATGTAGATACAGGACCTTAACAGGAATACAAATAAATAGTTGTAGCATGGGCACAAAAGAAAAGGTACAGAATGTTATCCTTGACATATGGAGAAAGAGAGGAAATAAGAGAACATCTTTTCCTTCAGCTCAAAAGCAGAATATTCAATAAATAATTACAGCCTATCCCCAAAATGTCACCCAACCAAAAAAAATCCTTAATAGCACAAAGAAGAGGTTCTGCTTCTTTTTCCTTCTCTTTCTTTTTAGTGGCATATTCCATCAGTTCTGAGTTTGTCAGAAACAGTGATTAGAGAGGAAAAAAAAAATCTTTTTTTTTTTATCTTCTACCTAAAACTTCAGATCAGCAGTGAAAGTGAGTGAAACACAACCCTATCAAAGTGAACATTTTTCATTTTGTAAGATTGATATTTATAAATTTACATGGCTTTCCTAACCATGCTTCCCAGAACTATCATAAAAGGAGCACATTACATAAACCTATTCCAAGGCATCTATTTCTGTCTTGCAAGTACCCAAGATCTTTGGTACTGTCACAAGAGATGGGAAAAAACAAACAAAAAATCATTATATTTGTCTACATCTACAGAAAAAAAGAGTCATAAAGTGCTATTAGACATCATTTGTTCCACACACACTTGCTGACATTCATTAGCTTCTAGCATTGGCTCATGAGTTTTCACCACTAGTTTTGCAAGGGATTTTCTTCAGAAAGTTCTCACATTCTTTACTCAGCTTCCCTGGTCACAGTAAGTTTGTTAGATGCCTTCTGAGCATCCTTCTGGTCTCCACTGAACCTGCTCTAACCCTACAGATGTGTTCAGCCTACATTGGAACACCCAGAGCTCTAGGACATGACGTCAGCTCTTCACCTGGTTTTCACAGGATACTGATGTACCACAAAGAGCTTCCTAATCAAGAAAATCCTTTATTTAAATTAACTTCTGGATTATTTCTACATAAATTGAAAGACTCCCTAACATCGGAGCTGGACAACAGTCATAGGCAATTTCCAAAACAAATCATATACACAATGTCTCCTTTGACAGAGTATGGAAATAATTTACTGAAGGTCCTTCCACACATATTTTCTGTTGCACAGGAATCAGAACGGAATGACCTAATATTTTTGTTAGCTTTTGTAAGAAATTTTGCCTGTGTTATGCATATTCTTAAGGTCATTTTCAAACACTTAATCACAGAAACAAGCAAGCAAAGAAACAAAAAAAAAAAAAAAAAAAACAACAACCACCAACACTACATTTTACTGTGGAAAACAAACAAACAAACAAACAACATCTTAGTATGTTAATTAACTTTTGCTACATACATGCTGTGCAAGCATGCATTTTGAATATACGTGAGTTATTTTTGGAATTAGATGTCAATGATGAGAAGAATAAAAGCATGTAAAATGAAAGAAAAAAAAAAACAAACAAACAAACCTGTATTTTTATAATCTTAAGGCTTATATTAATTCCACGTATCTTACAGCATAATATAAGAATGAAAGCTTTCCAAAAGAGAGAAAAAAAGGATTTTTCAATTTTTCAGCAATCTGAATTCCCTGAAATCAGTGCTTAAAGGCCAGCAGTTTAAGAGATGCTACAAACTGATACACTTATTCCCCAACTTTTACTAACTGAAACAATAAAATGTAGCAGGAAGCATCTGCTGCAAATGCCAAAAACAAATTGCTAAATAAAAAGTAATTTGAAGTCTGTTGGTTGTGGGTCATATAATTAGGAATATGATTTTAATAAGATTCTAATTTTTAAGTCTCTGATACCAGTAAGTTTTAAAATATTAATATACTGCTTTTATTACTTCCATGTTCTGTGTTTTAATGTAGCAATTTTCATGCAAAAATGCTACATTATCTGGGTCCCTGAATTATTCTATTTATTTTTTAGTTACCTCCATCTCCATTACATTTTACATCCAAGCCCATTTCTCAAATGTATCTGTTATAAATACCCATTAGCATAGGTAAACTGCTAAATCACAGGCAGGTTTAAGTGAAAATAATGTACAAAATTCATAGTTTTACCTAGATATTCTTTCTTAAAATCTCTCTAAATGTATTCTCTTGAGCTTATTGGAGTTTTTCTACCTAAGATTCAGCAAATTTGTAACTTAAATTTAAAAATATATATGTTAGCTTGTGACAAACTGCACACAGCGCTGTAATTATGGGCCTTGCTGAAAATGCATAAACTCTTTTCTTTTTTCTTTCTTTTTGTTTTTCAGCAGTATAAGCACAGAAACAATGAACTACAAGAATCCTAAGGCAATTCCAGTGACAGACAGGAAGGGGACAGCAGGAAATTGATGTAGATTCTGTTGGGTGTCTGCATTAAAGCAGGTGCCAATAAACAACGCAAGAAGGGTTTCAACAGTGAGGGTGATTTTCCAAATACATACATCATTTTCACTAAAAATATGAATAGTTCAACATTTGAATCCTTATTGAGGAGGGATTTAATTTTACATTTCAAGCAAATACATATATATATATATATTTAGGCTATTGTGCAGACTGATATTCCAACAGTTTAAGTTCTCTACAAGATAACAAAATGTACAGCTGTCTAATAAAAGCTCAATATATTATAAGGGTTGAAAATTCAAAGTATTCTATTCACATTAAGAACAAACACATCCAGAAAATATAACAGAGAGGTGTGATTTTTAGTCCCACACTAAATTCAGTACTCTGACCTTCATACAAAGACTTGGCAAGCTCACAGTCAGCACAGCTCTCTAGGAGACCAAGGAAACCCACTGATGCTCAGCACAGAGCTCCTCTGATTAAATTCAAAAAAGAAAATCAGATTTTCACTCTGTGTTTTCTTGTGCTTTCCAAGCATCGTAATCCAAAGGCTATTTGGCAATTAAAGAATATAATAGATGTTTTAAGAGACATGTTATCTTTTAGTAACCCCTGCAGGTATTTTACAATCCTGCTTAATTTATAACCATGATGTTCTAACAATCACTGGGATGATAAGAGTAAAGATGGAAAGAACAACTAAAAAAAAAAAAAAAAAAAAAAGTGTTGAAGGAAGACAGCGATAAGAATATTGGATATAATGAAATGTTAATGCTACAAATTTAACAATTATCTTTACAAAATACAGTACCGAAGAACTTCAAAATATTCTGTATGGCAGAAAAATACAATTAAGAGGGGAATAACTATGAAAAATATATGATAGCTATGTGAAATAATCAGAATTTAAAAAGGTTCTCTGATGTGGAAGTTATTTGTAGAAGTCAACAAAAAAAAAAAAACACAAAAAGAATATAGTTGTTATCTGATAATAATGAAAACTTCAGAATTACATTATTAAAGGTTTATCTAAGCAAATAGCTGTAGAATCATAGAATGCTTAGATTTGGAAGGGACCTTTAAAAGCCATCTAATCCAACTTCCCTGCCTGCAATGAACAAAGACATGCACAGCTAAATCAGGATGTCCAGGGCCTGATCCAGCCTCAACTAGAATGTCTCCACGGATGGGGCATCCACCACATCTTTAGACAGCCTCTTCCAGTGCCTCACCACCCTCACTGTATAGATAAGATTGACTATTAGACATTCCATTACATTTCTGTATAAAACAATTAAATAAATAAAGGAGATAAACTACTCAAGTTGCTGCTAATTTATAATTTGCAACGTGATCACATTGAAGTGCCTATAATGAATTGTTCATTCGAAGTATATTCTGTGTTTTTGATGGAAAACAAAGAGACCAGTGAGAAATCTGCAGAATCAGAAATGTCTATAATTGATCTTTGCACTATGACTTGAAAAGAAAACCCTTACATTATTTCAATAGTATTGAAGAAATAATATTAGCACTAAGTAGTAATGCAGGTTCAAATCTACAAATGTACAAAACCTCCACCAGTGCTTATGTGGAAGTTGCACTCATGGAAACCTGAAGAACTAAAATTCCCCATGAAACCTAGCTAATATACAACTACCCTACACCAAATTGGCCAATCCAGGCAAAAGCCATAACTCATTCAGCACTGCATATCCATTAAATATCCTGTATACTTTGCCAGTTGTTAATCATACTAAAGATTCTTCCTTTATAGCAAGAATTCAACATAAATTTTGGGTACAAATCAGCAGTCTTCTGTTTAAATTATAAAAAAATAAAATTAGTCATAGATACTATTCACTCATATTACAAAAGTTTAAATTATTATGATTCAATTTGATAGTATAATTGTGCAAAGTATATCACCATTTATGCAATCTTTTCATTCCCTCATTGTATCTCATTGTAATTCTGTAATAAAAATATTGGACATACAGACCATAAAAGGAGACACAGCCAGCAAGAAAAATCCAATTTCTTTGTCATCCTCACGGAAAAGAAATAAAACTGGAAAAGATGAAAATCACCTGGCAATAGCAGATTGTTTCTGGCACATTTTGTCATGAGTTTTGCAATATTTTTCCAAAAGGGGAAAATCAAAAATAAGTAAATTCTCTTTATTGTTCTTTCTCTTTATCATTATTTATATTGATCTATATGTTTTCAACTTTCACACATAGAAAAAAAAAATCAACACCCTTCACTGTAGGGAATCAGTACACTGCAGATTTATGAGGTCTTCATATTTCTACAGAAAACATCAAAAATACTTCACACACCAAAATGCTGTCTACAATGTACTCACTTTAACAGATGGGCTGTTTGTAGTACAGAAGCAGAGAAGGAAGGAAATGAATTACATCAAAGCACAAACCACAGTGTTGGTGTAACCGGCTGTTCTGCGACGCACAGAGCCCCAGACAGCATACACACTGCTCCTGCTCAGGTTCTAGAATATTCACGGTTTTTCAGAACAAATTTGCAACCATTACTGACAAATGGCTCTACAGGGAAGAAAATAAAATAAAAAATCACAAGGAACAACTTCTGCTTTTCTGTTGTCAATGATTTTCGTGCACAAAGCCCTCGCTTTCAATCCCTAACTGATCTATTAGGTAATCTCTAATATCTAGATGTACGTAGGATTATTTACTTCTAGCAAGTCAGATATTAAAAATCTATGATTAAAAATAATTAGTTTACTTTACGCTCATCTTTATGAGTAATATAAAAAACTGTATGAACATCACTATAACATTTTCTCAGATTCTGCAGTTTAGATGCAAAACGTATCTTGTTTTGGCAGTATTTCTGCTGCTTTTGAGAGCCCTAGACACAATGGCATCCAGCTATGTGTACACTGACATTAATAGTGCATTCTGAGATTTCCTCCATTGTTCCTACACACCTGACTGCAAGACATGCCCACAAGGAGGAATTCAGAGGTGGAATACAAAGCTGGAACAAGTCTCACTAGAGAATGACAAAGGAACCTTTGTGGCACATGAATGGGAACAGAGAATTCAGGTGTCTAGGGTAAAAGAAGTTTATTCTTGGCAAATTCAAACCACCTTGGGAATTCTCCAAAAATAACCTCAGGCAAGAGACAAACCAGCCCAGTTGTACTGACAGTGACATTTCCAGAGCCCTGACTTCCTTCGACAGTTTAGAAACTATTCAGTTTAATTTCTGAGGCTGCCTTAAAATACAGAAAAGTATACTTGTTAAAGGGCACGTAAAAGCCTGCGATACATTCGGGAAACCACCATTTAATGTAAAAACCTGAACAAGATGCTGAACTTTGTGAGCACTGAGAAAATCCCCATAAAAAAAGCATTCGCTTTTTTTGTTTCCTCTGTCACCTCACATCACTTGGGTCAAACTTCCTTCTCAAAGCTTCAAAAGTTCATTTTAATGCAGATAATTAACTGAGAATGTCAGAATTAGGCATTAAATATGTCTTCAGCTACCAAACATCTCATCACGCAAGCTGATAAACCATCTAAAGCCAAAACAATGTAAGTAATTAAGATTTGAAATCAAGTACAAGAATTTGTGTGATTTCCATTACAATAAAAATGCAGATTTGTTTGTCTAAAACAGCATATTTTTTTTTTTTTCAAAGTGCAGCCTTATCAAAGGACAAACAGCACTGGGTCATTCTCAAAGCTTTCGTATTGCACTGCGGGTGGCTGTCAGCCTGTCAATATATTGTACCAGTAGCATATTACAATGATGTAAAAGAACAGTTTAAGAAAAAGCCTACGATGCTGGCTGTTCTACACAGATCCTCTTCCAGAACAAACAGTCCATGATGGCTTTTTTTTCTGGGCTTACCTCATTTATGAGAAAATGTGGATTATATTCTGAAAGTCAAACTTCTCACCTAGCTTCCTTCATCTGCTGCCATTCTACTTAATGGCAAAATGATTTTTTTTTTTTATTGTACCAGTGTCTGTCCGAATATACCGTATGATATGACATTTCATACTTTGACAACGTTTAACAAGAGAAGATTTGCTCATTTCTGCAATTCCCTGTTGTCCAGGACCTTATCTATAAAATGTTTTTGTGAAATTCAGTGCTCTAATTAGCCTGTGTGATTATCTGAAATAAAATCTACTCCAGAATTATTAAATTACCATGTACTTTTCCATCAAGTTACTTTATTCTAAGAATAAAAAACCTGAATATTCCCTAGGGCACAAAAAGAAGGCATTCCAAGAACCGACACCTCCTTACCCAATTTAAACCACCTGTAACAACTTATGACAAACAGTCCAAAACCTACTTAAAACAGATTCCTATCACATGCAGATTAGGAGCTGATTGAATTCAGGGACATCTCTCTCTTCAGTTCTTGATTATTCCAATTCATAGAGCACACTCACAAAAACATGTTTCACATGGAATACCTCCAGCAGAACGAATCTGTCCATCAGAATCTTCCTCTCTTGGAGTTAAACTTATAGTATAGTCTACATTTTTACTGTGTTTTGAAAGCAACATGCATGTGGCATACTAATAAATGTTTGTCACCTATGAATTCTCTTCTCTAACACTGTATGTTTTTGATGCATGCAACTGAAAGCACTACAGCATAGTTATTCAAAGGGAGATTTTAGCTCCTCATCTCACGTACTTAGCTTCTACATACTGCCCTATGAAAATCCATCCTCATGTGAAATACACACATATTTAACAGAAGAAGGAAAAAAGTGATATATTCCAAATAATCCCATTTCGCTCTTCTTTATTAATATTCTGTTAGGCTCTCTTCTTCTTGTGATTAATATCATTATTCTTTAATTAATTTGGGAAGACCAGCAACTCATTTTACATTACCATAATTATTTTTATAATGCTAGCAAAAGGAAATTATCTTAATACATTACAAATTAACATATGATGGCTTGCATTAATTTTTTTTTCCTCTAAAAAAGTACACACGAATTGAAAAAATCTAAGAAATGTGCCTAGCACTGTAAATGAATCTAGGCAAAATGGAGAGAATGCATGTCAAATCTGCAAACTTATTTTCCCCATCATCACATCCCATTAAACAGCTCGCTGTAACTTCATTACTCTCATTTTTTCCAAGCATCCACTTCTTATTTTGATCCCTTGTTTGTTGTTAAAATGGCAGTAATGTTTTACAGAAATAGCCTAAAATTAAGGCATTGTGCTTATTGCTGCAAGTTTTGAATTCCTTCCCCAACATCCTTTTCCAACATCAAAATGAAACCTCCTGAAAATCTCATTTCAAGAGTAATTAGCAAATTGTATTAAAAACAAATTAAATTGATCCAACCTAATTTGTCAATATTATTCAGCTGTAGCAAACTGTGAGGCAAAGGTCACTAAAAGATAATAAATTGCATTGCATCAGCACAAACTTGCCATCTTGTATTTTCACTGCTGCTGGTAGCCACCATGAATACCAATGAAGATACCCTCTCTAGATATTCACCATTCCAGGACAGTACCACTAACAGCACTGCCAATTCCAAGAAAATTTTACTGGACCTCTTGGATTAAAGCCAATCCTATACATATCAAGATTTGACCTCAGTCTTTGCAATTCAATACAGATGTAAAGCAATTTTCTAACTGTCCACCTAAGGTTAATAAGTTGTACTGCATGACTTACCACAACAACTTCCTTTTGAATGTATTATTCAACTGAACATGAGCAATGCCCTCACGTTTTTAAATTAAATAATTTCAAAAAGACGACCAAGTTTGTAAGCATTTTATGAAAAAAGGATTTAAAGAGCTAATCACAGAGTATTGCTTCTTTAAGAATAAAACGACAAAGTAAAACATACATTTCAGGCTTAACATCTCTTGAGAGCTAATACATGGAGCAGTCAAATATTCTGAAGAAAACAGTCATTAAGACAACATAACAGAAAGGGAAAGATCATTATTTTCTAACTTGGCCATTAATCAATAAATTAGGAGATCTAAAACAGAATAATAAGGTAGGACATTTAAAATGAACAACAATAATTACTATTTCATATAATATCTAATTAATTTCAGAAAGTGTTGCAGGGAAGCTCACGTGTATGAGTGGATACAATAAGTCTTTAGAAAAATGAGTGGATTATAGGTCCATTGATGGCTATTAAAATGGTGATTCAGAGGCTAATTTGAGCTCAGGAAGTTTCTAAATCACAGCTGAGTGGAAGCTTAGCCATGAAAAGCTCACCTCATGCTTTCCTTGCCGCCTGCACTCTTAAACACCTACTAGAAGTATCAGCAGCAGGACATCAAGTGTAAGAACATCTGGTCAGAGCCACTATGGCAGCTATATTCTGGTCTTATTTTTTTTTTTTTATTATTTTTTTCTTCCAAAACTTCATTTCTTTCTAACTTCGCCCCCCCTTCAGCTATGTTAGTTTTTGTTTGTTTTCCTTTGAGAGTCCATCACTCTCTACAAAGGAGGTTGTAGCACCGTTCTCTTCCCTCAAGCACAAAGTGATAGAAGAGAAAGAAATGGCCTCAAGCTGAGATGCTGAAGAATACTGGCCCCAAGACCAGCCACTGGGGAACAACACTCATCACTGGTCTCCACACTGACATGGAACCATCGAAACCAACTGTTTGGCAAGGATCATCCAACCAGTTCTTCATCCACTGAATAATTCACCCTTCAAATCCACCTATTTCCAAAGTAGAGATAAGAATGTGGTGTGGGACCATGTCAAAGGACTTGAAGAAGTTGAGGTATATTACATCAGTTGTTCTTCCTTTATCCACTGATGCTATCACTCCAGCGCAGAATGTCACGAGGTTGGTCAGGAATGATGTGTCATTAGTGAAGCCATCCTGGCTGTCTCAGATCATCTTCCCTTCTTGCATGTGCCTTAATTAACAGCTTCCATAAGAATTCCATGATTTTGTTTATCATAGAGTAACATTAAATTTATTTTGCAATCACTTCGATAGGATGAAGTTGTTGCGAAAGGAAGTCTGCTCTATCACTTACTTGGTGCTGTGATCTTGTTGCTTCAAAGGAACAATGAAATATTTTGATTTTGATATTATCTTATGAGTAATTTTAAAGCAAATCTTGAGATTGGCAATATAGCATTTTGAGACCTTACAATACCAGTGAAGTTGAAGCTGATTTATGCTAGCAAAGATAAAAACAGAAGCTGACGTTAAGTCTATGGACAAAAATTATTAGTTGATGTAAATTCAAAAGAGCAAGCAACAGATTTATATTACCATTACCACATCATGCTAAATTATATACTGTTATACTCAGTTATAGGACACAGTATTTTTTTACATTTTGTTTTGAAATAATTCCATGCTGCTTATTACCAACAAATTACATCTTTTACTCCACAAATTTTACAATATTTGGAAATTAAGGCAAACAAATGAGGCAATAGTTCAGGAAAATATGATTTATTTATTTATTTATTCCATTATGGAAATTCTACACCATTTCACTGTTTGCTTGTCGACAAATTTAACTCTTTTTCTTCTCTCCCCCAATCCCTGCTTCATGGTCTCCCAATTTTTGGTTGCCTTTAAGGTTCATTCCAGTGTTTGTTTTCCTCTTACACTGAATTTTTCTCCAGATTTTGAAGAACTCAGAAATCAGGAAGGAAAACAATCTAATAGTACCAAGAGAATCACAGAATCACAGAAGCAATGAGGTCACCCCACAGCCTTCTCTTCTCCAGGCTGAACAAGCCCAACTCCCTCAGCCTGTCCTCATAGGGGAGGTGCTCCAGCCCCCTGATCATCTTAGTTGCCCTCCTCTGGACCCTTTCCAAAATCTCAATGTCTTTCTTGTACTGAGGGCTCCACACCTGGACACAGTACTCCATGTGGGGCCTCACAAGAGCCGAGTAGAGAGGGACAATCACCTCCCTGTCCCTGCTGGCCACCCCTCTCCTGATGGAGCCCAGGATCCCATTTGCCTTTCGAGCTGCCAGAGCGCACTGCTGGCTCATGTTAAGTCTCTCGTCCATCAGGACCCCCAGGTCCTTCTCTGCCGAGCTGCTCTCAAGAACCACTCCTCCCTGTGTCAGTGTACAGTGTCACTGTACAGCGCCAGCCTGTACAGGTGCCTGGGGTTCTTCCGGCCCAAATGCAAAACCTTGCACTTTGCCGTGTTGAACCTCATTAGGTTCACCCGAGCCCAGCTTTCCAGCCTGTCGAGGTCCCTCTGAATGGCATCCCTTCCTTCCACCATATCAACCGCACCACTCAGCTTGGTGTCGTCAGCAAACTTGCTGAGGGTGCACTCAATTCCCTCATCGATGTCATTAATAAAGATGTTAAAGAGCACCGGTCCCAAGACAGACCCTTGGGGGACACCACTTGTTACCGGCCTCCACCTGGACATAGAGCCATTGACCACCACCCTCTGTCTGCGGCCTTTCAACCAATTGCTTATCCATCGGGTCGTCCACCCATCAAATCCACTTCCCTCCAATTTGGAGATGAAGATGTGGTGGGGGACCATGTCAAAGGCCTTGCTCAGGTCCAGGTAAATGACATCGGTCGCCTTCCCTTCGTCCATCAATGCCGTCACTCCATCATAGAAGGCCACAAGATTAGTTAGGCATGACCTTCCTTTGGTGAAGCCGTGCTGGCTGTCTTGGATCACATGCTCATTCTTTATGTGATCGAGCATGTTGTCCAGGAGGATCTGTTCCATGATCTTCCCAGGCACGGAGGTGAGACTCACCGGCCTGTAGTTCCCTGGGTCCTCCCTGCTCCCCTTCTTGTATATGGGAGTGACGTGACCCTTCCTCCAGTCATCCGGGACCTCACCTGACAGCCACGACTTCTCAAATATGATGGAGAGCGGCTCGGCAACCACCTCAGCCAGCTCCTTCAGGACCCTGGGATGCACGCCATCCGGCCCCATAGACTTGTATTCATTCAGTCTAAGGAGGCACTCTCGGACTTGCTCTGCCCTTACAGTGGGGAGGGATTTACCTCCTTGGTCCCCACATAGAGGTTTGGGGATGCAGGGCTCAGGGACGTGAAAAAGACTAGAATCCTGGCCACCAGTGAAGACCGAGGTGAAGAACTCATTCAGCACCTCAGCTTTCTCTTCATCTGTTGAAGCCAGTTCTCCTTTTAAATTTACCAAAGTAGGTACGCCTGTTTTGGCCTGTCTCTTCTGGCCAATGTACCTGTAGAAGGTTTTCTTATTGTTTTTCACGTCCCTTGCCAAGTTCAGTTCTGCCTGCGCCTTGGCTTCCCTGATCCCACGTCTGCAAGTCCGGACGGCATTCCTGTACTCTTCCCAGGTGACACAGCCTTGTTTCCAGAGCTTGTACACCCCTTTCTTCGCCCTCAGTTCTCTCAGCAGGTCCTTGCTGAGCTATGCCGGTTTCCTACCTCGCCTGCCCACTTTCTTATTCAGAGGAATGGAGACCTCTTGTGCTTCCAGGAGGGCATCCTTGAAGAGCAGCCAGCTCTCCTCAACATCCTTGTCTTTGAGAGCAGCGCGCCAGGGGATCTTGGCCAGCAATCCATTGAGTAGCTTGAAGTCTGCTCTTCTAAAGTTCAGTGTCCTGATCCTGCTCTTTGCCAGGCCCACATCGCTTGAGATCACAAACTCAACCAGGGCGTGGTCGCTGGAGCCCAGGCAGCCTCCAACCTTGACGCCTTTGATGATCTCCTCAGCGTTGGTGAGCAGCAGGTCCAGCAACGCTTCACCTCTGGTCGGTCTGTCCAATACCTGAACCAGAAAGCTATCGTCAATGGATTCCAAGAGCCTTCTGGAGCTCTTGCAGCTCGCCGTGTGGTTTTCCCAACAGATGTCCGGATGGTTGAAGTCCCCCACCAGGACAACTTTCCGAGTGCATCACAGTTTCCAGTTCCTCCTGCTTGTTACTCAGGCTGCGTGCATTGGTATAAAGGCACTTCAGCCGGGCTATCCGTCTCACCACCTTTATAAGGGATCTAGGATCCCCTAGAACAGCAGCATCCCCAGCATCCTCCTGCCCTACTCCTTCCCTATGCACTCTGCCGTCATTGCCCATGGAGTTTGGTACAAGCCCTCGAATGACCCGTTCAACCCCAGTAGCCCTTATTTTGTCCCCTTCCCCCTTCATTCCTAGTTTAAAGATCTGTCAATGAGACCCGCTAATTCTTCAGCTAAGATCCTCTTACCCCTCAGGGACAGGCTGCATGCATCAGCAGCCATCATGCCAGGTGCAGTGTAAATTGCCCCATGGTCAAAAAAGCCGAAATTCTTGCGTCTGCACCAGCTCTTAAGCCATCTATTTAAGAGTTGGGTATTTTGGATCCTCCCTGTACCTTTCCCTGACACCACGGGCATAGAAGAAAAGACCACCTGCACCCCAGCACCTTCAAGTATTCGCCCCATTCCCCTGAAGTCTTTCTTGATAGACCTCAGGCTTTCCTTATCAACTTCCTCACCGCCAGCCTGAATTATTAAAAGTGGGTAATAATCTGAAGGCCGAATCAACCCAGGAATTTTCTTTGAAGGAAAGGAATAAAACTGACTAAGGAGAGGAAAGTCCCTAACAGACATTTAGAAGGAAGGTACTTTTAAAGAATTTACTTTCAGTGATATCACTATGAATCTTATCTATACTGAGGAGAAGTAAAATATATAGGGGGGGAAAAAAATAGTCCCCGTTGATTAGATGAAGTATTTAAGATTTGAAAGAGGGGAAAGAAAAGAAGAGGGGAAGGAAAAGTAGCAGGAAGCAAAGATAGCAAAGGAAAAAGCCCAAGTACTTCACACAAAATGCTAAGTCAATAATAAATAAAATAGCATGCATCCTAATTATTGAACATTTTCAAGCAGAACTATTGAAACAACCCCGAAAGAGTTACACATCGCTCTTGTTGAATTTAAAGCTTCATTTTGAAGACTAAGCAAAGACAAAAGAAAATTTGTTGAAACACATTACTTGTCCACTACATCTGAAACCCTGTAATTCTGCTTACTCTGTATTCCTGCATGCAACATTGAATTCATCAAACTGTTGCCAGGCTTTCATTCCATATTGTGTATTATTGAAGTGTAAAACTGCTGAATGTGTTCCAGTGTGATTTTAATCATGTTATAGAAAATGTTCCAAGCTGATGTAATCAGATGCCTTTAATTAGGTCAATCAAATGTATTATCAGTTTACTATTCACAGAATCAGAGAATCAAAGAATTGTAGGGGTTGGAAGGGACCTCTGAAGATAATCTAGACCAATGCCTCTAGTAAGCCCTTATAGAAGATTACAAGGAAAGCATTCAGACAGATGTAGCATATCTCCAGAGGAGACTCCACAGTCTCTCTGGGCAGCCTGTTGCCAGTGCTCCGTACCCCTCAAAATAAAGATGTTCTCCCTCATGTTCATATGGAACTTCCATGTTTCAGTTTGTGCCAGCTGTCACTTGTTGTGTTGCAGGGCATCACTGAAAAGACCCTGGTCCCATCCACTTGACACCTACCTTTAAGATATTGATAAGCATTGATAAGGTCCCCCTCAGTCTTCTCCAGGCTGAACAGCCACAGGGCTCTCAGTTTTCCCTCACGAAGGGGATGCTCCAGGCCCTAACTATCTTTGTGACCTTCTGCTGCTTTCTCCCTAGAATCACAGAATCACAGAATTGAAGGGGTTGGAAGAGACCTCCAGAGATCACTGAGTCCAATTCCCCTACCAAAGCAGGTTCCTTACACCAGGTCGCACAAGTCGGTGTTCTTGCACACATTTGTGCAGAACTTCCTATGCTGCAGTTTCTGGCTGTTTTCCCTTGTCCTGTCTCTACACACTGCTGAAAACAGTCTAGCCTCACCATTCTGCCCCCCACACCTTAGATATTTATAGACCTGGATCAGGTCCCCTTTCAGTCTTCTTTTCTCAAGGCTGAACAGACCCAGTTCACTCAGCCTTTCTTCATAGGAGAGATGCTCCAGGCCCTTCACCATCTTTGTGGTCCTCCGCTGGACTCTTTCCAAGAGATCCCTGTCTTTTTTGTACTGGGGAGCCCAGAACTGGATGCAGTACTCCAGATGAAGCCTTACCAGGGCAGAGTAGATGGGGAGGATCACCTCCCTTGACCTGCTGGCCACGCTCTTTCTAATGCACCCCAGAACGCCATTGGCTTTTTTGGCCACAAGGGCACACTGCTGGCTCATGGCCAACCTGTCGTCCACCAGGACACCCAGGTCCCTCCCCGCACAGCTCCCCTCCAGCAGGTCATCCCCCAACCTGTACTGGTGCAGGCAATTATTCCTCCCCAGATGCAAGACTCTGCACTTGCTTTTGTTAAACCTCATCTAGTTTCTTACAGCCTGTCCAGGTCTTGCTGAATGGCAGCACGGCCTTCAGGCATGTCCGCCTATCCTCCCAACTTTGTACCATCAGCAAACTTACTGAGGATGGTCACTATGCCCTCATCAAGGTCATTGATGAAGATGTTGAACAAGACCGGACCCAGCACAGACCCCTGAGGAACACCGCTGGTTACAGGCCTCCAACCGGACTCTGCACCACCAACAACGACCCTCTGTGCTCTGCCAGTCAGCCAGTTCTCAACCCACCTCACTGTCCACTCATCTATCCCACACTTCCTCAGATTTGTTATAAGTATGTCGTAGGAGACAGTATCAAATGCCTTGCTGAAATCAAGGTAGACTACATCCACTGCTCTCCCCCTATCCACCCAGCCAGCGACAACATCATAGAAGGCTACCAGATTGGTCAAGCACGACCTCCCTCTGGTGAATCCATGCTGACTACTCTTGATAACCTCCTTTTCTTCCAGTTGTCTGGAGATGACATCCAGCACAAGCTGTTCCATCACCTTTCCAAGGACAGAGGTAAGGCTGACTGATCTGTAATTACCTGGATCTTCCTTCTTGCTCTTTTTGAAGACCGGAGTGACATTGGCTATCCTCCAGTCTTCAGGCACTTCCCTCATTCTCCAAGGTCTCTCAAAGATGACAGAGAGCGGTTCAGCAATCACCTCCGCCAGCTCCCTCAGCACCCATGGATGCATCCTATCGGGTCCCATGGATTTATGAACATTGGTGTTGCCTAGGCACTCTCAGACCACCTTTTCCCTGACTAAAGGGAAGTCTTTCATTCCCCAGACCCTCTCACTAACCTCCAGGGTCTGGGATTCCTGAGGGAGAGCTTCTTCACTGAAGACAGAAGCAAAGAAGGCATTCAGTTTCTCAGCATCCCCCACTACCAGAATACCCCCCTCACTTAATAGAGGAGCCACATTCTCCCTAATCTTCCTTTTACTGTTAACATACTTTAAAAAGCCTTTTTATTATCCTTTTTCACCTTTGCCAGATTCAATTCCAGGTGGCCTTTAGCCTTCTTCGTCACATCCCTGCAGGCCCTGACAACATTTCTATATTCTTCCCAAGTGGTCAGACCCTTTTTCCACATTTCATGGGCCTTCTTCTTTCCTTTGAGTTTGTGCACGAGGTCCTTGCTCATCCACACAGGTCTTCTGCCACCCTTTCCCGATTTCTTGCTCACAGGAATGCACTGACCCTAAGCTTGGAAGATGAGCTGTTTAAATGCCAACCAGCTCTCACAGCCCCCCTTACCTTCTAACACCCTAGCCCACAGGATAGCTCCAAGTAGGTCCCAGAAGAGATCAAAGTTGGCCTTCCTAAAATCCAGGGTAGCAATCCTACTTTTTGCTTTGCTTCTTCCACTCAAGATCTTGAACTCCACCATCTCGTGGTCACTACAACCCAAGCTTCCCCCGACCTTTACTTCCTTGACAAGCCCTTTCCTTATTAGTGAGAATAAGGTCAAGCAGTACCCCTCCCCTCATCAGTTCCTCCACCATATGCATCAGGAAGTTGTCTTCAATACATTGCAGGAACTGTCTGGACCACGCATGCCTGGCCATGTTGTTTATCCAGCAAATATCTGGATAATTGAAGTCCCCCATAAGCACCAGCGCCTGGGATCGTGTCCCTACTTCCAGTTGTTTATGGAAGGCTTCATGAACCTTCTCCTCCTGATCAGGGGCCTGCAGAACACACCCACAACAGTGTCAGCCATACCAGCCAGCCCCTTGATTCTCACCCACAAGCTCTCCACTGCTACACCACTGTCCCTTAGGTGGAGTTCAATACATTCTAGCTGCTCTCGCAAATAAAGAGCAACTCCACCACCCTGCCTCACCAGCTGATCTTTCCTAGAAAGCACAGAGCCCTCCATGACAACATTCCAGTCATGCGAGCTGTCCCATCGTGTCTCCATGATCGCAATGAGATCATAGCTGTGCGACCGCACGCAGATCTCCAACTCTTCCTGTTTATTTCCCATACTGCACGCATTAGTGTACAGACACTTTAGGGAAGCAGCACCCCCCTGCCACTCTCCATCCTTTAGAACTCCACTCTCATCACCCGTCAAGCTCTGTTTTGACCCTTGCACTACCCACTCAGTGCCCTGTCTTAAACTAAGAAACTAGGAACTGGACACGCTATTCTCACCAGGACAGAGTAGAGGATGAGGATCACCTCAAACAACCTGTTCCCACAGTCTTTACAGTGCACTCCAGAATACCATTGGCCTTCGAGGCCAGATGAGCATACTGCTGGCTCATGGTCAACCTGGTGGCCACCAGGACATCTATGTACTTCTCAGCAGAGCTCCTCTCCAGTAGGTCAACCTGTACTAACCTGTACTGATACAAGTAGTTATTTCTCTCCAGGTATAGGACTCCTGTCCTCGTTCAACCTCATAAGGCTTCTCTCCACTACTGCTAACTTCTATTCAGTGCACCAAAATTACATTTTGAACTATCCTAGAATGGTTTGGGTTGCAAGGGACCTTAAAGTCCATCCAGTTCCAACTGCAGTCACTGACAGGGACAATTCTCACCAGATCAAATTGCTCAAAGACCCAACCTGGCCTTGAACACCTTCAGTGACGGAGCAACTACAGAATCTCAGGGTAGCCAGGAGCTCACTACCCTCATCATGAACAGTCTCTTTGTAATGTCTCACCTAAATCTACTCTTTTGTAGTTTAAAACCATTATCCCTTGTGCCATGACTACACTCCCTGACAAAGAGCCCTTCTCCAGCTTTCCCTTTGGCCCCCTTTAACGAAAACAAACAAAATGCTAATTATGGGAAATTACTACTTGGGACTTGAAGATAAATTTATAAAGCCAACAGTGTAGAAGCCATTGCAAATCTATGCCTTTTATACAGAGGGTAAAAAATCCCTGGAGAGGATTGTGCCAAAAACTATGAAGCAAACACAGAGCCGAGGCCTTTTCTAGTAGTTAAGCTCCCCTGTCAACTCAGATCAAATCAATTGATGGAAATCCTATGATACTTATAACTCCCAAAAACACTGGAATCTCCAACCTTGGCAATATTCTGTTTGACAGAACAAGGATCTGAGATGTAACACTGAAGTTAGCTTTGCTTTGATTACATTTCAAACAGAAAACTTCCAGTGGCTCCTTCTAACCAAAATTATTCATTGATTTTATCATAGTAGAAATAGCTGTTCATGAACTTCTACGTGCTAGTGTTGACAAAAAAAGAAATAAAGAAAAAAAAACCCAACACCCTAACGTGGCTATGCAATTGAGAAGATAATTCACAGTCAGATCTCCCAAGAGAGGGATAAGTTTCCTTGTTAAGTACATTGAGTTTGATTATTTAAATAAATCATAATTTCTTACTAATCAGACCATCCTTTCCAGTGCAATATAATAAGAAGCTGCCATAGTTACACGAGTGAATCAGTTTGAGTGGGCTGTGAGCGTTTTCATGATATTAGGAATTCTATTTTGGGAAATAATTATCCACACATGATGAAAATGATCAATCACCTCAGAGTTAGTAACAAATGTGCAGTCTTATATGGCTCATTAGAATCCATGATGCAGATAGAAAACAGAAAGTTCCTTTGTCACTGATAGTTACAAGCACTGCAATATGTTTTTGCTTGACTCAAACAGATATGAATTCTGTGGACAAAGAGAACATCCTTCTCTTTTTCTCCCAGAATAGTGTAAGGATTCAAGACTTTGGCACCATTGCAAGGCTATATAAGGAAATGCCTAATCACATGTCATTTCACACCTAAGCTAGTGTGAAATAGTAGACTTAGAAATAGTGTATGGCAGGACAACTCAAAAAGTGTAGGTGACATAAGCACTGGAATGATCCTAAAGGGATGATACCAGCAATCTACTCCAAGTACATAGTGTAGAGTAATTTTAGTACTTCAAAGACAGGAATGGGATTCACTGATGATACTAACAGTCATTGACACAGATTCACTCATGAACAAAGAAGAGCTCTGAAGTTGGAGCTTGACAAAGGATAGGTCAAGAGATCTGAATTTAAGCAGACTGGGAGAAATCCTGAATCTGAGAGTTACTAATCATTGGTTGTAGAAGCATCATTTATTTTTGTAGTATAGCCAAACTCTTATGAATAAGAATTTATTTTGTTTGACAGTAGGTACCTTATTACAAAGAGAGCAGTGTTTTGCTATGATGGCCTTGATTCGTGACATGACTTCAATACATCCCTGAAGTCTTAAATTACACAAAACATGAAGTATCTCTTCCATGTACAGAACAAGTTTCTCAGGGGGAAATCAGATTCATGACGTTTGTGGGCTTTTTCTTTTTTTTTTTTTTTTGGTTGTGTCTTTTTTTGGTTTGTTAAAGAAGTTGAAGCTCCTCCAGTGAAAATCAAGCCTAATTGCAAGCTTTTTGAAGGAAGAAAGAAAGGGAGCGCTACAGTGGGCTGGTTAGTAAGATCAAACCCTGCTGATATTTACAATTTGTGGGTTTTGCCAATGTCATCTGAAACATATTCTGCCTATTACTTACAATGTGGACATTGGAAACCATTTGCTACCACCACTGCTGAAGATATTTTCTGACTTGTGCTTGTTAGAAAATAACAGAAATGATAAAGAAATATTAAGTAATTTTATAAAGCCAAGTGCTCATGAGAGAATGTGCGTTTAAACAAAAAACCTCAAGGCAGGATTATCATCAGCTTAGTCATATTATCCCAAAAGGTCAGGTAGTTCAATTCAGATATTTGGTATTTCTGTATTTTGCATTTAGCTATATTTAATTCCCAGATGACAATCTGGATCTCAAAATCTTGTCTTCTGAAATGTGTTTAATGAAAAGCTTACAACAGCTTATCTGGCCACATACTCTGCAAAGTTACAAACAGAAGTATCAGAGCTTTCCATAAATACCATGAGAAAACTGAAAGTGGAAATTCAGATTAATAAAGGATCATATAAATTAAAACCTTGCAACCACAAGGTCCTGTGAGCAAGGTGCAGCTTTCCAACCCATATGAAAAATTGACCTGAGAGAGTGAACCAGACATCGGGAGTGGAAGAAATGAGCACCATTCAGACCAGTGATCTTAAGCAGCTTCAACTACGAAACAGAAGAACAGAAGAAGTCAGATGATATCTGAGAATTCACGAAGTACATAATAGCTTATCAACTGATATATTTTTTCTCTATTCTTTTTTTTTTTTTTTTTTTTTTTCTCCAGGAGAAAGCACTAAGTGACAACAAGGAACATCTCAAATATATTTCAGTTGAGAAGATGTCTATTTAGCATATATATCAGATTTTCAAATATTTTCCTCATAAGTTCTTTTCCCCAACGATCATTAGCTTGCTATTTGATATATTAAAGAGCTCTAATATTTGCAGACTGTCTCAGAAAACTCATTAATCACCTCCTAAAAGCACTGTGCCTATTAGTATGTACGGCACCTACCATAACAGAGCTCTGAACTGTGTTGTTACCTTCTTTCCCTGTAATAAACTCTGCTGTCATCATTATTACCTGCAATGGTGACCCACTGTAGACCTTTTAAAACACACACGCAAAATGCCAGATTTTAAATCTGTCAGTTCTCTTGTAAATGATTTCTTCAAGATTCAATCAGAAGGGAAAAAAAGACAGAGGTTCAGTAAGTTAATAAGGTTGTTCTACATATTTAAAACTCAGTCCGAGTTTTCCCTCCTTAGTCGAAACAGTCAACGAAGAGGAACCCATGCAAACCAACCAAGATGTCTTTTCAGATCTTGCTTTAAAAAGCTGCATGGAGATGCGGGAGTTTGACACGCAGCTTTTCAAACTATGATTTTCAGTTCTTCTATTAACATGAGTTTGATACTAAAGATTTAATGAGGATGATTAACTGCAGAAATTTAAACCACTTATAGGAAAAAAAAACAACTACAATGTCTTTGAAGTAAAAGGAGAAGTACTAACACCCATCTTATTTCCAGTGTGATGTAACAACCTATGCTTCAGACAGCTAAAATATCCACAGATTACCTATTTTATTCATAATTAGTAGCATCCTACACTGCCATTACAAACTGCAGTGTAGCTATTATTTTGAGAACATCTTTTATCACTTCCAAGTAAGAATGCAAAAATATAATAGCTTAACTAAAATATAAATTGCATCACTTCTAAATATATACTGATATCTATAAGAGTTCCTTCTCATTTAATGATTTCACCTGGCAGTATCCCAGCAGCACGTTCAAGAATTAACAGGAAGCAGAAAGGGGCAATATATGTATTTGATTTAGGTCAGGCAGCCTCATGTTGCACTGCATGATTTCAGAAGGCTGCCAGGCAACAACACACTGTCTAGCAATTCTTTACTTCCTAAATTTCTGTAATTGAAGGAGAAGAGTGGAATGGAACATTCATTAATGAGTAGAGGATTCCTGTTTGTGTACCTTCCTCCCCAATGTATCCCACCTGCCCTCTCCTCTAACCTACTTGTTACCATTCTTACAGGTTTCGTACTTCCAAAAGCTGACTTTCTGGAGTAAAAAACAAAACAAAACAAAACAAACAAACAAAAAAAAAACAACCAACCAACCAATTACCAAAAAAGAGAAAAAGGGAGGAAAGGGTACAAATGTAGTTCAGTAGTAAATCAACTAGTATAGCCAAAAGAACCATTAACAGGTATTCACTGCTTTCAAAAAATCTGTAAATGATTTGAATATTGCTTAGCAACATCAACACTATTTAAAGGGCTGCAACAATAACATATGTATGAGTGGGTCCAGAAAATAACAGCTTCATGACATTCATACAAGTGCTTTATGCAGAAAGCAGTGCTTTTCTCCCTTGTATCCTTCCTCTCTTGAAGAAGCAGGTTGTCAACCCAAAGCTTAAATGAGTTTTGTGGGATCTACATGTGGAAAACTAAAATTATGTTTCAGAGACCAAGCAATTCTTGGTTTAAAGCCCTTAAGAATGTAGGTTTAAAAATTAGCAGTTAAACTCATTATTTCTTCTTTGATCAGGTAAATTAACCCATTCTCATGTCCTGTTCTGTGCTTATAAAATCCAAGAACGTCCCGAAAATTGATAAAATGAAGGTTTACCTAATAGAAAGGAAAAAAAAAAAAAAAAAAAAAAAAAAGTGACTTTGAGGAGTTCCAGATCCTATTTCAGAACAGGAGTAGGGGACTGGAGAGGGATACAGAGATGCATATGCCAGCTTAACTTTTCCCAGCAGCCTCCTCCACTCCCACATGGAACTGGGCTATGTAGAGAAAACATCAATTCCCAAAAGCAAAATGGTGTCAGCAAGTCACCTAGCATCTGCTAGTTCAAAATAAATCAGCAAATGGGTCTTTGTACACGAGCTGGCTTCATAAGCATAATGGACTGTAACTGCTGCATGGGTTTAAGAGTTAAACCACAGTAAGATATTGAAAAGCAGAGGCCAGGCACAAAAAAAGATGACCTAACATATATTTTGCTACAGAATATAGTAACAGGCAGCATTATAGCAAAAAAATATATATAAAATGGAGATTTTGAGACATTATTTTCTTGAAATGGTACATGTTAGGTACAAAAGGACTGAGAACTTAAGAAATATATGAGTGTTGCAAGAAGAAGCTATTTGCAAGGCACAGTTAAATTTTATTAATCTTACAAAATCTACAAACAATGCTACAGGGCTGCCACCTACTGGAACCTTCACTGAGTGAACATATAAATGTAAAACAGAACTCCTGCATTAGTGGTTGCTGGATGGAGAAAAAGAAGAGGGAGCGGCTGGTTACGAGGGAAATTGTGATATTTATAGTTAGTGCATCAAGATAAAATTGGATTAGGTTCACGCATCTAAGAAAAGGATAATGATAAATGCTCCAGACAAGAACACGTTTAGGAATCCAGACTTCAACAACATCTCTGCACCTTGTCAGGAACATAATTTTTTTTTTCCAAAGACTTTGGGCAATGGTCCAAGACATGCAAAAAAGATATAAGAGCAAACAGAAGCATTCATCCTAGCGTAATGCATCTCAGCTGTAAATCTCGACCATTATCAGAATCATAAAGCCATGAAAACATCAGAAAAGACATGAACCAAAGGGTTGTTTTGGTGGATTTATTTTCAGTATTTCAACTGAATGGAGAAATGATTCTTATTTTTAAATGCATTGATCAAACTGACCCATACTTCAGGTCTGAAAGGGAATGTTTTTCCAAATAGGACAGAATTTCTGAATCAGAACAGTAGCCAAATCCTGAGTGTCTTAAAACTTATTGCCTGCTGCATGCCTTCCTTTTTCTTTACTTCTGCTTCTTTGTTTCTACCTTTTCATCTTCTTCCTACAGTTCCTTTTACTTCTAATGTTTCCATGGCAATGACAGCAACGGAAAAGATTAAATATCCTCTGTGCATTTATTCCTCTTTTACATAAAATCTTAAAAGGAAAAATAAAACACAAATCCCTCAGAGAATGATGTAAAAGTCAGGACAATACCTCATTATGCAACAACATAGATTTAATTGCTAACAGCTATTTGTGAAGTTCAACTTCATAAACATTTCAATTGAGAGTAACTGTTGTAAACACATCGTATTAAAAGAGGGAGAGCAAGCAAGAGAGTGGAATCCAATGGAGACTGAATGATAAACTACTTAACTGCTATATCTTAGATCATATTTTATACAGAGTGATAACTTCACAATAACCTGCAAGGGGCATTCTACATTTTTGCCATTGAAACCTTAACATTATATCAAGAAGTGGAAGACCTAGAGTTACAAATAAGTGGAGTGTGGAATCTGAAATAAATAATCAAGAATTCCACTTGGGAGAACCTATCCAATATCTGCATTTTCTTTAAGTTTTCTCAAAGCACAGGATTCTCCTTTAACAGCTCATTACTTTGAAAAGGAACTGTGCAACCAGGTTGCAATTGCCACAGCTTGAGAACCTGGCACATAGCATATAAGGACAACCAAGACTACTGAAGTTTGAAATAATTCCAAACGTAACTAGAACAAATTCATTCTATTTTACAAAAACCTTCACCTGAAGCACTCATGGATCAACAGCCTACATTCCCATCTCTTATATTAAGCAAGATGCACTATGTATCTTCAGCCTAACTCTTAAAAAAATGTACATTCAGATGCGTGTGCCAGTGTAATTTAAGAACATACCAATTGTGAATTCAAACTATCACACTTCTGTACTTGGAACTGTGGAATGTCAACAAATCTGAACTTTCCTTCTCTCCTGCCCCACAGCCTGTCCAATTCAGTCAATATATTTCCTATGAAAATGTGAGTTTAGGAACATCCAAACTATGTGCCAAGGTAGGTAAAAGGTTTACTAATATTGTTTTCTTTGTTTTTTGTTTGTTTTTAATGAGAAACAAAATTATATATAGGTTAAAAACATTGCATATGATATGGTGGCAAGGTTTTGTTTCAGGGTTGTATTTCACTTTTCAGCTTGGCAATTAGATTTTCCAGATTGTTTGGAGAATTCATAAGAAGTTACTTAATCGTTAAATAAAACCCAACATCTAGTTATAATGGACAAGAATATCCAAATTGCCCCAAAACACAACTGTGCCCTACTTAATTTTAGTTAAAAATAGCTAATTCAACTCTCTCTCACATTCTTAGAAGATCAGGTACCAAATAGCCAAATATCCAAAGCTTTGAACCTTGAAAATTCCACTTTCTTTATTTAACTGAAATGTTTCCCTTTCCTATGGTTAAATTGTAAAAGGAAAAAAATATGTACATTTATACTCATTTTAATCACATGATTATTGAGAAAAACAGAACATATTGCACCTTCATGAAAGTAAAATGGATTTGAAATGATAGGGAAAATTGATTGCTTCCCACTTATGGATAATATGCTCTAAACTGAAAGGCTGAAACATTAATGGAGCTACTTTTCCTTCCCTGTCTTAAAAGAGCTACTTTAATCACAGAATCGCACAGAATGGCTTGGGTTGGAAGGGACATCAGGAATCATGAATCCCTAATAGGCCACATGCATGCCTACCAACCTCCACATTTAATACTAGACCAGGCTGTACAGGCTCCATCCAACCTGGCTTTGAACAACTTCCAGGGTGGGGAATCCACAACCACTCTGGACAGCTGTTCCAGCACCTCACCTAGAGGTGAGTTCAAGGAGAGTTCCCAGTAGATTATCTCCTGCTTCTATTAATAAATGTGAAACACTATTTCTTCTGCCTATGTAAACTATATTACCAGTAGTGCTTTTGCCCTGAAGTTTTCAAGATTCCCACAAAAATAACATTATTCTTGAATTATTGAATATTCTTTATTTGATTGATATTATTGAAATATTATTATTATATATATTTATATAATATATAATATATTATATATAATATATTATATATATTATATATAATATATTATATATATTATATATATTATATTATTGAAATATTTAATTGAATATTCTTTAATTGGGCATCGAGTGCACCCTCAGTAAATTCGCAGATGACACCAAATTGGCTGGAAGTGTGGATCTGCCTGGGGGTAGCGAGGCCCTACAGAGGGATCTGGACAGGCTGGAGAGCTGGGCTGGAGCCAATGGGATGAGTTTCAACAAGGCCAAATGCCGGGTCCTACACTTCGGCCACAACAACCCCAGGCGACGCTACAGGCTTGGGGCGGTGTGGCTGGAGGACTGCGTAGAGGAAATGGACCTGGGGGTATTGATTGATGCTCGGCTGAACATGAGCCGACAGTGTGCCCAGGTGGCCAAGAAGGCCAATGGCATCCTGGCTTGCATCAGAAACAGTGTTGCAAGCAGGAGCAGAGAAGTGATTGTTCCCCTATATTCAGCACTCGTGAGGCCGCACCTCGAGTACTGTGTCCAGTTTTGGGCCCCTCACTGCAAGAAAGATATTGAGGCCCTGGAACGTGTTCAAAGAAGGGCAACAAAGCTGGTGAGGGGTCTGGAACACAGGCCATATGAGGAGAGGCTGAAGGAGCTGGGAATGTTCAGCCTGGAGAAGAGGAGGCTCAGGGGAGACCTTATTGCTCTCTATAACTTCCTGAAGGGAGGTTGTAGTGAGCTGGGGGTCGGCCTCTTCTCTCGTGTCATTAGTGATAGGACCAGGGGGAATGGTTTCAAGCTACGGCAGAGGAGATTCAGGCTGGACATGAGGAAGTATTACTTTTCAGAAAGGGTGGTCAGGCACTGGAATGGACTGCCCAGGGAGGTGGTGGAATCACCGACCCTGGGGGTGTTCAAGGAAAGGCTGGATGTTGTGTTGAGGGACATGGTTTAGTAGGAGCTATTGGGAATAGGTGAACGGTTGGACTGGGTGATCTTTTAGGTCTTTTCCAACCTTAGTGATTCTATGATTCTATGATTCTATGAATGCACAGAAACATAGAATGGTTTGGGTTGGAAGGGACTTTTAAGATCATCTAGTTCCCCTGCTATAAGGCAGGAACACCTCCCTCTACACCAGGTCACTCACAGCCCCATCCAACCTGCCCTTGAATGCTTACAGGAAGGGGGGCAATGTTTCAAGGGAGAGGGCCTTTAAACGCAATATGAGTCTTTAGATGAAATGGAGAACACTGAGTAATCCCTAAACCATACTTTGGTCCTTGGGGAGTTTATATCACCATGTAAGTGCAGAAAAAAAACACATTTTCCAAGAAAATTTCTGATGACTTGTTTAAAGAAATCCATTATAATAAATCAATACATGTTAGAAAAGGGAACATTACTCGTGACTCATTCCCATCCCACATTTTAATTTGCTTACACAATTAATCTATTTACAAGAAGATTCCTTTTGAACAAATAACCTGGAATGTGTGTGCCAAGAAGATTAAAAGTTTAGTAAATAAAATATTTGATTTGTCTCCAGAAAAGGAACCATACTGGCTTCTCATTGCACATATAACAATTACTTTAATGTTCCTGTAATATGAGCAATCCACAATGTTTTTCAGTGATTGATTTCATTATTTTACTTTAATAAACACTCAGTTAAGTGACAATAAGTACTATTATAGGGGGAAAATATGATATAAGTATACACTAAATTATATTTCAGAATATCATATGACAACTTACATTTTTCTTAATCATTATCCATCTTAAAATACATCTGTGTTTCTCTTTGCTTTCTACACATTGAGTGTTTGCAAAGGTTATTGCCATTTACAGAAGAAGCTTAATTTTGAAACTTCTTTCAGGCATTCTCTCCTCCTAATGTGAGTTTTCTGTAGATGGGTTCGAACCCATCACTCTTACTTCAAAATCTTTAGTTACAAATTACATTCACCTACATTCATGTTTGGACTGATACCTGTAAACCCTTTTCTTCCAGAAGCCTGTGACAGAATAAAATTCCTATAAATTCCTATATTCTGTTTTTTTTTTTTTTTTTCAGAAGATGTTCTTTCCAGAAATAAAGCAGAACTCAATTGCAAGGCAAACACACAATTTCAGAAGATGAATCTTTCTTTCTTTCTGAAGTGTAGACATATTGTTTAATCTAACTTATCTAAGCATAATTCAACTTAGTTCCAGAATCTCCTTTCTGCACCCAAGAGCATGCATTATGCAGATGTTTATGTATTGATTTGTACCTCACTCTGCTCAGGCAGTTGACAGTCCTTTCTCCAGATCTCTTCCCTTATTTGCAAGATGAATCCCTTAACTGTCCACTGGCTTTTGATTGCTTTCTTTGCTACTCTTCCACTGTTGTAATCTAAATCAGAGTCTTCCTTAAAACTAATTACCCCAGCTATTAAGGCTTAGGTGCTGGCTTATCCAGATCACTATTCTGACTGGTCCTCTAACTACCATTTTGATCTGATGTAACACAGATCAGCTGATCATAAACAGTCAGAATGGACAGAAGGAAAATGCTAATGTGAATATTATATCGATGTTCTCACATGCAGAGATGGTCTGTAATGACCAGTTTGTCTTTTCCAGACAATAAGGCACGTAGGCCTTGTACCAACAGATCTGATGATTCCTATGTAAATAAGTTTGAGTCAGAACAATCTCAAATCCTTCCACCCATAATTCTATTTACTCAGTGTTCTTCCCCATCCATTTCTCTCTGTTCCCTTGGCTTTCATGCTTTTCTTTATGCAAGTTCATCATTTCTACGCTCAATGTAAACATTAATTTTAAAGCATTACTTTAGAGCACAATGGAATCTATTGCTCACATGACAACACAACACCTCATTGCACTGGTTTCAAACTAGATAAATAGCCCACATATCTTTGAGGGCTTGAAATATAGACTCCAGCAGTATGTTATGGCTGCTAGCTTCATTTTTCCACTAAAATGGAGGCCAAATAAACCCACACTCCTATGAGAAAAGACCTAAACACCTAGGAGTGATTGAAGATCAAACGTCTATTAATTGAACAGTAAAGCAATCTCCAGGGAAGCCAGCAGTGAAGTAATAAACAGCTTTGTCTGATACAGTTTCTACCTTGTATCTTACAATGCCATCTTGATAATGACAATGGGGATGGATGTGTCCAATGGTGAAGATAACCACTTTGGATTATTTTAACTCAGAAAAGTTGGTAGATGGAAACTCTCTGGAAGTGGAAGATAATCCTTTGATCCATTACTTTCTTGGAGTATTAAAAGAATCAGAATGACTTCCCACAGAGTTTTTCAAGCAGGGAAATAATCTGTTGTAATAGAAATGTGTTCAATATTGGAACTTCTCTAAATGCTTTGTCTTGAACTGTATGCTCTCATATTCTTTCATTTAATTGAGGTGGGGAAAAAAAAAGATCTATGAATATATAAAAATGAACTAAATACAAAGTAAGCTAGGAAAACCAACACTGAGAAAAGCCCTGATCATTGCAGAATGAAATTAGAAGGGAAAACTACAGAATGAAAGGTTTAAATCACTAAATTAGAGAACCATGTGAAGGTTGTCTATTAAAAATATTCATAATGGTATTTGTGACAGCTTAATTTGCCTATTTAAAATAAATATACTCTGATTCACTTTTGAAATGTTCTTCTTCCACTTTCAAGCAACACAGGCTTATTTAACAAGTGGTAGTCAAACATGTTCCAACAGTAGCAAAGCAAAGTGCTGAAGATTATTACAGGCAAAAATAATTCTGACATTCTAAAACAAAAAAGTGGCTGGAAATTAGTAATTTCAGTTGGCCTCTTCCTCATAGTATTTAGCAGAACATTATATTTAAGCTTTACAAAAATGTGCAGAGACTATAAAATCTTAAACATAGATCTGCTTGCTAATTCTCCTTAAAATCAAATAGATAAAATGCAAAAATATGGAAATAATGTTAGAAAATAGAAATGGAAAGACCATATTGGAATATAAAAGAAGTCCTTCAATTAATATTCCTATGTTGCGTGTATCACCTTTTGATATTCCATTAGAGTACTTCCATGAACATAAAGAGTAAAACATCCATGTAAGTGTATCTTGAAACTTGACAGAGTCAAGTGGAAATTAAAATAATCACTTTTAAAGCACTGAATTTAAGATGTTTGCTTTTTTCCCCTATGAGTTTAAACTCACAACTCCTACAGTTTTTTTTAAACACACCAACAAATCCAGCGCTTGTTTTGTCAGAAATGGCCCAAACGTACTTGAGGACTTCAAGAAAGCATGGACAATCCAGAGGATTACTTGATATTCCTTAAAAAATATTCCCAATTCTTTTCTACGGAAATCTCTACGTTATTTTATCTAATAACATGATCCTAAAACAAAGTTTCAATGACAAATCAACTGCTCCAATCATTCCTTTTTCACCTTCAACATAAATCATGTGATCATTGAAGTTTCTGGACATTTAGATCCTCTACAGATCTCACTTCCCACACACACAACCATAGCAAATCCTGTTGTGCTGAAGCTGGAAAAGTGTAACTTCATAAAATTCACAGTTTCCTGAAGTTCTTCCTACATCCTTTCTCTCTCTAGCAAACACCTTCTCACAGACTGCTAGGACAGCATTATGTTCTATCTCCATTTTGGAGCCAGTACCTGTACATTCTTTCATGTGATGAAAACTTACACTGTCTGCATTTTCTCTCCCCCAGGTTTAAATCAAACAAAATCACAGAATGATTTGGGATGGAAGAGACCTTAAAGAACATCTATTTCCAACCCGTCATAGGCAGGAACACTATTTATCAGACTAGATTGTCCAAAGCATCACCCAGCCTGGCCTCTAGAACCTCCAGAGAGGGAACACCCACAGCTCTCTGAGCAGCCTGTGCCAGGACCTTCATAGCAAAGAACTTCTTCCTACTGTCTAATCTAAACCTACATATACTGTCTGGTACGTATAGATAATTGACCTTTCTCTTACAAAGAGGACTGCAATTCTTGTTTAAGATAACTTCCCCATTAGGATCAAGGCGAGGAAAATTTCAATGAGGTGTTGAGGTCTTGAATTTGTGAAGGACCTAACAAAACAGAATTGATGTCTTTCCGAATGTTTGTTCCAACTTACAGTTCAGGAACTTCAGTGAAGCAAGAAGGAAATCACAAACAACAATATATTTGAATGGCAATTATTTTCTATGCCTCAGCTGGATCTAGCAGTTATTTCAAAATGTCAGAGAATTCATCGCATTTTGATGAAGGCAGTTGTTATTTCTTAGCTGTGAACAAGATGGTCCAGGGCACAAAGTTCAAAATGCAGCATTCACAGAAAGCAATAATTAGAACTATTCAACTATATTAAGATGCTCTGTCTGCTAGGGTCAGAAATTTAAAGTTGCAGCATTTGGTGCAATGGCTGTGATTACTGCTTGCTTATTCTCACAGCTACAGTGGAAGGTAATTAAATAAGATCCTTTTATTCATAATTAAGTTGTAAATTGAAATAGAAGAATTACAAAAAGCAAAGAATCAGAATAATGAAGAAAATACTAGATTTTATAGTTAGCTAGTCTGAATTTTTGAAAAATTGAATGTATATCAGAAATGAAAGTTAATTATTAAAGGCCTGAGAGAATTAAATGTCTCTAGACTTTACTCTTTTTTTTCATTCAAAATACTAAAGGAATGAAGTACGATTTTTGTATTTCATTCTTAGGAAATAATTATATTAAAATGGAAGTAAAAATAAATGAATAAATAAACAGGAGCCACTGAATATTCTGATTCATTCTCCCTCACCCACCCACGGGATAAGGGTATATGGGTATATCACTGAGCATATACAGAAAACATACACAGTCATTTGAGAGAAGCTACCTTTACTGCTGAATTCCATTTAATGACCTACTTGGAACTCTGATGAGGTGAAATCTTACACTGAGATTAGAGAAAGAGAACCAGCTCAGTCTGACAGGCATTTGATTTATTTGCTTTTAATAGCTCTGGCATTGCAACTTTCAAGGGGACAGACAACTGACAGCCAAAAAGATGAGACAAAGAAGTCTGTAACTACAAGCCAATCCCAAATAAAAGGCTGTTCTCCCGTTTTATTTTGCCTTTGATTTGTTTTTAATGAACACATTTGTTTAATTGCTAATTTCATTTTTTTAAAAACTTCTCTTATTTTAAACAAGAAAAAACACTTGATCACTAAATATATTTGTATCATGTGATCAAATGAAAACTTGTGGTAGTTTGAACCCAGAACAGTAAAAATGTTCTACACATGAAGATAGTTCATAGACTCACAGAACCCTTAGAGTTGGAAGGGACCTTTAAAGGTCATCTAGTCCAACTCCCATGCAATGAGCAGGGACATGCATGATGATGCACAGCTAGACCAGGTTGCCCAGGGCTTGATCCAGCCTCAACTAGAAAGTCTCCAGGGATGGGGTATCCACCACTTCTCCAGGCAACCTGTTCTAGCGCTTCATCACCCTCACTGTAAAATACCTTTACCTTTTATCTAACCTGAATTTCCCCTCTTTGAACTTGAAAACATTTCCCCTTGTTCTATCACAACGGACCCTGCTAATGAGTTTGTATCCTTCTTTCCTGTAGCTCCCCTTTAAATACTGAATGGCTGCTATCAGGTCATCTCACAGCCTTCTTTTCTCCAAGCTATACAGTCCCAGCTCTCTCAGCCTGTCCTTGCAGAAGAGGTGTTCCATCCTTTAGACCATTTTTGTGGCTCTCCTCTTTTTCAGGTCTTTTTTAGCAGGGCTGTGCTCAATCCTTTCTTGCCCCAGCTTGTATTAGTAATGGGGGTTGTCTTGACCCCAGTGCAAGACCTTGCACTTGGATTTGTTGAACCTTATGAAGTTCACCTGGGCCCACTGCTCAAGCCTGTGAGCCTGGGTCCCTCTGTATGGCATTCCACCCCTCTGGTGTGTCAACCATACTGCACACACTGAATTATCTGACTACACAAATCAATATTATATATCTGTTTGGAAGTGTTCTGATTTTAAAACCAGGTACAACTGCAGAAGATGTCTTAAATAAACAAAACTGTTTCTAATGGGGCAAAATTAGACCATAAGAAAGATCTCAAAATCTTTTTCATATCATTCATTTCCGTCTTGAATTTAAATGGTGAGTTTCACTATTTCTCATCTTAACTAGCTTGAGAAACAGCACCTACACTCATCTGTTTTGCCTTTATATTTCAAATGAAAATATAAGTGACAAACAAGTCAAACAGTGTCTTTTTTCTTACATGTGCAAATGTATCTTCTATAATTTCCCAGTCTAGAGATGCACAAGATATACATAAATATTAAAACACTGAAATAACATGAACTTATTAAAGGGTAAGCTTCTCTTCAATGAAGTGCATAAATGGAAGCTAAATTTTCTCAATTACTTTCTGTCTACTGGGACTTAAAATTCTTCATATGAGCTTGGCTGGAAATTAGTATATTAATGCTGGGGAGAAATTTCTGAGTAGAACTACCATAGGAAAGATTAAGTATTCTGTTATCAAGCAATATGAACATTGTGCACAACAAAATCTTAAACATGAAATCAATGTGGCAATTCTATAACTAGAAGAGCCTTAAACTGTATGTTTAAGGAATAATAATTTATGCTATTGAAATGATTTTAACAGGACTAGAGTTTTAACAGCATTTTCTTGTGTCAGGGCTGAAAAATATAAACAATTAAAGAAACAGCTATTAAGATTATTTACCAATTCAGCTAAAAGATTAACTTAATGCTTCAGTGTTCACATCATGTAATTTTATACAGAATTATAATGACACTGTTTTTCAATTATAAGTAGCAATATTTGACATATGAATATATATGAAGCAAAATCCTGACTACTTGTCTTGAGAATTTTCCCTGTGAGAGACATAGGGTTCCTTAAATTTGCTTACAGAAGCCTGGGGGTAATTACTGATACTATTCAGAAGTTTGATTAAAGGAGAACCTGATTTTTTTTTTTTTTGGTCATTGGGTAAAATTCTAGTTAGAGACAATAACAACATACAGGGCAAGAGAAACAGTTCTAGAAACTATCTAATGAATTGTTGGTTTTGCTTTTAAGTTTTTTTTAAAAAGCAATCCCCCTCCTTCAGATACAGTACAGCTGTTTTACCAAGAAACAACAGAGAAACTACTTTATAAAACAATATTAAATGATGCTGTTAAAAATCTGTTTCAGTAATAGTAAATGTCAAAGCTCAATAATAGCAAATGTCAAATTTTTCACAGTCTCTGAACCAGCAGTAGATTCTGCAAACGTGATTTATTCCTTCTACTTAGCATGCTCCTATTTCTTACCTGATTTTGCCTAAGGAAAGAGATTCTCAGTCTCAACTGAAATTACTGTCAATACACAAGAAAATGATTGCAAAAGTAGGGCGCTGAAATGATGATGAAATAAAAAGGCAAGACTGAACAACTCTATGTAAGACTGAGAGTCAAGTAGAACAGGAAAACTACAAAAGAAAAAAGAAGCATACATCTAACTTGTCAGTGTTTATCTGGCTTCATAAAGCAATAACATGATTTGTATATAAAAGGCAGTGGATCATACAACAATTTATTTAGGAGGATAAACTGGGGGAGATCTTGGAGATACCCAAAAAATTGAGAACTCAAAATACCAATGATAATACAGTTTAAAACTGTTGAAAAATAAGTTATGAAACAAGTTGTAGCAGACATTTCTTGCCTTTGGGTGATATGCTGTTGATAGAGCACTACTGAGGTCTATGGGGCATTCACGATACTGGATTGAACAGTAAGAGCTCTTTCTGCATGCTTTTAAACTTTCAGCAATGCTTTTAAACTGAGATAGGGGAGGTTTAGGCGAGATATTAGGTGGAAGTTTTTCACTCAGAGGGCAGTGATGCACTGGAACAGGTTGCCCAAGAAGGCTGTGGATGCCCCATCCCTGGAGGCGTTCCAGGCAAGGCTGGATGTGGCTCTGGGCAGCCTGGTCTGCTGGTTGGCAACCCTGCACATAGCAGGGGGTTGAAACTGGATCATCATTGTGGTCCTTTTCAACCCAGGGCATTCTGTGATTCTAAGACAGATATCCTCTCTATACCTGAGAAGAAACCACTAGCACTGAATTTTCTGAAAAGGCCTTGGCATAAATAGCTAACATCCAGGATGAAAGTTTCTTCATGAGAATAGAGGATCTTTCTTATTTACATCCTTCTGTCCTTCTTGCATAATCTGGTAGTCTCTAAGAATTTCCTAAAGATCATTAATTCAGAGTAGGTCGAAATAAAAAAGCTTACAAGCAGTCATAGAAATGATCACACAGGCATTTATACTCGTGCTTTCAAGATTTTGAAGGCAACTAAAATAAATTACTAGATGATTTTAAAACCTGGTCATGAATTTTTTTTTTTATCCTAAAGTTTTTAATAAATTAATTTAACAAAAAATCAAACACACACACACACACACACACAATAAATAAATAAAATAAACACCAAACTGCCAGGAAGGCATATATTTTAGCAGCAAACAAGAAAAGAAAAAAACATTATTCAAAAAAATCACTCCTCTTTACTCAACAAATAGTCTCGGTAACATTCATCGTTCATTAAAAATGATTCATCTCCCTTGGTCTTTATTCACTGTTTAGTATTTCTAATGAAGTTAATGTAGCAGGTGATGTAATCAGACAAAAGAACGGTAAGAGCTCTTTCTGCCACTATAAGCATAATTGTATTTAATAAAGAATTTATTGTTAACTGGAGATATTAGTTAACTCTTAAACACCACAGACACTGGCCACCTTACAGAAGCAATTCCTTCAATAATACACAAGAGCCAGGATCTAATTGTTGCTTCTTTAATCCTTTAGATGTGTTAATATCTTGTTAAATATGCCTCATAGTACAAAATGATTTAATATGATTGGAATGGATTAACAAAACAGTAAATAAAATTACATTCCAATTAGTGAATCAGGAATAAAATTTTAAATCTGTAATTCAGTGGTTCACAAATATTTTGGACCACCTACAAATTTTATTTTATCTACTTCTACACACACTTTCAAATATCTTTTCAAGCCTATTGTGTATATGTTGGCAGTACTTCCTTCATCTCCATATATTACAGTATGGATAAGCCTTCAATTTTGTGGATTTTTTTTTTTTTTCTGAAGGTTTATATTGTAGTTTTGGAAGATGCCAGTATACATTCTGGCAAACATTTTGTTTCTTTTCCTTTCATTTAATGAATATTCCTTCCATAATCTCATAGGCCAACATCCCTCTGATTACCATGGATACAGGATTCGTCTTAGAAGCTGTATGTTACTTTGCTCTTAATCGGGCAGCACCATTTCTTAAGAAGGTTCCTAACATATTTATCTTTCAAAGCTAAAAAAACAAATACTGATTATTACTAAAAGGGTACAGTAAAGCATTCAAGATATGTTTAGTTCTAATTAAACAAGTCTAACTATCAGATGGTAACTGAGAAATGACTTTCAACATCACCTTTGGCAGATCCTTCAAGTAATTTTTCTTCAGAGATTCAATGAGCCAGAATTCATAACGTGGTTTTCACATAACTATTAGATTCTAAAGAGGATCTAATAGATTAGGAGAAACATACATTAATCCTATATCTTCTATTTTCAACTGACAAATTATGTAAGATAAGGCTCTAAAAAAAATCCTTTAAGGAGTACTACATTGAGCAATTTGATCTGTTATGGCAGGCTTGCAAAAAAACATTTGCAGAGTGTAACAGAGTAGTTCATATTTAATGACAATGCATACAAAGCAGTTTAAATAATTTCCTTATTTTTGTTTTAATTTTTAATTTTTAATAAGAGATCGGCTTCTTTTCCTTTTCACCTTCAAGATTTTGTTTCACCACATGAAAGCAAACTGCTTAATATTCTGAAGAAACTGTTAAAAATCATTGAAATTTTAGATTGACAAGCAGAAGCAAACTTGTGCATGCCTTACAGTCACTGCCATAAAGATGTAATTCTAACTCCTTGTAGTCCAAAAGAAACAAGACAACAACGTCAACATAAAGTATTCACCTACAATAACAGATATCAAAGAGGTACCAACAAAGATCAAAACACCACTTACTTTAATTACTAGTAAAAATTCACATTAATTCACATTCACTGCATGCATAGCTGCTACACAGCATCCACTTCACCATGATGAAATTGCTGGGTGTTCTTACACATAAATTCATTACAAAAGGCCAAACCCCTTTCACTTAGTGCCATAAAAGTTTAATATTGACTTGAAGAGATCCTGAATAGTGTTCATTACTGCCTTTTGTCAATCACCCTAATTATCACAATAATTTATGTGCTTACAACACTCACTATACTTAGTGAGTCTAACCAGTCTGAACCAGTGATGCTGGTTCAACATGCCTAATGTCTTTTGAAAATAAAAGGAAGGTTTCCATTTTCCTCCTCCAACAAAGATTTATATATTCTCATGAAACACATTAGTCTACACTTAACATGACAATAAAACATCCTCTTCTTATTTATTTATGTAGATCTCTTGTGACACCAAAAAGAAACTACAGCACAAATACTGATTAAAACTTCAGAATTCCTAGGGTAGTTGTAATGGAAATCTGACAGTGGAAATTTTACTAATTTCATCATCAATCCGTCTCATCTTACAAACAAGAGGAGACACACGAATCAGATGCTGCATTAATTGGTTTTTTTTGCATGAATAAACTACTTTTTATGTAAGAGAAAGCAGATTCTTATATTAGCCTAATGGAAAACAGTGTTCAATTTCTTTTCAAGTTTTAAGTGCTCAACTTTGCATTAGCCATTAAAAAATCCATTTAAAAAAAAAAGAACAAAACATAATAGAATACTGGAAGTCACCAGAGATGAGAGAGAAGTCTATTTATTCATATTTTGACTTATAAAATCATCCTTCTCCAAAAATCATTTTGATAACAGTAATTAGTGGGCCCTATCCAGGTTTAATGACTATAGTTGAAGAAAAGACACCTCAGAAGTTAGGTTCAGGCTTCAGACTTGTGAATTAATTTCAGGAGACAACAGCATGACTTCTTGTTAAAAGTGAGAACTTAAGTAACAAAAAAAAGTAGTCCTAATGCTCAGTGTTGGGGATTTAACTCTCAATTTTAATTTTTTTTAGACAGGTTAATCTACTTTTCTATAGCCAGTAAAACTATTTTAGAAAAGCCAGAGCATGTACAGTGCAGGAGAAGGAAAATAAAAAAAAAAAAAATAATACTACAATAAAATGGGGAAAAAAACCAAAAACCAGAGTATATTACCTTTCAAACACACATAAGTGAATATCTTTTCAATATACTTGCAATGTCAAGGCCATTAAGTGCAGCACTTCCCAAAATAAATATCCCAAGGTTATATCAAAATATACAAAAACATACCAGTTGAAAGGAATAGTAGAAAAAGAACACTTGCATGTCTAAGGATGCTCGCCCATAAATTTCCATAGAAAGTTATAACTGCACCCTTTGGAACAAACTTTAGATAGATAATAGCAGTTTTGATTTACCTTCACAAATAACTCTAACAACCTGCGTGGCTGTTGAAATCTACACAAGATTTCCAATTTGTCATGTCAAGGCCGTTACAACAGAAGGGCTTATATATAGTGTAGTCCCAGGACTTTATATCACAGTGAAATATAACATAGATAGGAATAAGGGACATCAGTCAGCTGAAAGACACAGTGCTGCAGTCAGTGACTGCAGTTATCCCATGACTTATTTCTGAATTAGTTAGTCATTTAGAATAAGGCAGGAAGTGATATATGAGAAAATGATAAAAGAATATTTGGGCCATTTGAGCTGACTTTACTGAATACTCCAAACAAAATAGCAAATCGTGCAGGGTAGCATCTTTTATTTAAAGACAAACCCAAAGCATTTGAAAATTTGACCAAACTTCCACAAAAAGAAAAGCTCTCTCCTGTGACAGAACATATTATGGAGAGGTGGGGGTTGGCCTCTTCTCCTGCGTAACTAGTGATAGAATGAGAGGGAATGACTTCAAGCTGCACCAGGGGAGGGTCAGGTTGGATATTAGGAAAATTTCTTCTCTGAAAGAGTGGTCAGGTGCTGAAATGGACTGCCCAGGGAGGGGCTTGAGGTGTTCATGAGCTGTTTAGATGTTGTACTCAGAAATAGGGGAAATATTGGCGGTAGGTAGATGGTTGGACTGGATGATCTAGGAGATCTTTTCCAACCTTGGTGATTTTACAATTCTATGATATCCTAAAGATATGCTTAAATTCCTGCCCTTGCTCTCTACTTAGGGCACCTGGGGGTAGCATTCCTCCCTTATGTTTTTATTTCCTTTTCGTTCCCTTATTTCTCATTTTAGGGATTTGCAAGCTTGGCTTCCAGATCAGTCTCTCCACAGGATTTTAGAAGAACAACTTCTCTTTCTGAAAGTTAAGATAGAACAAGGAGCTATTCTGTGCAACCTTCTATTTAAAAGATACGGAATACAGAATTTATAATTAAAGATATTAAATGATGCCACAAATTCCTTTGATTAACAATGTTGTTGTTGTCTACTCCCGTTACTGATATAAGTACTGAACTGCTTTACTGAGTGCACAAGTAAGAGTTTTAGGCTTTCCTTCATGTTCCAAAATGCTTCAAATTTCCTTTCCTTTTCAACTGCTGCAATCTTCCTCTTTTCTTTTTCTTCCCTCCCCTTCCCTCTCCCCCTCCCGCAACTCTTCTAATTACAACTCTTCTGCTAAGTGCTTAAGCAGTGGTTTACCAGACATGTTGGGCTTTGTTATTTGATAACTGTTGAACAATTAACATGCGTGTACCTTAAGAACAATGCTCTCTGCCTGTCAGAATATCAGCACTTAAAGCTATGACGAAGATGTTTATTGATTTAAAGGATTCAGCAGAAATTGCCACTGAATGCAAACAATTTATGTGTACTATCAGCCTTCTATTAAAATAAATACAATGAAATTAAAATACCACACCATGTGCTCTGTATATTTCTCTCTGCTTCTGTGTTTGCTTGCTTCTATAATATTTATTACATTGTGCTCCCCCTGCAAATTCTATATAAAGGAGAATGCAAAAAACATCATTTTGTGACTATTAAATAACAAAAATTTGCGTAAGAATACTTTCCTTGTTTCCTAGACATGGCCCATCATCTATGGATTCTGGTAATGATTTAAACCTAACACAATGAATCTAAGAAGTTCAGAAGACAGCCTAGAAAAATATGTATACAATGTTTTGAAAGCGGAAGATTATGCCACTGAGAAAATGCCAATAAGGAGACAAATAGGTGATGAATTACACCCTGACATCATGTTTGCAGTTGCACTCTCAATCTACACTGTTAGCTTTATTTTCCAGTAACTGCTGCTGGTAAGAGCAACAAGCAAAAGAAAAGGAAAGAAAAAGAAAAGAAATAGGGACTTTTACTTCATTTGATTTCTGCAAGAACATGCCAACGTTTGATTATGTATTCCTTTTATCTATAGGTAGGTGTAGGAAATCCATATCAGTATATATCAGTATCCAGATTATATTACGTGTCTGCCTTTTCCATGGTTGGAATCAGTGTCAGTGAACTCCAAAGGCTTTTTATTAATGATTTCAGTAATTCTAAAGAACTTGCAGAAATACACAAAGCATTTTTGAGAGATACATAACCAAAATCTTAATTCAAGATAAATATATTTCTACGGTAGAAGAAGCTACCAGTGCTCTTCTTCAGCACCAGACTTATGCAAGAAAAGTCCCTATAGTTGTGGTCAATCCTTTAAAGTTCTGATGCAGCCATTCTAATTATCTTTATTGAAATGTGACTTAATAGATGTACACCCAATATGAATTTCAAACAATACTGGTAAGAATGCAGTGATTCTGGAAGTGACTTACGGTGCTCATGAAATTCAGCTGATAACAACTGCATAAAGAAGTGGAAGAAATGTAAGGCCTATCCAGGAAATGTTAAAATTCCTCATTAGTTTGTCTTCATGCGCTTTGTAGACTATAAACTCTTAAGGTGATTATAGAGGACCATCAGGATTAGACAACACCAAATGTTCTATCTTCCATGGATTTAAATAATCCCACTTTGAAATCACTGAAATCCCTTTAAAACATTTAAAGGTGAAGAATTCTACATGTGAGATGCAAAAGAAATTACTTCTGACTTGTTTGCTTTACATTTGATTTTTTTTTTATGGTACAACAGAGTGATTGAACAGACAGAATTGTGCAACTGGGTTTCTATCATGGCGTCACAGATTTCATTGTAAATTTAAGCGTTATTGTCAATACCAGAAATTATTTTTTGGGTGAGGAAGTAGGTAAATATACAGACAAGTAAATTCACACAGTTTTGCCCCATGGATCAATAGAAAGCAAAGAGAAGGAGGCCAACAGATCGTCTAGCATTATACCTAGTATAAATCATATGCTTATTCTTTACCCAATATGCTACAAAAAGACACCTTCTGTTTTGTTAAAATTTCAAATCCTGCCTGCTCCTGTCTCTCCCAAACAGACAAACACAGCACAGTAAGAAAATGAAAAAGGCAATGACAATGTCAAGAAAGTAATTAGGAGAAAAACGTGAAAGCAATGCTAGCAAAAAGCAAAAGTAAACCAATAAAGCAAACATTGTAAGTACCCCTGTCCATCTGAGCTGGCAGAAGATTCAATTACATTTTCATCTCTTGCATGAATGCTAGAATGCCTGTAAATGATTTGGGATTTGCATTATAGGAGTCAGGTTGAAAAGGTACATTACTATTAGAGGAAGCAATCAAAATGCTTCAAACTTTTATAAAAAAAAAAAAAAAAAAAAAAAGCAGGTTTCTGGCAGTAAAGTTAAGATTTGTGAATTTTTTTCAGTGGTGAGTGGAGACAGGGATCTCTTGAAAAGAGTCCAGCGGGGGGCCACAAAGATGGTGAAGGGCCTGGAGCATCTCTCCTATGAAGAAAGGCTGAGTGAACTGGGTCTGTTCAGCCTTCAGAAAAGAAGACTGAGAGGGGACCTGATCCAGGTCTATAAATATCTAAGGTGTGGGGGGCAGAATGGTGAAGCCAGACTGTTTTCAGCAGTGTGTGGAGACAGGACAAGGGAAACAGCTGGAAACTGCAGCATAGGAAGTTCTGCACAAATATGTGCAAGAACTTCTTTACAGTGAGGTGACGGAGCACTGGAACAGGCTGCCCAGGGAGGTGGTGGAGTCTCCTTCTCTGGAGAAGCTATGTTCAAGACCTGCCTGGATGCCTACCTGTGCGACCTGGTGTAGGGAACCTGCTTTGGCAGGGGGTTGGACTCGATGATCTCTGGAGGTCCCTTCCAACCCCTACAATTCTGTGATTCTGTGATTCTGTGAATACTGAGGTAGTACGTACTCCTCCATACTGCAAGCTGATGGCACAGCTACCTAACCACAGGAACTGGGCCTGACTCACCCGTCCTCACGCACCCAGCACCAGTACCCATTAAATTCCCAGCATCCTGCCAAAAACAGCCTCCTCCTGACATTATACCTAACCCTCTAGGACAAGACCAAACAAGCAAATGATAGGAACATGCAGAAAGATCTTCTATCATTCATAATGCATCATCATATTCACTCACTGAATAAAACCCACGCTGACACTGTTCAGTAGAAAAAGCTGAATATTTTCTATCTCTCTTAGGGCTTTGCTAATTCCCTTTGGTGTTCTGAGAGTCTGTACGCACTGAGGAAGGGCAGGAGCCTCACCCAGCTGCTGATACAAACCCCTTACCACCATCCTGTACAGCAGAAGAGGACCAAAAAGAGAAGAAATGGCTCAGAGATCCTTTATCTCATTCTTTTCCTCTGCCAAATCACTGATTAGCTCCTTTCAGACAAAAGAAGATTTTGTTGCCAAGGTGATCTCATTTCTGAGAACCCAGATCTCTTCGAGGTTGATTACAATTCCATGCTGGAGCCCTGAAGGAAAATTCTTCAATGCTTGTATTTATTTTAATCTCTGCACTCGTCTATAATTGTTAAAATTATAAATTGTATTATATCTGATTTATTTATATAAGATACATTAGATGTATGTATAAGTATATCACAAATCAGTAAAACAAGAAGAAATGAGTTAGTGGCTTATTAAAAATGCGCAGAATCTTAATGACCCACCACATTTATAATGGACAGACAGATTTTTCCAAGCATGCAGAATATAAAGGCTCTGAGCAAAAGATCAGTCACATATTGTTGAATGTCACTTACCTTCACCTTGGTGAAGGCAGAGAACAAAGAAGCAATTCCTCTGTATTTCCAATATTTCAATTTATTCGCTGAGTAACACAACCATCACTCCTTAAACACTCACCCAAAGTGCTCACCTCACATGATTTCATAACAATTATTGTTTTGGAGTGAAAAGTATTGCAAGCATATCAAGATCCATACGAGAAATCTTGTGAGGTTTTTTCCACAAATGGAAAACCACCAGTAAACAGTGAAGTTCTGATCTCTCTTCCTTCTCTGAGCATGCAATAACAGATTCTTCCAGTACCTGAGCTCTGATAATAAACTTGCTTCTCTGAGCCTTTAAAATTAAACAATTTTGAGGTGCTGCCTCAAATGCACATGCAACTTTTCTACTACTTGTTCTCATCCTCAGTACAAAGTTGGAAAGTACTTTCAAACCCCCCCAAAATGTCAGATTCAGATCTTTCTCGAGTGAAGGATGTAACTACATGAAACTTCCCTTTCCTGATCATGTTTGAGTAGCAAAGAGTGGCATTGATAATCATCAATTATATCATAAAAAATTTTGGGCCTGAAAACAAAATTCATGGAAACAGAATAAGAAATTTCTGATTCTTTGATGCCTCAAATATCTAAAAATTCTTTTAAGGCTTATTTTTCACGAAGCAATTAAAGTGTAATTTTGGTTAAGAAAGCTATTTACTGTGGATTGTCTCTAAGATTTTACTCACACTAATTTAATGAAAGATTATTGTGGAATCAGCACACAGATTCATCAATTTGAACTCCACAGAGAAGCCACAGTAACGTAACTTGTCCAGAAACTCAAAAACAAAATGTTTTTGTCCAAGTAGATATGTCATTTAGAGAAAGATGAATTAGGATAAGAATATCCCCTTCTTTTGCTTCTGTTTGTATGATGTCATACGGTGATAAAGTTATCGTTCATTCATCTTTTGAAGGCTTACATCAAAGCTCATTCATCAGAAAAGAATATTCTACATTCTCATAAAACACATTTTAAAAGCCTGTTTCCCATGGAAAGCAGTTTTACTTCCATAGTTTGAACAAGGGTTAAGTGAGAATCAATGCACTTTAATTAGGTTAACTGAACACATGGTACTGTCACAGAATTCAAAGAACTGTAGTGGAAAACTACAAAAAGAAAGTTACTTCAAAGGTGAGCTCTTTTTCTTATAAATTAGCATGATCTAGCACAATCTAATGCAAATCAGTGTTTCAACAGATTTGCTGTACAAATACAAATGCATTAGGAAATCTGATGCATTTGCAAGGAAACCTGATTTATTTTCTAAAACAAAGATGGCCCTCATTAGTCTTCTTTTGCTTTATGAAAGATGAGTTTGCAGAAAGTCATTTTCCCTAGAGTACTCATAAATCATTCTTTCTATTGGAAATGATAAGTAGCGAAGAACTTATCTGGCAAGTGCTGTTTTGCTGAATTTTTACAAGGAATGGAATACAAACATGTCCTTAAGCTCTATATTTAGTTAATTTATTAGCAAATTGCAATCATATTTGGGGGAAATGTGGGGGCAGTTTTTCAAACATACTGGCTAAGAAAAGAAAATTTAAAGTATATTTTAAAAATAATTCCAAATGGACATGGAGAATGCTTGAAAGTATAACTGGGTACAATTTACAAATACTACTTTTTGTCATAACATGCAGAAGCAAAATTATACTGAAAAGCAATGACAGAACAAATGCCTCTCAGTTAAAAGAAGACCCTTCCACCTTCAACCTCTAATCTAATAAACCTTTTTTTTTTCATTAGTCAACTATTAAGTATTTCTATAACTTGTGTTCTTTCTTTTTCAAAATGAATTAGAAAAGCAAATGAATGTGGGTATTTGTGGGTATGTGTTCTTGTTGGTCTGTGTTAACATTATGCTCAAATAGTCTTTTCTTGTAGAATACAGGACTCGCACAAAGAACAAAGCCCATGACTTCTGTACAGAATTTACCTCACAAAGTTGAGTATATTTTGTAGTAAGGCCTTTTTAATTTTTCTTAATTTGAGTAAAAGAAAAAAAAAAAAAAACCACCATGACACTATGATTCTTTTTCATTTATATCAATTAGCAAAAGAAGAGCAAGTGTGATGAAAGCAACCAACACCTGCTTTTAGCTTAAAAATTGGCAGAAGCATATGGAGAGTCAGATTGGAGTTAAGTGTACCTGGGTGCTACCCCTTCTACAAGAAATCAGTATCCATTAATAATTAATATTCTATTTCTGTGCTGCTTTTTAAGCTGACAAGAATACCAGTTCCAGCACATACTGCAAAATGCCAGAAATAGCTTGTTGTCAGCTGCAAATATGCAAGAATTCTGAATGTCAAATAGCCTGTTGCTGTGTACAAACTTTCTTCAACCATAAAATCATACAGGCTGGAAGAGACTTCAGAGTTCCCCTAGTCCAATCTCCTGCACCAAGCAGTGTCAGCTATGAGATCAGAGTAGGTTGCTCAAGACTTTATCTACCATAGTCTTCAAAAGCTGCATAGTTGAAGACTTCTGGGCAACTTGTTCCAAAAGCTGATAGTGTTTTTAATGGAAAATCCTCTCACTCTTCTTAGGGAGACAGATACAATGACAAGTTTGCCATGTTTCCTTTGGTTTCCCTACAAGAAATTACAGATGCTAGCAAATGATTCAGTAAGGAAACCAACAACTGGAAGACCAACCCTCCCCATCAATGTAGACTTCCATCATGACTGTCCTGCTTTCCCTCATTACTTAAGTCCAAAATACTACTGCTAGGTACAAAAGCACCTTCTACAAAACATGCAGTGTTGAGTGACTGTCAAATTCACATTCATCCCTTAATCACCCTGATATAATAATAATGACAATAAATAGGAATTTTTCTTTTCCCAAGTATATCGTCTCTCCACAGAATAGCATTTTATAAGAATTCAATGAAAATGTTTTTACGTTTCAAAAAGAACAGAAAGAAACTGGGTCTTCCCAACATCCATGGCCAGCTTCTGCCGCTTACCTGTTTAATCAAATAAATATTTCAGGATAGGAAGAAATATCTTTTCTGGAATATGAAAGAAAATTGAATATATTTGCAGGCCCCTCAAAAATATAGAATTCCAGATATGAAGAAAATAATAATGAAAACCTTTGTAAAGAAGAAATCAGATGAGTTTATAACTTATCTCAACTACATTTTTTACCATTCACATCAGAGAAATAGGGCTGCAGGTGCCAGGCGTGCTTTAATATCAAAGTGACAGAAGAAGGCTGCATTTCATATCCCAGTGTCAGGCTCTTTCTGCTCCCTTTCAGTTGGGGTCTTCACGCATTATGTTCCAGGTAGATCTTGTCAGTTAAATGTCAGGAAATTTTGAAAGGAGCCAGAGAAACGAAAATGACTCTACTAAGAGTAATACAGACATCAAGATCAAGATGAAAATGGTAAGAATTGTTCTGAATTCTTAATAACTCTTTCAAAAGGTCACTTAAGGAACTCTGAGTTTAGGACCTCCTGCTAGAGAGAACTGAATGAAGATAGGAAGACAAATTGCATGTTGTTTTCCCTAAACTAGCTAAATTAACTGAAATACACTGTTACGCATTATGCTTTTTAGACACTGTGCTCTATATATAGCAAAATATGCACACAGAATAATTTCTTTTGGAATAATATATCACACAATGCTGAGAAAATGGATCATCTTATCATTTTAGGCCATGACAAACCTATGTAGGATGCAAGTTTCCTCTTTCTTTGAATTCACAAAATGTAATTATAGCAACCCTTAGCAGATTGCTATGAATCAGATGAAGTGCATGAAAGGTATTTGCCAAAACCTCTACCATCCAGCAAATCAATGAAAGCAACTTTGTTTTCTCAAGTGATGATCTTTATATCCAAAATCCAATAATTAATTTATTTTACCTGTTATTAGAGTGGCTTAAGTTGGAGGGGATCATAAAGATCACCTAGTTCTAACCCCCTGCCAATAGGGTGGGTTGCCACCCACCTGATCTGGCAGCCTTTGTCAGTGCCTCACCACACTTTGAGTAAAGAATTTTCCTCTAATACACTAATCTAAATCTTCCCTCTTTTAAACCACTCCCCACTTTCCTATTACTAGCAGACTGTGTTAAAAAACAAAAACCAATACAGAAGCTGCTAGTCAAGCACAGTCACTACACACGAAGAAGTCAGATGAGGGGTCAAAGCAAAGACAGGAACTTTATTTTCTTTGAGAAAAAAATGAAAAAATAAAATAAAAAAAACAAAAAAAAAAAAAAAAAAAAAAAGAAGAACAAGAAAAAACATACATCTGTTGATGAAAGCTTTTAGTATCACGATATTTGTGCAGGTTCATTTCAACCCTATTGCAGCAAATAGAAATTTGCTGCATATATATTTTTAGGTTATATTTTTACTTATTTTTAGTTATTTTTAGTTTAGGTTATTTTTAGTTTTAAGTTTGATTAGTTCCTTTAATCAAATGTATTAGTACTCATTCACTGAAGCATGATGAATTTCCAATCCAGTGATGCTTAATGATACACAAATGCATAGCAGTCCATTCTCTTGAAAATTCTGTATACAGTCTAATAGCATCAAAGCAGGGCTAGATTTATATTTTTCAATCCCTCAAACAGGCTTATTTTTAATTTATCTGTCACCAGGAATGGGAAGATATTTAAGAAACCTCATTAAATATATTTTGCAAAATGCGTATGTCACAATTGTGCGGCTTTCTGTTAAAGAAGGTGAATATCCATGTACATGCATAAGCATTTGCTTTAGGAACTTTCTGAAGAAATCTAGGAGAAATGATATTATCTGATTGTTAGCTACTTTTTATTTATAGCTGGTTGTAATTTAACATTTTAAAACTACAGAACTGGTCTGTATTCTATACTTAGTGGATGTCACTTCTTTATTACCGAAGATAGATTTAATTTTATTTCCCTCAGCTGGTGTTGCACTTCAGTTATTATAGTTCCATTGACTGTAATGAAATGTCACTGCATTGCAATACCAGAGTCAGGAAAAACATTATAAAATCAATATGATGGTTAGGATATTCTTGGCACTCATAATACTTATGGTGCATTTTATAAAAATAGTGGTTAGTAGCTATATTAAGATTTCTTTCCCTCACATCCTATAATTTCTAGTTTCCTATGATACTGAATGCTTCAACTGTTCAACAGAAATTCTCTACATTTGGTGCTATCTGGTATTCAGTTCTTTCAGAAAATCTGATAGCTATTGCCTTTTGGAAACAAAAAAGCAGAAAACTGTAAGACTATTTAAACTCTAAACTCTATACTAGGCATTACTGAAAACTCTCTCCCCTTTCTTCCATCAGATTCTTATTTGGATTCAATAATCACAGTCAGGGATTCAACCAGCGCTTGAATTGTCTTGAAGATGATCCAGCCCACAAAAGGCTCCATGTGAAATAAAACCTTAACACCTTCCTCAAGAAGATTCCCATGCTGAAAATGTAGATTAACTCAGCTCTTCTATGGATCACTTAGGACAACCAGGGAGAGATTCATGGCTTGCAAAGGATGCAAAGATCAAACACTGCAGCTGGTCCCTCAAAAGCACTGAAAAAGTTACCATGGTAGATCTGCTTTGTTCCTTAACTCCTCAAATATTCAAACTGTTCTAACAAGGCAATAAATATCCAGAATTTTCAGATTAAAAAAAAAAAAAACCAAAAAACAATAAGACTAAGTTTGTCTATTATATTTTAAAGATGTTTCCACAGCACAAAGTTTGGAGAGCATTATTATGTATTTGGATGGCAAAGGCAGAGCTCATGTTTTGACACAATAGGTAAGAAAGGAGATGAACTTCTTTCCTTTTTTTTCCAATGGCTTTGGTTTTTTTCTTGTTTTCTTAGACCCACCTTGCAATGAACAATTATAATCAAAACATCAAATAAACATTCCCCCTTCTACTTTATGATTAAAAGTAACAAAGGATGCTACACAAAGAAATGATTATACAGACTCTATTCCTTCGGGCCTTTAAAACCTATTTTAGCATGCTCTGGACAAATCCTCTGTTTTTAGAAACAGTGAGAATATAATGTTGTACATCACATGGTCACTATGGTCTCCTGTAGATAAGACCATGCAGATTACCACCCAAATGCAATGCACCTGAATGCAATGGCTAAACGTTCTGTCAAAACCAGATTACCTTTCATACCAAAATATTCAATGCCAGTATCCATATCAGACACCTGTAAGCCTAATGCCCTCGTGTTCTAAAATTCTGAGTGCCTGCTGTATTATTTTTGTTTTACTTTCCTGCATAAATCCGTTAAACTCAATATGTTACAGCAAATTCACAAAACCAAATGCAATCTGCTGGCCTATAAAACACTGGTTACTGAAAATCGAAGGGTTTAATATAGTAACAATTCAAGGAGTCAGTAAGCAGTCTCTGTGAGATGAAGGTCGAATCACATGCTATGTAACCAAGTTAGATAAGCCATGCTGTAACACAAGGTATGTGTTTGCTATACATAGTGTGGCCTTGAACCCATTCGTGTATTCCATACCTAATAAAAATCTGAACAGTTGGTCTGATTGGATTTTAAGTGATGCAAATTTGAAAATCAAATAGGCAGACTCCTTTTAGACTTGGCCTATTTAAACTATAATTGTAAAGAACTGCAGATAACATTTACAGTGCTACTGGATTCTCAGGAGACTTTACGGAAGGAAATGTATTTATCATTTTAAATTTGTTATTAACAAATAAAAATGTACACAGTATATGATGCTCTATCATTTTGTTATTACAGTTTTGCTTACAGGGCAGTAAAAGTGTAACCACTCTTCAGTGAATGTGAAATGCTCTTTAGTTTTCAGTCATTTAATTATATGGTTTGATTTAAAAAAAAAAAAAAAAAAAAAAAAAAAAGACAGTTAAATTATTGTCATTCTGTTAGTTTGGCAACACGAAGCAAAGAGAAAAAATACTACTTACATTTCCCATACTACAAATTAGGTATGACTCAGACACCAGCTTCACATTCTTAATTAGAAAGTAGAAGTTCAATCTCCAAAGAACAAATCTTGAAAGTAACGACAGATTTGAAAACAGCTTTTACCTAACACTGAACACTCAGTGCGAGTTCATTTGGCTTTGGGTAAAGAGAGACGAGTTAAAAATGTGAAATACACATGCATATGAACATCCTAATATATCAGGAAATGTGTAGTCAAAGAAAATTGAGCACAAGTCAGAATAAAACAGAAAATCACCTGCTCTTTTCCACCTTGATTAGTATCTCCGTCAGAAAAAATATCTGTTTCCCAGTTCTTGAAGACAGATTTATAAGCACTGGCAAATCAAAACAGCATTAAGATTTTCTTGCACTTTCACATCTAAATTCATTTACTTTTCTAATGTTTTGACATCGCTTTTCTTCTTCCTTTCAGGAGAAAGTTATCTCATGTAGTTTTGGCCCTGATTCTGACGTTGACTGCTTATAGCAAAACTGTTTTACTGAATCAAAGCTTTTCTAAACATTTTGCAGTATTTTCTGGCAAAGAAAAGTGCATTGCCATCTCTCCATTTTGATTACACAACGCCAATATACAATGAAAAGCACCTGAAGACACGGCACCTACCACCAGGACTTTATAAACATGGCTTACTTAGGAAGTGTGGCTTATTCCTGCTTCCAGAGGGTGCCAGTCCATCTTCTCTGTATCTTTACAGATAATTTTAGGGAGATTTCCCATCATGGAAATTTAAAGGACATGACACTGTCTTCAGTTTTGTTTCAGTATTCCAAATGTAAATTAAAAAAAAAAAAATCAAATAAAAAAAAAAGCAAGAAAAGTTATGATTTCCTTAAAGAACTGATTCAATAAAGTTTTAAAACACCTACAAAGAAAACTACCAAAGAGTTATAGCTGTTGCATTTCTCTCCTTTCCGATCTGTCCTGGACTATACAACTCATAAAGCTGAAGGGGGAAAAAGGAATAAAAAAGAAAAAGATGCTAAATAGCTACTCTAGAGAGTTGTGTACATCTCTAAAATCCTTAATGCTCTACAGACTGTTTAAGAAAGGATCCTAAATTATTCATTTTTCAACAAAAAAAGATCACCTTTTGTGTAGAAACTCCCTGGACCATAAATTGCTCGAGGCAGAGAGAATAAATTTTGCAAAGAATCACAATCACAATGTTTGTCAGGTTCTTATACTCTTCTTTAGTCACCCCCTGTGACCATTATCAGAGAAGAGATACTGGGCCACATAAATCTGACCCATTTTATGTTCTTTCCTTCAAATGTAGCCACCTCCTTTCAAGATAAGAGCAATTTTCAGTGCTGAGAACCTATATAGAATTATTTAACATCACTGCAACAAAAGCCCATAAGATATGTGTAAATCATCATCTGAAGTTACTCACTATATCAGACACGAACAACCTACTGTATCAAAATTTCTTTCAAATATGGGATTGCCAAAAGGACACGGATGCTCATTCATGCAGTGTTTGAAACACTCTTTCAAAGCCATCTCCAGAACACTCTTTCTGACTTTGTCTTTCGTAAACTGCCCTTCCATCAAGTCTTCCTGTCTTAAGGCCTGTTCTCTATGTAAAATTTTGTCTTATTTCCAAATCTGTCTTGAGGACACTTTAGACAATGGTGAGTGAAAAGCATCCCTCAAAAATGATCAACGTAAAACTTAGCATATTTTGAAGGTGTCAAACTCTTTCAGCTCATCAGAGGGAATCCAAAATGCCCAGGTTCCTCACGACTGGAAAACGTTTCTCCAGAAATACAAACCCAGGCCCAAACGAGCAGCAATTTGTCATCCCAATCACCTGAGACATCTTAAATTCATAAAGACAATTAAAAATTCTGGATGAGGAATTCTAGAAGGTAACAGACATTAAAAAGCAAACAGTATTCTTTCCCTTTCACCTGTGCAGATCATTCTTCTTTCACGTTCTCTTTTGTACCCAGATATGAGGCAATAAGGATGGATTTGATTAATTGGCTACTGAAAAAACAATCCAGTAGAGATGAACCAACCAAAGTAACTTTCTGTTCAGAACGTGGGGATAGCATCTAACAAACTATGATCACTCGAAATGAGCAACTGTATTAGAAATTAATACAAAGAAGAGCCACGTTAGCCATTTATCTTCTAAGGCAAAATACTTTGTTTGACACAGTTCTATAAAAAGCTGTCCATCAGCACTGCCACCAGCTCCAGTTTGTTAATTAAAAAAAAAAAAAAAAAAGCAATTTGCCTAAAAATCTAAATCACACTAATGCAGTTAGACTACTGTGGGGTTAGCCATCTGGCTTAGAGGCTCATTAGTAAAGAAATGACCCCTATGCATAAAGCACAGTTGGGTCATTCCAGGCTAATGAGCCTTCAAGCTTTATTGTTTGGTACATACAAATGGTTGGATATAGATGTACTTTGCAAGCTTAGTCCTGCACACTTGCAATCAAGCGTATCTTTTATTTATTTATTCATTTTTTTAAATTATTATTTACATTGAAAGAAGAAAAAAATGCTTCAAGAGAGAAATAAAAGGTTTTTCACCTAAGGCAGATTTGTAAACAAAGTTTCTTGTTAGATTCTGGGAAAAATAAATAAAGAAATGAACTGTCTCCGTATTTCTGTTTCAAAATGTATTTCATCAGTTAAACCCGATGTGGAATTGCAAAACATTAACTACTTAATGCTTTGTTTTTTTAAACATTTGATTTCATAACTTTTAATTTAAATTCACACTGACAAAATGCTTGAAGCTGAACCTTTGGATTCATAGTCTGCTGGCTATCCATGCAGAACACATGAGGTGAACCAGCACCCATAAAAACTGAGACCCAAACCGAACAAAATATACAATCACATTTTAAACCATTAGAATTTGCTTTACTGCCTTTCATGAAGATATCTACATCCTACAATTCTTACATTTTAGATCCCTGATAGAATCTTTTATGCATTCACATAATGACAAACAACTCTTTGCTGACACTTGTGGAATTTGCCTCATCATACATGCGGGCACCAAAAGGCATGCATAAGGGTTTGTGCTCACCTACCCATTCAGAATGATAAGACATAATTTTGTGATGAGCCAATGCTTTCATGATTGACTCAAACAGCAAAAAATTCCTCCCCCACTCTTTTTTTTCTTTCCAATTTTTCTCTTTTTCTTCTCCTCCTATATATCTAGCAATTCATAAAACTAATTGATGTTCGTAAAAAAAAAATCATTAAGATAGTTCAGAAAGAAAAGGAATTTACAAGAAATGGTTACAACAGCTTCACATCACAGCAACTTCTGGTGTTCCATATAAAAAACAACTAACACAATTCAATAGCCTCATAAATCCCTTGGGTGAATGGTCCAACCAGGTTGGAAACCATTAAATAGGGGTTCTGTTTAATTGCTTCTTTTGTCTATGATAAAATACAGCTAATGGAATGCCAACCAGTTTCATGGCTTCCCTGTGTTCCAGATAATGCAGTTATGTTACTGTGTGTTTAAGTGATTACATCTGATACCATCATTTGTCTTACCTATCACTGTCAAACTCTTTCTAACCCAATACAATGTCTCTTTTCAGCTGAGACTGAATGGTGTTTAATACAACAGCTTAAGAGAACCAAAGATTTCATTAAATTAATATGTCTCTGGTTAATTCTACCTTATCTACTTATTCAGCTTACCCTTAAAACCTAATTAAAATCTCATTTATCTGATCCCAGGATTCAAATACGATTTGGCAATGAATTTGACAGCCTTATAGTAACTACATTACTACACATTGTGCCCCCAGGTATTTTAGATGCTATCAGAAAAAACTCAGTCACTGTCCACTTAAACTCCAGAATTGCCTCTTGGGGATCTCTGACTTCAAACTGAAATGTTTCACCACAATGCAAAAAGTCTGTGATGCTATGAAAGATATGAGTCAATCCTAGGCATAAATAGGAAGAATTTCCTTTGAATAAAAGGAAATTATAACCTGTGTGCTTAACTCAAAACCTGACCAAATGCCCAAAACAATTTCCAATGTTGTCACATGCTGTAATGTGTCCAACTGGGTTTCTCCATTTTTTATGTTTTTTTTTTAATAACTGACAAGCAAATGAAAGAATTAGTCAAGGCATCAGTTAATTAATTGACAAACACATAAACAACCTACATAACATATGTATTGTGAAAATACAGAGCCAATATGTTACCCTAAGCTTAATCATAGCTTACTTTATAAAGCATATAAGCTTAAAGCCTTATTATAGAGAAATAGATTTCACAAAACATTTCATTTCGTTCTGTTGAAGTCAAATACATGCTACAACATTTTGACATAGTTTTAATCTTTGCTAAAAGGAAAGGCTCTGAAAAAGTCTCCAAATGTTATCAAATATTATGAAAACTGAATCAATATGTAAAATTACAAAACAAAAATCCAAATATGGAAAGAAATTATTCCTCCAGCTCAGCCCTTAAAGAAATGAAACAACAGTTTCCTCTTATTTCACTAAGTTTCAGGGAGCTGCTTACAGTATAGTTGCCTTTCATGCCTTTCATTCCTCAAGTAAAGACACAAAAATAAACCACACATCCTCCCAGAGTCTGTCTAATACATAATTCTGAAAAAGTGATGAGTTACTGGGTCAGCAGACACAATCTGTCTACTGTATTTATGAAACCATAAGATAATTCTCCAGGTCAAACGTCAAAGCCCAACAAACTAGGATATATCTCTTTGTATTTTATCTTATGTCTGTTGTAGAAGGCAATTTGTAAATTAGTCTTTACTAAGTTGCCTGCGTTCTTGAGTCTTGCATCATAAATCTGAAATAATTTCAGAAGGGCAGAGGAAGCTCTTATCCCTTGCTTGCCAAATCTGTTAGTGAAATATAAAATTATCAAGGCATTTAAAAGAAATGCAAGTAGAACTTAACATTCAATTTGTATTTGATAATTAACACACTTAATATTAACTTGATTTAAATATATATATTTTCTCAAATAAAATTTTGAATCTATTTTCTTCTAAAAATCCCGTAACTATTAAAAATTAACCTCTTCATTTTATATTTTATTACATTTTCTTTGATTGCAGCTATAGCACATCAGAATGCAGATCTCCAGTTAGGTAGAAAACATTTCTGGTATGCAAGTGTGCCCTCTTCTGGACATCTATTACCATGACTTCAGATGTCATTTCTCTAATATGAAATCTTCTAAGTTAAAATCATTCTTTGTGTAGGTAAAAACATAAATAACTCAAACCAACACAGTATATGCAAAGCAGAGCTTAGTGGACAATACTGTACTCAAACCAACACAGTATATGCAAAACAGAGCTTAGTGGACAATACTGTAACTCCCTGATTTTGTAGTTTGGATTGCTAATTGGAAGTGTAAGCACCATAATAACATTCATACATAGATTTGCGTTCTCTGCCTGTTTGTGGGAAAGTGGATTCTTGATGTTTTTTTATGGTACTCAACCGCATCAATTTCTCTTCACATCCTCTGTCCTTCCCTCAGCTCCATGTGCCTTCTTGCAGGCTTTTAATGAGAAGGAAGCAAGTCTACCAAACTGCTCAAATCTGACTTCATGCATTGCTATAGCACATTTTGGCAATGCTCAAAAGAAGTGATACAAACCCATTTTCTAAACTGGGACACAAATGCCCTGACAAAGAACACATTGATGGTATGCACTCATACTCTCATGAAGTCCCAGCGTTTCTTTATAGTTACACCCTCCTCTGCTCACCTGCAGAATAATAATACCTCAAAGACACAAATGTATATAGTTAATATATTGTTTGAGTTTCCATTGATACCTTCAGATTTTCCTCAGTGGAAAGAATATGGATATACTGTGCGTATAAAAAAAAAATCAAGTGAACAGAAGATGTTACGGAGCCTTCAGGATACAGATTTCTGATGCTTACTAATGTTATTCGGTTCATGCTTATTTTGTTTGATACATTCCCAGTAACACTAAACACTGGGCAGCCTGGTCTAGTATTAAATGGGGAGTTTGGTGGCCCTGCATGTGGCAGAGGGGTTGGAGATTCATGATCCTTGAGGTCCCTTCCATCCCTGGCTGTTCTGTGATTCTTAAAGGCACTCTGAATGTTTTACCTTGCATTCAAAAGCCTACATTGCATAACAATATGTTATCTGGACATACTGTACAAGTATTGAAACTGAAATGCATACACAAAAGGCAGATGCACATGGAGATAATCATAATGCTACAGATATAGTATAAAATGTGTGAGAAATCTTTCTCACTTCTCTTGACTTGCAGACTAGGAAAAATAACAAACTAATGACCCATAAATGCTAACTCTGGTATGAAGAAAAATTATTAAAGTTATGAACCACACCACATATTCAGTCTTTCCTACAGGTGAAAAAAAAAATAGCTTTAACAATATTATTTTCAGATAGCCTTAACCTTACAAACATTATCGCTGTGCTTTCCAGCATATTAAAAGCAGTGATGCAGAAGTCATTACTTCTGTAAGAACACATTTTAAAAAGATCAAAACCAATTAATGCAAGATAAAATGAGTTAAAATACAGCATTCAGTAGAAGGAAAATTAATGCTTTTTTTTTTCTTTCAATACTCCTTTGGTCTGAACAATTTAAAAGAAGCAGGCACTCTTAGTATACTCAGTACTTCTCAGTTACTGAAATATAATTGCATGATTTCCAGTAATGAATCTGTCTGGTATCAAAAGGACTCTTAAAAATGCATTTAGTTAATAATGGAATGGCAATGAAGACATATTAAGGAAGAGAATACACAGAAGGATTGTAACATAACATCATTTAGACCATATTTTTTCCGACACTTCATGTCAACTACATCATTAACTGTACACAGAGATAAAGGAAAATGAAAAAATAAGTCCTCACATACAGGCATTTAGTTGAATTCACTAGGCAATCTAGGAAACTCCCATGCTAATTTGGAGGGAAATACCTTGTCAGAAGCATCATTCAACCTAATACTGCAATTCAGCCTCAGATTCCAAAAATCTCTATTTGTTTACATGTTATCAGGAGATACAAAGCTTTCTCAATGGCACATCATGGTCCAGCTTTACAAATACAGCATACAGTAGGGACCTAGAGAAGGCTCTCCAATGGACACCACCAAGCCAAAGCCATCAGTAGTGCAGTTCAGAAAGCCCCACAAGTCATAACTCAGATGAAATGTCACAGGGCTGTGTTATTCTATGACTAAAGAAAGATCAAGAGAGGTCAAGGCAAATTTTTTTGCATGTTTGCCAAGGCATTCCCAAGGCATCAAGTTTGTTTTTGATAAAAAACAATGTTGTTAACTGAATCTCCTCCAAAAATAAATGTAAACGTGGACTTGCAAACTGAGAAAATGCAGAAATGAGCAAATAAGACAAAAAGTGGGAAAAAAACACCTCACTTGTATAATTGTAAGCAGTGCAGCATTTCTGTAAACATATCATAAAGAAACTAGGCATCTCCTATGAGGCCCCGATGATCAAAAAATAAGACTCAAAAGGTTCCTTGAAATGTGGCTGAATCCTTTTGGAGTTATAATGTAGGTGGCATATTTAGATAGTGATTTATGTACAGTCAGGAGAAGTTGAGGCACTCAGGAGAGATGCATAAACGTAAAGCCTAAAGTACTTGAGAAGAAACACTGTGGCACATCATAAAATATTTGCAAATTGGGAACATATTCTTCTCCTCCAGTCATAACTACTGTGTTTCCAGTTGTTTATTTCAAGTTAGGGAAGACAAAACTGCTTGTATAACATCCCAACGTGTAAAGTGGGTAGTAAATGAGCTTATCTCCAGCTTGAAATACAATATGGACAATTTCAGACAAGCTGTTCTTCTCTAGAAATGCTTCAAAAAGCTCACTGTTCAACCACAGTACCAACAAGAATCTTGTCCAGCCAAAGTGGTCATGGTCACATCAGTCAGTCCTGGTGACTCAGCGTTCAGTCACCTGTCACTCAGCCCAGCCTCCATCCCAGGATAGCTACAGACATCATCCTATTTCATAACAGTAATTTACCTCTCACTGTCACCCAGGCTAACCTTATGCAAGGTTATTCAAGAATTACTGCCTTTCTCTTTTAAATATGAATTCAAATGGAGCTGTTAAACACAGGAGCTGACAGTATCTTGAGAGTTTATAGATTTCCCTTTGCTATCAGTTTTTTTCATTCTCCAATCAAGCACAGTAACTTTAGCTGTCTTTTAAGGACATTTCATTTTCATGTAGTGCAGCATTACAGTTTTACTTTGAGAAGTTAAAACCTTCTACTGATATATTTGTGAAGAAAAACTGCCTGGAGACTTATATTTTGCCTCCTTGTTTTCTTATGTTTTGCATCTTCAAGATATGACATTTTCTTTTCTATAGAAACAGGAATTATAGCCCGTAGCACCTCAGTTGCAGTGAACAGCAGTCAGCAATAGGTAGCAGCTTTAGAGAACAAGATTAAAAAGAGCAAACACTAGGCAACATTATTCCTATGGTAATATCAGTAAAATATCAACAAAAACAAGCCTAGCCTGTAGAGCTCTGAAACTCATACCTATATATATTATATAGCAGTAATACAAGGAATCCAGAAAGATGTGTTCAATCCAAAGAGTAGTCAAAAAAGTCAACAAACAATACTGTGCATTCTCTGTCCTGAAACACAACTGTAATAAATTGAAACCCAAGCTCTTCTGAAATGGTAGCAGTAGCTGAAAGCAGGAGCACTGGGTGGGAATGAAAGTTAACAAGTCCAAAGGCTAGAGCAGATAAGTAGGTATTTGAACTGGATGGGAAATATCTTTTCAAATGTGCACTTGTACTCCTTCCAAGCCAGAACTCAATTGGTTACAGAGATCTTTAACAGTCGTGGCTTACTCACTTGTCAACCACTTTCCAAATTTGTCTGTGATACTCCACAGCAACCCAAAATTCACAAGCTGTCTTTATTTGGCACTGAAACCAAGGATGTCAGAACATCTTTTTAAAGCATATTTTTCTAAATATATCATTTTCTTCTTTTCTCATTTTAACCAGACATCAACAAGCAGCACCCTCGTGTTTGCAAGAAAGAGTGCCCAGAGCTGGTTTACATGAATTTGGCAACACACTGCTAACCCACGAATCTAAGCTTAAGAGCTGGAGCTAGAAAGTACCTAGGACTGCTGTTTCCTACCAGCCTGCAACACAAGTCATAAAGGACCCACAAGAGCAAAATAGCAGGAAAATTGGCCACGATCAGAGCTAGCCATCCACTAAACAATGCTTTCATTTAAATAACTGGGAAACAGTTGTATTAACAGCTTCTGCTGAACTATATTTTGTTCTCTGCAGGACAGGAGCCAATAATGGTTTATTATTATTTTTAAACAAATGATTGCGTTTATTACATCTATCTAAGATTTTGAGGAAAAATACTTCCATTTTTCTACGAGATATGCCATATAATCTAATCAACTGAGATGTTTCTTGCCTCCGCTTCCCACAAATAAAAGATTTTAGAGTTGAGTTCAGCACGGAAATAAGAGAGATCATTCTGGAAAAACACTTTGACAGAGCTACTGATAAGAAAAATGGAAATTATATATTACTAGATATCTGCTACAAGATATACAATCAATAATGAAACAGTATATATGTCATCTCCATAGAAGTTCTTTCTTAGTTCTTAAATACTGTGAGATTCTAGTTATACAAATACATGATTAATGCTTAGAATGCATAAAGATACTAGGAAAAAAAATCTGTAGCAACAATAATTCAAAAACCTCCTACAACAATAACACCACTTAAATAACCTCTGAATTGGGTCTGAAACATCTGAGTTGAAGACATCTTGAAAAAAAAAAATCTCATTCAATATGTAGGACACAGAACAAATCATCAATTATCTGAGAAGATGGAACAAAGAATCAGAACACACCTCTTCAACCATGTCTTGTCACAGTCCTCTACTGTTGTGACAGTTCTTTTCAGGGAACTGGGCTTCTTTAGTTTGAAGAAGAGAACGCTCCAGGGAGATCTCACTGAGGCCTTCCAATACTCAAAGGGAGTTTATGAACAGGAGGGGGAACGGCTGTTTACGAGGGTTGATAGTGATAGGGCAAGGGGGAATGGTTTTTAAAAAACTGAGGCAGGGGAGGTTTCGGTTGGATATTAGGAGGAAATTTTTCACACAGAGGGTGGTGAAGCACTGGAACAGGTTGCCCAAGGAGGCTGTGGATGCCCCATCCCTGGAGGCATTCAAAGCCAGGCTGCCCAGAGCCACGTCCAGCCTCATCTGGTGGTTGGCAACCCTGCACATAGCAGGGGGTTGAAACTAGATGATCACTGTGGTCCTTTTCAACCCAGACCATCCTATGATTCTATGATGATGATTCTTTATGACATAAAAAAGGACATAACTACTAAACTAGCACCATTTTTCTCTTCAAAGTTGAAATCTGCCCTGTTCTCTCTAACTGAACTTTCTGTTTTGTTTTGTTTTTAAATTTGGATGCCAACATTCTGAAAGTGGCATTTGCATTTTTTTAAACTCATATCCCTAGGCCACATATCTGGAAATTTAGTTTAACCAATCTTGCATCTCGCTCACCAAACCATATGATGACTTGTGGTATCTATTTATCCAGTTTTCTGAACTGCACAACAGTTTTAACTTATTTGGTAAACTTTGGGTAACACACAGATTTCTCCCTGACATAAAACTAAACTTAGGAACATTATAATCTACACGGCAGCCTGTGATGGATCCATAAACACTGGAAAAGCAAACAGGGGAAACAACAGCATTGTGTGTGTGTTAAATCTTCCTTTGCATTGCAGCAGAGTATATTGATCTACCAAAAGCTGCTAAAGCAGCTAGCAATGAAAACAGACCACAGGTGCAGGGAATATCAGGAGATACAACCGATGTACTTTAAAAGCCCTGCAGGAGCACAGAAGGTAAGATTCATGCCTCTCCACAGGCAGCTTTCTAAGGAAGAGGTGGGCACAGCGGGTGTTCTGCAGGTGCAGGAAGTTTTCTAACACAACCTATGCTACATAAAAAGCAGAAGTTCTTACATTGTTCAGCCTGATGCTATTTCCTTATCTTGGAGCAAAATCTGGAAAAACCCCTTTTTTTCTCCTTGCATTGCCTTTAGCATTTAGACAGAAAGCACAAGCAGCTTGTATCATCACACAGCCAACTTTCTGTTTCATACAACTGCCTGTAACCCTCCCAGTTTCCTCTTTGTGTCTTGAATACCATCCACAGATACAACAGCAAAAAATAAAAATAAATAAATCAGTATAACTTCAAGAGTGACAATTCCATTCTGAGTGTTTCTTTTCCACTATATTTTACTTTTGTATGTACTGAAATTTAATGTAAGATAGAATGCAAACTACAACAAATTTTCACAGTTCTATGCAGTGTCAATGTTTAACACAGAAAAAAGGATTACAGAATCTACTTGGCTACTAAGCAGTTTGAAGTCCCCTGTGATTCCCAATCATACAAGTAGATAACAAGAAAGAAAAAGTTTTATGCTGGGGAACAACTGACCTTGCATTCACTCTAAATGACATTGCAAGTATCCAGCAATTGCATTGTCTGAAACTGTACACTAGGACCACTGAATATTCAATTTGTTCTATGCTTTCTGTATGTCATGACAAGTATCAGAGAAGTATGTAGATAAGATCAACAATCATCCACCAAATTGAGCCATCATTTTCCAGGTGTTATCAAAAGAAGTGAAAAAAGGACAAAAAATATTTTATGTGATTTGAAATGATAGAAGGATTTCAGTGGTTTAAGCCTCTGCGGGCAGAAGTCAAATACGTCCATCCTCACCAAATCATCTCAGAGGTACAGACTCAGACTTACAACTTCATCATGTTAGGCAGCTTGGTGTCCATGATTCAGTTTCACCCTTTTGAAACTTAGCCAAGCTTTTAAAAAACTTTGCAAATAAAATCTTCCATTCTCACTAGCTAATATATTCTGAGGTCTTCAGATAGAGTTATTCAGCTTATAATACATCAGATTATAAAACTTAGCTTATGAAAGGCCTTAACAGGATTCACCTGATATCCATCAGTTATAAAAGAAGCTTAAACACCTCAGGCTCAACTGATTTGATTAAGGTAGAAGCCAAGCCATTTGCTGTTCCTACAGCACATGGATGTGGGGCTGGCAGATACAACACAAGACCTACGGTAGATCCAAAAGCTTCCTATTGGCACACTGAGGTCAAGAGCTTCAGTTCAAATGATCTGAAATTACCTGAAACAGTAATTTAAAATGGCACTAAGCATCTACTTTAGATGAACTGAGATCCTCAGCTAGCTATACGTATCTACATGTTAAAACATATTTCAGTGTCTTCAGATGTAAACTGAATCTCACCTCTTGTATCCACTATGATCAGCTTAGGCAGTGTTTAGTACAATATCATTCTTAAATTCTGCTCTCACAGGCACGTTTAAGTTAGAAGTACTTCACTTTTTAGGAAATCAATTATATATTGAATCGTTACAATGTGCATTCAATCACTACAAAAAAAGAGCTTAAGTCAATTATATTCCCATACACAACATGAAAAGTCATAATTATAGAAATGGTGTGGTATGGCTAAAATTAAGAAAAAAAAAGGAAGAAAAAATGAAGATACCTGTTACCGTGGGGTAACAGATATTCACACCATTATGTGTTTAAGCAACAACTAGGAGGCTGTGAGCCATCTTCAATGTGTTCATAAATGCTTACAGTCACTTAAAACTTTCCGTTCTCTGCAGACGGGGTCAGAAATAAAATAAAGAGTGTTTCTGGTCAGAAGGCAAAGTGCATTTCGCTTCCAAAAACCTGTGCCCTTAAAAAGATACACCGCAATGACAAATGACAATCCATCAGATCTCTTTTTGAGAGACTTATAACAATGACACCTAACTAATAATTCCACATAGCAAGATTTTGTAGCAAGCAATCCAGAACATTTCCTTCCATCAAAGCCTCTTCATAATGACTAACCAAGAATGCAAGAGCTTAGACTTTGCTTTCTATCACATTACAAGAACTTTTCAACCATCACTCAATTTAACAATAACAAAAAGAAAATATATTCTTTCAAATTCTCCACCAGCATTAAGTTACTTCTTACAGTGACTATTTGGAATATATACCTTAAAATGCCAATGTTGTTTCTATCTGTACAACAAAATAACTCAATTTTGCTGTTTATCAGCCTACCATGTATCTGTGTAACAATGTACACGACAATGTTAACGGCTCATCCTTGGACAGTCTTACTAATGATATGATTCCAGAAAAACAGATGAAAAAATTGCAGTCATAGCCTGGTAGAGACGACAGACAAGCATAAAGTAGGATTGTCATTCTGAGAATGTTTGTTTACATATCTGTTTGCAGATATTTAAGATCATAATCATATCATATTTAAGATCATTCTCTTTGTAAAGAGGATTTAAAAGTTTGCATTGATATTACATTCCAGTGCCCAGAAGGTCAAAGAAAGGTGATGACAGCCACAAGGACTGTTAGCTTCAAATGGTGACTATCATGTTCTTTTAAAGGGAAAAAAGCATTTCTTTATAGTTCTCCCAACAATAAGTTGACATTTTTAAGTTTTTTATATGGCTTAGGAATTCACACATCCTCCACAAGACTCAGGAGTAATTTTCTGGAATAAGTTAGGTACAACAAAGGCTACGCACTGCAACTACCACGTTGTCAACAGCTCTTGAGTCCCTCCACAAACAGCTGTACTTAAGGCATGGCAGGCATCTTGTGGGAACAGCAATACTGATTAATATTACTCACTGCTTCCACAGATACAGAATATTTAATAGCTCCAACAGAAAGGAAAGACCTTCAGTGGATTAACCCACACAGCTGACACATTATCTCACATGAGCATCTACAGGTATCATCTTAACAAACATACACCACGACCATTACTGCACAGAGAATATCCTTTTGATAATGAACTGTATTCATTTTCACTAGTGAAAACTGTTCTCAGGCCATCATCCATTGACACTTCTTGCCACTAGGTTTCATTTAAAAAGTATTTTGTCCCAGTGTGATTATTTGATGGCTGTTTAGTGTACAAGAAGGAACTTCAATGCTACTGCTATGGAGAGCAAGGAGTTCCTTCACAGACCAAAAGACACTGTGAACTTCTAATTGCACCAAAGCTCTGCCAAAATCTTGCAAGATATTTAAAAATGAAATGATTCAAACCACTCATACGAAGAAGCATAATTGTTTGGGTTTTTTAAACAGTTAGAGCCTTTTGCTAGAGAAAAGTTGAATAATTTAGCGGAAAAGAAACCAGTGCTAAGCATGCATCACTTACATTGTTCATGTACTCGCTGAGCAGGTCCTGCAGTGCCTGCCGCACGGCGTTGCATTCGGCTACGATGCGCTCCCGGCGGTCATCCCGCGTGCACGAGGAGTCTGCCATCAGCGCCGCCCCGCTGATGATGCTCTCCAGCCTCTCCTCCAGTGATGGCCTGAAGCGGGCCTCGCTGAACGTCATGGGGTCTAAGATGATTTTGTTCTGAAAAAGCAAAATGGTAACGAGAAGATGAGCGGGATAAACGGATCACCATGAAAGATGTGGATCTGTTGGAATGGGTCCAGAAGGTCACAAAGATTATCAGAAGACTGGAGAACCTCTCCAACATGGGTTGAGGAAGTTGGCCTTGTTCAGATTGGAGAAGAGAAGGTTCCAGTGGGGACCTCACTGAAGCCTTCCAGTTCTTAAAGGGAACTTCTACACAGGAAGGAGACTGACTTTTTACATGGTCTGACAGGGATAACACAATAGTATTAGTCTAAAGGAGTGGAGATTTACATTATATGTTAGGAGGAAATACTTTACTCGCAGGCTGGTGAGGCACCAGAACAAACAGGCTGCCCAGAGAGTTGTGAGTGCCCCAGCCCTGGGAGCATTCAGGACCAGACTGGATGGGGTCCTGGGCAACCTGACTTGATGGGTGGCAACCAGCCCACAGCAAGGTGGTAGAAATAGATGGGCTTTAAATTCTCTTCCAAGCCATTCTATGATTCTATAATTCTATACCTTGATTATTACTACTTTTAACGTTTCTTATTTCAGCAGTTTCAAAGAGTTTCTAATCTTCCCTATGGATAAATTACCTACCAAAGAAATAGATTTCCTTAGAAATAAATACTAAAGAAATGCCCAGCAGCTAAGAAATCTCATTGTATGCATGAAAATAATTCACAGCATATTTTTTAGCATACGTAAACATTACTGTTACAAACAGAACAACTGGTTCAAATACCAGTTTGGGAAGCATAAAGTAAAACAAACAAAAAAAACAACAACAAAAAAACACAACTTACTGGGTTATGTATGCAATGATTGTGCATCTCTCACAAATATACACTTTACATATATATATATATATATACACATATAATCTTGATGTACCATAATTTCACAAGTTTTTGTTTTCCTCTCAACCATCAGAATTTTTTTTCTTAGTCAGAAAATTCATTTGAAAGATGCAAATATTCAATCACCATTTTAGAAGTGCAAGCTTTTTATGACTGAAAAGAAAGTTGGATTTTTTCTCTTACTAGATTTATACTGCTAAAACGTTACTATGTTATAGCAATATATAGCAAGATGATACAGTTAATTTGAAAAAAATAAATTATATTAAAATGTAAATCAGGATGTAGGTGCATGATATATGATAAACATTCTCTTTTAACACTGAAAACTGTATCAGATTATTATGAAGAGCAGATGCTCCAACAAAGTTATTCTAGGTTAAATTCTGATTCTGTTACATATGGGGTATGGCATCTAATTGACATCAGTGAAACTTCCAATTAATTCTTCTGCACATACATACACACACGAAAAAAATTAAAAAATCCAAAAAATAAAAAGTATTAAAGAATTACTCTCACTACTGCACAGGAAAAAAAAAAAGGATCAAGCCCTGCAATATTTACAACCTAACTAAATGCAAGGCAGTTAAATAGCAACAAGTTTAAGGATGTCATGAAATGTATTAATATTCATTCATTACTAAGATACAGAAGAATTCTAAGCAGATATCTTATTATTCAAGCTCCAGGAACTGCTGACTTCACAGAAATAAATGCAACATTAACCAGAATGTGAAATAATGTCTTGCACGCATCTTCTAGGGTCTATGTTTCATTGCTGCAAGCAAAGCAGTTTTACAAGCATCTAAATTAGAAATGACTTCTCTAATAGCTGGGCCTACGCATATTTATACAGCAGTGCTTTTCAATCAAATGTTAATACTTAGAGCTTGCTGCAGTACTTATGTTCATAGCATTGGGACTTTCAGAAAGGAGCTATATAAATTCATGTTTACAATAGTATATTTATTTCTGTAATAGCAAGAATGAAACTGCATCGACTGACCCATCTTAGCAATTTGTGTCAATTATAAGAAGCACAGGTAAGATAAATTCCTTTAAAAACCTGTAAAGGACAAGTCTCAAGTTTCCATCACTTATTGACAGCCAGTCAATGAATGATGAATGTAAATGAATTGGAACATTTAATATGTTTTAATCAATTAGCTAATATTAAAACCATAAATCAGTGACTGACACTATAATCCAGGTTTTCTAGTTAAGTGTTTCAAGGCTCTTTGCAACTGCAGACTGACTGGTGTCATCTCTATCTTTGCAGTGAGCTATAAAGTACATTATTTTGGCTTTATTTGCTGAAACAAATTCCAAGAAAATTAATTTCAACATAGTTACAGACTTAAAGTGTGTTAAACTTGGAATACCTTCTTTAGATATTGTAGGTAAGTATACCCTCAATTTTTTAGAAGTCATAAACGAATAGTTGCAATGTATTCATAAAGAACAAAAGCTTTCAGAAAATAGATGCCTCCTTACTAATGAGTAGTACATGCCATTTCTTTCTTGCTCAAAGAGGAATAATCTCTCATAAACATTAATAAACTTCTGAAATCCAAAATCTGAGATAATTATCCACATTTGGACAAACAATATTGAAAATAACTACATACTATGGCCTGCTCCAAAGAGACCAAGGGCAGAGACTGTAATGGATATACCTTTAAATTTTAACCCATGATTTTAGTTATGTGTTATAGGAAGTCCTATAGCAGGAACCACTCAAACCAGAAGAGGATGAGCTTCACAAGAAGCAATGCAAGTGCAGCAGTGACCTGACTTGGCTTTGGTGCCCTATACCTGTAAGCAATGCATTATCTCTCCTGTCCTGAGCTATCACCATAACAGAAGTGAGCCAAGGCATGGACTAAAGGAACCCAGCAAATGTTTTGTGGTAAGTTTATACGATTGATCTCTGTGTACATATTTTAGGGTGGAAAGAGGGGTAATGATTAATGAGGATGCAACTGATAGTCTAGGATTCCAAATCATATCATGTCATGCTCACTTATACAATCTGGGAGGAAAGAAGGAGGAGAAGTGGACGTTTGGGCTTACAGTACTTTTCTTTCCAAGTAACCATCACATGTAATGATTGCTACTTTCCTGGAAGTGGTTAAACAACTGTTCTAATTTTGCCTTCCTTCCTGTGTACACAGCTTTTGCTTTATTTCCACCCACAAGTTCTCAGGCTTTTACCTTTCCAGTTCTTTTTGCAGTCTCACTAGGGAACAGTAATCAAGCAGCTGTGTGAATCTGAACTGCCTGCTGGGTTAAACAACAAAATGTATTTATGTAGGTGTTGTGATCAGAGAGCATACAATCATTCAAACTTCACCACAGCAATCTCAATTGGAATATATTTTTCAACAACATAAAATAAATAAGGTTTAATACAAACAAAAACAAAATGTTAAGATGAATTTAATCTTTTAAAGCAATTCTGGAATTCCATAAGAACTACTGCCAGTTTATAATAGTCTGCATTTTCCAAATTAATGCTTTTAATCTGCTCTTGCAAAAAGTTACTTACTTAAGGTATTGCTGTCTCGTTCATGACAAATTTCCTTACCTGTTGGTTTACACAAGTAGACTTAAAATTTCAGCAGTTACACAGAACCACCGCATCATTTAATTTTTATACATAAAAATAATTTTTAAGATTTAGTTAGGGAAAAAAAAAAAAAAAAGTCCAGATCTGCAGAAGCTGAAAAACAGCCAAAATAAAATAGATCCAAATAGATCCTAAGTCAATGTATAGAGTCATAACCTTTGATACTGCTCAGCGTTTTAGCAAGCTTGAAAAAAAAGAAAAAAAATAAACACATGGAAAGCATTATCTTCTTAAAGTTCTAAATTGAAATAGTGAAACCACTTCTACTTTACCGCCTCAGAGACAGCAACAAGCTAAATCTTAAACATAATAGCTCAGCTATAATCTACAATGTATATTCAGGCAGGAAAAGGTCTCAGATAGCGTTCTTGGGAAGAACAAATGAAACAGGTCCATACTGTTTTCTTGTTTATACAGATGACTGTATGAGAACTGAAGAGCAGATTCTCACCTTCACACAAATGGCTGTTTGAGAATTCCCCAGTCAATAACCTTACAGAGTGAAGAAGGAGGAATTCATGATCTCCTTGAAATTCCTGCATTTTACTATTTCCTAACATCCAACCTGAATCTCCCCTGGTGCAACTTGAGGCCATTCCCTGTAGTCCTCATGTAGTTGCATGAAAATGGTAAACAGTAATAGCCATTATGTCACTGCCATACAATTATAGAACCATAGAATCACCAAGATTGGAGAAGTCCTACAAGATCATCCAGTCCAACCTTCCACCTATCACCAATAGTTCTCACTAGAGCATGACCCATAACACAACATCTAAACGTTCCTTGAATACATGTCCATCAGAATCTCTGCAGATGAAGGAAATAACCTAGACAGAACTATCTTTCAGTAAAATCTTCATTATACAGTTATGCACATATGCATATCTAATTCCACTAAACAGAACTGATACATTAAACACCGTGATGAATAGCAAAGCACAGTACAAGAGATTCTTAATCAGGAGTTAAGGCTCTGAGGTCCCTTTAGTGACTCTTGTATTAATCTGCTGCATGACAGGACAAACAATTCCTTCCTTCCTCTATTTCTCTTTTTACACTTTGTTAGTTCTTCTATTCAGAATGTAAAGCCTTCAGGGCAGAGATCATTTCATAATGTGCATCTCAGTGATTTAGCACAAGGAAAATATCATTTTTAAGGCTAATGTGACTGCAAAGTCAATAATATTCCACAACAAGGAACTATATTTCCAGTGACAAATGCCTTTAAAGCATCAAATTGATAAATATCATGAATGAACAATGTCACACACACAAAAACCCAACAACAATAACAAAAAAGAAGTCTTTGTGTAAAAAAGAGCATACTGAGGAACCAACTTCTGTGAAGTAACATGGGAGCTAATATTGGTTAAGTGTTGTTTTGGAGAGCTGCCTGCACAACCATGGAAAGAAACCTGCTCACAGGTTGTTTAGTGTATGTACATCTATGTGCACCTAAGCTGCTAACAAGGCTATTTAACTTTTCTTTAGAGACAAATCAAATGTTTGTGGCTGACACTACGTTGTATTTCACAGAGATACCACATAGCAGAGGTTTGGAAAACCCAGTACCAACAGTGCAACAGCTCTCCAAAATTCACTCTTCACATTCCAAAACCCCACCTCCACCACCAGAGTTCATGATGGATTATTCAGGTCAGAGCAAGACACAAATGGCATATAGTAGTTATTAGTATGAAAATGTCTATCATCTGAAAGCTTTCATTCCTTATGAAAACGTGACTACCCTAAGAGTGATTTAATAGTATTTAAATCTCTCAATTACACTGTTAAATTTGTGATAATATCTTCCTTAAACAAATCACATGAATGATTAAGGAGATATTACTTCCATGAGATATTGGTGATGTTCTTATGTGAGTTACATAAGCATCTCACAAGTGCTAAATCAGCACATGCAAAATAGTGCCAACTGTAATTTAATTGGATAATTTCACTAAATATGAAAAAATATTTAATATATTTTGGATATAACTATTCAGATATTCATAACTATTATTAGCCAAATTCCATTACCCACAATGGAGAAATTATTTCCCCAGAGAAAATCTATGTAATGCTTAGAGATATAAATATATTTATGTTGATTCAATTTTTAATGTGTGTTTCATCTGTGTTTCCACTGTCTCTAACAAATTTGTTTGGATAAGAGTTCACTACAAAATCTCCTCTGCAAATAAACTGGTCATTGTCCTATTACAGCTTAAATACATTTGAAAGGAAAACATGATCAAAAGAAGTGACAGCAAGATATGGTTAAGCTTGCAAACAGCATTTTGCATCGCTAAATTTTTCTGCAAGATTAATTTACTATACAAAAGAATGGAGATTCAGCATTTCAGGGGAAAAGAAAAACCAATAAACCCACTAGGTGGTGCTCTTAAACAGAAAATATTCATCCAGAACTCACCAGCAGCATTTGTAGTGCCGAGAGAAATGAACGCACATCACTCCAGCTGCCAGTAGGGAACGGTGTTTCCCTTTACAAGAGGTCCTGCTATGTTTCTGCTACGTATTTGACACCAAGATCTCATCATTTACACTGCTGTCACTGATGCTACGGAGCTGATGTTTCCACAATAATACTTTCCCATTTATACACAAACATAGACAAAACATTAGCCAAAATATGTACAGTGCTGGCTACTAAGATTGTATGAAAACAAACAAACAAACAAACAAACAAATAAATAAATGAGTGAAAGAATTTGTTTGTTGCTGCCATATGGAAAATTTTGAATTACAGCACTTTCCCCTCTTATACAACTCTTACCTCAACAGAAAGGCAAAGGCTGTTGCAGAAGGTAAACAAAATTCAGAAGTTAATTGCAGAAAGAGGGAATAACTTGAATCCACTGCATTTTCCTTCTTTCCTAAAGTATCAAATGATGTGCAGCACACTCCTGAAGTTCTTGAAAGCCATGAACAGGAAATTGAGAATAAGAGGCTAATGAGGGTGAAGGAAGGGAGATTTATTTGGGGAAGGAAGGGAGGGCAGCTGCAAAGCTGTTGGCTGAAATAACCAAATTATGTTAGAAAAGTGGGAAGTCCTGTTCCTTCCAATGAAACATAATATGTTTTCAGTAACTTAAATATAGATTCACCTCAAGTAGGAAAAACAAAAATAATTTTCATAGAATCATAAAGGTTAGAAAAGACCACTAAGATCATTACTTGAACCACTGTCCCATCACCACCATATCCACTAAACCACACTCCATAATGCTGATCACTTCTTTCACATCTGTAGCAGATCAATTCCATTATAAAAGAAATTATTACTGTATTTAGTCAAAACTCAATGCAATTTTGAAACCAGATAGACCAGGGGTGACACACAGGCACAGCAAGGCCAGATGTAACATGGATCAATGTTCCTAGTAAGCAAATTTAATAACAAATGAATGCATGCACAGAGAAACAATAAGTCACTGTTCATCTGTTTGCATTCACATCTATTAAAATCAAGCACTCTATATATTTTAACAAATACAATTTCATTTCATCTATAAACACAAAATTTCCTAATTTAGACACAGAGCTCAAAGAGAAGATCAGCTGAGCAGTCTCATCAGTTATGACATTTTCTTCACTGAGCAATATAGAAAATGAGAGATACTTGCTTTTGGCATCAATGGAAAAAAGTATTTTTGCTCCTTTTTCCAATAAACTCTTTTTTAACTTTAATCAGAAGCATTATTTATTTAATCATTTACTCAATTTATCACAGAAAATCAAAGACCAACCATCTAATTGTTAATTTTTAAGGATCTATGATGCGTTCACAGTAAGCATCTTTATATTTGCTGATATAACTGCACAAAAATGATTAATTTCTCACATCAAAAAGTAAATGCACTTCCCTTGTGAGTGAGTTCCAAATGGTAAAGGGGTCCAGGAAGGCCGAGCACTCCTCAAGAAGATGATATAGAGGTGCAGGAGCAAGGTGCTCTTGTGTACCACAAGACAACTTGATGGGGAAGGCGGCTGGTGTGGCTGAACAGAGAACTTTTGCTGAGACTCCAGGAGAAAAAGAGAGTTTACCTTCTGTGGAAGAAGGGCGAGGCAACTCAGGGAGAGTACAAGGAATTTGCTAGCACATGCAGGGAGAGAACTAAAAAGGCAAAAACCCATCATGACCTCAATCTGGCTGCTGTGGTAAAGAACAGCAAATAATGTTTTTACAAATATATTAAAAGTAAGAGGAAGGCGAAGAAGAACCTTTGTCCTTTACTGGATGTGGCAGGGAATTGAGATGACACTGAGGATAAGGAAGAGGCTGAGGTTCCCAATGCCTTCTTTGCATCTGTCTTTTATAGTCAGAACAGTTATCCTCAGGGTATTCAACTCACTGACCTTTAATTTAATGGTATGGACAGTGGGATCAAGTGCCCCCTCAGCAAGTTTGGAGATGACACCAAACTGAGTGGTACAGTTGACACACTAGAGGGAAGGGATGCTTTCCATAAGGACCTGGGCAGGATTGAGAGGTAGGGGTTCCAGGTAGCCAAGAAGGCCAATGGTATCTTGGCTTGCATCAGAAATAGTGTAGCCATCTGGACCAGGGAGGTAATCATCCCTCTGTGTGTGGCTATGGTAAGGCTGCACTTCATGTACTGTGTTCAGTTTGGGGCCCCTCACTACAGGAAAGACATCAAGGCCCTGAAGTGTGTCCAGAGAAGGACAACGAAGCTGTGAGGGACACAAGTCTTATGAGGAGCCACTGGGGGAATTGAGACTGTTCAGTCTGGAGGAGGCTCAGGGGAGATCTTGTTGCCCTCTACAAATACCTAAAAGGAGGTTGCAAGCAAGGTGGGGTTTGGCCTCTTCTCTCAGGTAACAGCGATAGCATGAGAAGGAATGGCCTCAAGTTGCACCAGGGGAAGTTCAGCTTGGATATTAAGAATAAATTCTCAGAAAGAGTGGTCAGGCATTAGAACAGGCTGCCCAGGTAAGTTTTTAAGGAGGTTTTTAAGGAAAGAGTAGATGTAATACTTAGGGATATGGTTTAGCAGGCAATATGGGAGATAGATGGACAGTTGGACTAGATGACCTTAGAGGTCTTTTCCAACCTTAATGGTCTTATGATTCTATGATTCAAAACATTCAAAGGTATTTGAACATTAAACATTTTAGGGTGACATATTTGAAACGCTACAATCTGAATTTCAGAAGTGGTTTAACTTTCAAAGTGTTGTTAGGATACCCTACATTTCCAGAAACTAAGAAATCCCAGCCCTGGTCCATACTGTGACTGGAAACACTATCTGACTAGTTGAACGTGCCCTGTACCCAACAAATACCATTTCAGCCCACCATTGACAACAAGTGACAGCTGCAGTCCTTTGACAATGAGAAAGGCTGAGACCTAAAAAACTGTATTAGAGAGGAACTGCCATGTGCTCAGTGTAAATGTTGTATTTTCAGAATTCACAGCAAACTCCTCTACGTACCTTGCAGAAATTGGGATAATTTTCTCTAGAGGAACCAAAGGAGCTCCCTTAGTTGTTGCAGTAAGAACCCAGAAATATTTAATAACTATAAAATGTATAACAAACTTTAATAATAAAATCCTTCACTATTAAATCAAGAAATACCCAGAGTTAAATGATCCGAAAATGAAGAACATGAATAAGGACAATTAAACATATTTTTGTAAGTTTTATCTATTTCAAGCAGTAATTGAATGCAGCAAATGCAGAGACTGGACAGATTCATAAACTCTCTTCATTTCTACATAAATAATCTCTGAGAAGCAATAAGTGATAATTCTTTCCAAAGATTTAACTCCTAATAGCTCACAGGTGATTTTATACCACAAGTCACGGTGCCTCTACAGAGTATGACAATGACACCTATAAACATACCAGCTGAAGTGATTAAAATAGGTTGGGTAATGATTTATATTACATATGATTATATTTTGATAGAGAAAATATTAAGACTAATGACATTGCAGTCATTTAAGTGTTAAGCCACAGAGTGCTGACTCTGAAATCAGAAATACTCAAGTCTGAGAACTGGTAAATGCTATGGAAAAATATGCAAATATTTTTAATAAGCAGAATTAACTTACCATACAATACCAGGTTTGGTATGCACTTCATAACAAAACCAAATGGCCACTGTAGTACAAACACACTGTGAAATCTCTCTCACTGCAACAAATAAACCCTCCTTTCTCATGCACTTTTTGTTTTGCTGACGTATCTGCACTCAAGACATAGCTGTATGAACCTGGTAATTTTGCTTGCTTTCCTACTCATACAGTATAAGGATAAATTTAGCATCATCCCATGACTGGAGCTACAACTTTGGTCTTTCCCTGAAGTTTAGGGAACATTGACTCCTTACTTGCAACACTATGTCCAAATAAATCTCAGTTAACAGCTGATCGCTGAAGAGAAATAAGGAATGTAGTTAGAAAGTAGATAAAACAATCATTTCAATCTTTGCATCCTCACTGATAAGAATTTTTTCATTTCCTAAAGCTGGAAAAAAAGGATGAAAAAAATCTGTTTCTCCACATGCATCTGTGGACAGAACATGATCCTATGACTACATATTTCCCATGCACATTTACGATGCTGCCACATGATGTAAACCAGGAAAGACTTTACCTGAGAAGAAAACTGATGAACAAATGTGGTCCAAAAAAGTCAGGGTTCAACATCAGATGCCTCGCATCGTCTCCACAGCCCAATGAATCACTAAAATTACTTTCACTAAGCACAACAGCCTTTTCCAGAGAGCAGTAGCATCATCAGTTTAGATCTGCTAAGAGTCACGTGTTTTCTGTGACTGTTTGTGAAACCTCTACTGTCCATAACAGCAAAGTCACAAACAAAAGCCAGAGTACAATCAGATAAACAGGGATATTATTCCCAGGACCTTACCAATAAGGGATCTGTAAGCTGAGAAGGCCTTGCAAACCAGGCAGAATTCTTTAAATCTTGACCCACAATAATTTCACAGGACAAACTACATAATTAGAAATACAGATACTAAAACAATATCAGTATTGTCAATGAGGGCAGTAGGTTTTTTCTTTTTACCTATCAGTACAATGAAATTTATCTCTGGGTCCCACAGCAGCTCTGAATGGTTTTAGCAGTGTTTCACCTTCTGCTACTCCTTTTCATTCATTACACTGGCAACTGCTTTGACCCATGAAGGAAGAAATTTGATCAGCACAGCTTCTTGTTGGCAGCGTGAGGCACCACGAGAGGAAGAGAACATGTTACCAATGGCAAAACCCTTCTGCTAGTCAGCTACCAGCCCATTGGCTTTCCCTATGCCACACACATTTTGAGTTGACATATTCCCAGATTTGTCTCCATTTCCCTTTTGCTATCATTTCTGCATTCATTCTCTGTTTTTTTTTTTTTATTATTATTATTATTACCATATCCTACTCAGTCACTGAGCCACTCAAATCCCTTCAGTTACATTTACTCTTTCTATTATCATTTCCAATGTAAACCCAATGATAGTAAGCTGCAGATTCATAAGAGGAGCCCAATCTTAGGACAGGAACCACTAATACAAATGCCTCCACTTCCAGCCCTAAATACAGCAGGACTGAGTAGCTCCTCAAAAGGTGCACTGCAACTTCATAAATTAATCTAAGAAAAAAGTACCATTTCCTAATAATAACTTTGGTTAGATCTTCATTAATGTCAAAATTAATTTATCTAACACCAGAATTTTCATGTATCGTCTTGAATTAAAGTTTTTTCTCCTTTCTAAAAAACTCTCAAGAATGAAGAGGAGAAAAATGGTTACAAAAAAGATTAGTAGTGAAATTAACATGTAAAAAGTTAGGTGCTCAGAAAGTTACTTAAGCAAAACTAGCTGTTTCTGGTGCAGCACCTTGTCTGCAATTAACGGGACCAGCTTCATCTGTTATCTGTTCATCTGTGCCTTATTTGATGAACATAATCCATGATTCAATACACTTTGTTAATGTTTCCAGGATGCTCAGCTCCACCATCGTCTTTATTTTCCTGTATTATCTTCCTTCCTGACATGCCAGATAAATCTGATTTCACCATTCAACAAAACACATGACAAACATCACAGAAATAAACTGTCAGATTAATCACACTTTGTGCTATTTATGTAGCTGAATTTTTAAAGGATGCTAGGGCAGAGAAGTTCTTTCCCTCTTGCACAGTTGCAGCATAATAGAACAAACACCTTATAATTCAGTCCATTAGCAGCAGATAACTATTCCTTGTTACAAATAACACAAATCAACATCTGCACTTTGCCTCTGCATTCTAAGAAAGTGGACCTGAATGAAAAGAAAAATGTGAGTCCTGTCTAAAACGCACTTAGTTAAAAGCACTGTAGATTCCATGGTGAAACATTTTCCACAGACTTCCGATACTCACATCAAATTCATTTAGTGCAGCAGCAAGCTCTCCTATGCCAGTATGCCCCTTGTTTTCATCAGTGGGTGAGGTGGCCTGAGCAGCATTGGAGATACCAGCAATTGCTTCTTGAACTTGTTTGAAGACATAGTCTCTGTTGGCCCTCGTGGCTGCAACATCAGGGTGACGAAGAAATGCTTGGGATGCAGTATACAGCATTGTGGCATTCTTCTTCAGAGCACCTCGAGCTGCAGCCATTTCATCCCTGCAGTGAGGATCTTTCAGCTCCTGTAGAAAAACACACAATTATTTAGTTGTAAATGAAAGCTTTAGTGTTAGAAAGTATGATCTAAACTGTCACTGTCCAATGGTTTTGCAGAGATGTCATTAATGACGAAATTGACTATAATTCTCACAAAATCTTTTTATGTGCATAGTTACAGTTTTATTAGGGGTACTGAATTTACAAAACATGTATTTTGTGGCTTCGTAAGAATTCTCAATATTTCATGACTTGGATTCCTTATAAAAATACTTTTTTTTTTTTTTTTTTTTTTTTTTCCCTTGATGTGAAGGAAAGTCCACAAATATGTTTTCTTTTCATGGCTATGACTGCCATGCTTACAGATATTTCCCCCAGAGTTTTCCTTTAAATATAATACACATTTTGCTTTCTGTACATTTTGCTCTATTTCTCGTATACTTTACATTTTACCTTAGTGACTTATTCTTCCTTTTGTTTCCTCTGACAACATACAACAGATGTTCTGCAATGCCTTACCAGAATAAGATGGCGCTGTATTATTTTTGTTTATCAACTAATATATTCATGTATATATAATATCAACTTATTTATGAAAGCTCTTCGAACACCAGGTAAAGTACTCCTAGCAATGCTCATAAGCAGTGAGGAAACACTATTCTGTTTTAGAACTATGAACAATGAAGTTTGGGAAGCTGAACAGTTTACTTGTGCTCACACACAAATCAAATGCAAAAACCAAAAAAGAATCCATGCATTCTGGGTTTAAAGGTTTTAGCACTTGATGAATTTCAACCACAGGATTCACTGATACAGTTCTCAGAGAGAATTCAGTTCCTAAAAGTTTTGCCAGCTACAAAAGAAGAGATTAAAGGAAAACAAATGAACGTCTAAGAAGTACTTCCAATCCTGTCAAGATATTCCACAGTTACATGGAACAGCTTGCTGGTACTATATAAATGAGCTTTAAGATGGAAATCTTAAAAGGTTTACGCTAAGATTTGCTTTTATCTTTTCATATCTCCAAGAAGAACATAAGAGACGTATAGCTTCGTTAGCTTTCCAGTTAATGTTTTTAACTTTTCCACATAATTTTCACCACATCTCTGAAGAGAAGTGTCTGAATGTGCAAAATCACATTGTTTATGTGATACTAGCCTTGCATTTCTGATTTGTTAGAAATGTACAAGTGATACAAAAATAAATCAGTACCACTGCAATGCAAAAGTAAATAGAAGGATGAATGTATAAAGCCAGCTTTCCAAACTGAGTGTGCTCTGCAATCTGCAATACAAAGACACCCCCGAATGATTATCAATATTCAAACACAACTTTGTGTTGAACAAACCTTACACAACTCCAGAATGACAAAATATCTGGACTCTTCAGAAGAACAGCATTCAGGAGAAAGTTCTGTTCAACGCAAAGTTGAGTAGCTGTGGGTGCTGAACAAATGCTGTCATGACTTTTTATTCATTTTTTTCCCATCTGCTTAAGTAATAAACCCAAAAAGAATTGGGTACTTGTCTTATTAATTATCTGAAAACTAACAATGTTGGTTTTATACACAAATTAGACACCCATTCTTGAATCTGAACTAGACCACACTTCCGAAGATCTCATGCTTTTCAGCTGTTGGAGTGCCCTCAAAGCAATTGATTGGGAACATCACCATTTGAAAACAATTCCAACCCTCCCAAACAGCTTGCCTTTTCACCTTTACTTCACTGTTCATTGAATTCACTTGAATAATGTTCTTTAAAAAATTACATTTTGAAAAATTTCATCACAATCAGAAAAATCCGTATGATTCAATGATGTGCCATGACACAACAATTACTTACTGTATGTTTTAAAAGCATTTTGAATGTGAAACAAGATCTTTAGAGTCAGGCCTAAATTTCTCAACCACTGCTTTGGAACGTACTCACCTGCTGTCGTCGCGCAGCTACATAATTCAGTTTCACCATCTCTTTTCCAAATTCTTTAAAGCGATTTGCTAAATCTTGTTCATTCGTTGCATTTTTCACCGCTTCTAGTGCTTCCTCTACCTAGAACATAATAGATCAGCAATGTTAGGAGTTTAATCCAGCTTGTACAACACCTGTAAGTATGCCGTCCATTGCATATCCATTCCTCAACAGGCTTGAAAAGTGGGCCCGGGTGAACCTAATGAGGTTCAACATGGCAAAGTGCAAGGTTTTGCATTTGGGTCAGAGGAATCCCAGGCAACCATACAGACAGGAAGGAGAGGTCCTTGAGAGCAGCCCTGCAGGGAAGGACCTGGGGGTCCTGATGGATGAAAAGCTGAACATGAGCCAGCAGTGTGCTCTTGAAGCACGTAAAGCAAATGGTATCCTGGGCTCCATCAGAAGAGGGGTGGCCAACAGGTGACAGGGAGCTCCCCCTCTACGCTGCAAAATAACATCCACGGCCTCCTTGGGCAATCTGAACCAGTGCATCAGCACCCTCTGTGTGAAAAACTTCCTCCTAAATGTACAACCCATTATGTTTCAAAATGAGTCAACTGATTACTAGAGGAATTTGAAACAAATTCACTTCTGAGTAACTTCTCTGCTCAACAAAATGCAACCACGCTTGACTGCAAAGATGCGTTCCTTTGATTAAGTAGCAGGTAATTTATTACAATACTGAAAATGCTAGATGTCTGCCATCCATACTGTATTACCAAATACTTCAAGTGTTTCACGAGTTTCACTGTAGTAGTCACTGTTATTAATTCTAATAGAGCAAAATATAATCTGAAAGAAAAAACTGAATATCCTTCCAGATGACAACTGCATATATTTGCTCTGAAACACTAATTAAAATGTACTATCTCAAATGAAGTCTGAAGCACAACTTCTTTGACATGCTTTCAATGAAAACTGATTACAGTACAGTTCAGGATCCTTACAGTATAAATTAGCCTTCATAACTCCGAGATGCTGCATGGCTTTAGTTTGATGATTTTATGGTTAACTTACACCACTCTTTGAATGCTACTACTGAATCAATACAGGATTGATCCCAATGGATTCTTTTTTCATATAAACTTTTTTTCCCCTAATAATTTATTTATTTGTCTTAAACATTCGCATTATAAAATAATAAAATTATTTTTCACAGTTAGTCCTCAAAAATAGGTTACTCTTTTGAATCTGGAAAAAAAAAAAAAAAAAAAAAAAAACCAAGGCATTTAAGGTCCTGAAATTGAATTTAGCTACAAAGAACCACAGAAGTCTGGGTTCATTGAAACAGAAGGCTGGGTTATTCACAGTGACATCAGACAAATGTACAGATTACAAACCACAGTACCACAAATGCCCTTGCAAATCTAGGGAGCAAACTGTGTTAGTAAGTACACCCACTTACAAAAAAGTATTGGAATATATTTTTTCTAAGTAATACAACACAATGTTGTAACAAGAGGAGGAAAACTCTGATGTGAGGAAAGTGTTTCTCACCACCTATGAAAGAGCTTGGATCAGAAGTTTAATCACAGCATTTACAGAAAGCTTTTGTTCATAACATTGTTAGCCTCACTAGCAAAGGGTTATTTGAATTACAATTGCATGGAGTTTTATAGCAGGGAAAAATTAAAACATGTTCACAAGAGAGATGTTTACACTGAAAATTACATACTGCAGCTATTCTATTACTACAGCATTCTATTACTAGAGCAGAGCACACTAGAAGAAAATGCTGCTTTTTTTTTCTATTATAAAACTGTTTTCTGTCTGTTTAGCCTATCTGCCCAATTTTCCAGCTGAAAGGTTCTCACTTTTCTGAGAACAAATCTTTTTGTACAATCACACTGTTAAAAAGACGAAGTAAATTCATCTAAAAACATAACAAAGAAAATCCATTGCAGTTACAAAACTTTAACGTGACTGCATAAAAATATGAACAATAACAGCCAAGTGTAAGTACAAATTTATATAAAGCTAGCTGGTAATCTATTATTCCTCTTTATACTGTCTTTCCTCTATGATGACTGATAAGGCACTTATACTATTTTCTGACTGTAAATAAAAGCACCAAAATCCTGGTACCTCCAGAATTTCTGCAGATATCAAGAACAACTGCAGTACCTAAGCTCTGCCACAAGATAGCAACACTTCACAAGCACCGAGTCAGAAAATGATCTGAATGAGATGAAAGGTCAGTTAAATAGATGCGTCTGTTCAGCGCGCTGCCTTAAGTTTCCAAAAATTAATTACTTCATAATAAGGAAATGAATGAGAACAGTGTAAAAATTTGCTTCATCCCAACCCTCGGTAGCACTTGAAGGAAAAGCAAGCAGCAGTTGAGTACGAAGCATGAGCACTTATTCATGGAGGAGGCTGAGGGAAGACCTGGAAGGTGACTGTAGGGAAAGTAGAGTTGGTTTCTTCTCACTGGTGACAGGATGAAGGAAAATGGCCTCAAGTTGCACCAGGTAAAGTTTGGGTTGGATATCAGGAAAGATTTCTTTACAGAAAGGGTTGTTAAGCACTGGAATAGGCAGCCGAGGGAGGTGGTTGAGTCACCATCCCTGGATGTGTTTAAAAAACATTTAGATGTGGTGCACAGAGACGTGATTCAGCAGAGAGTTGTTAGAGTTAGGGTAGTTTGGTTAGGTTATGGTTGGATTCGATGATCTCTAAGGTCTTTCCCAACCTGAGCAATTCTATGATTCTATGATTTGTCCCAACTTCTGTATGTGTAAAAAAGCAAAAATAATACAGAACCTTTAAAAATACATACAATTTTCAGATGTGACAGAAGCCTCATGACGTCCGCCATGTCAGCCAGGATGAGCAAGCGGGTAACAGCAGAAAGCAAGGCACGAGCAGCCCGCACCATGGTGCCCCGCTTCACTGAGGAGCACGGGTCGTCTGCAAATTCTGAAGAGGCAATTCTCATTGTTTCTCCTAAAGTAGGAAAGAAATGGTCATTAAAGCTTCACAGTTTTTTTTTCAGAAAGTATTAACCGTTCATTTAAAAAAGCGTTCTTAGGAAAACAGGTTTTGTTACTCAAAGCTGAACTGCTTAGGGGAAATAAAGTTTGGATCTGTGCAGCCATTTTTCTTTATTCTCCAAGTGCTGTTCTTCCAAAGCAGTTATCTGTAAAAATTAAGAAGGCAAACAACGTACCAGAATAGACAGCTGAGCAGAAGAGTACAGCACCAGATAGACAGCACTGTGTTACATGGACACAGAAGTCATTTCTATTAGCAGAGAAGATAGGACAGAATAACCCAACAGTACTGCTCCTATTGCATCTCTCTACAATTCCTTCTTCCAGATACATCTGCTTTCACTCCTGCTCCCTACTCTTTGCCTTCATGCTCAGATAAAAAAACACCTGCATTTTTTTCACTAAGTTCCATTGCTCCCATTGAAGATTCTTCTCCACTCAAAGAAGCATAGTAACTATGGCTGCCATGGCTTTAGAGTAAAAGGGAGATTTAGGTTAGATGTTATGATGAAATTCTTTACTCAGAGGATGCTGAAGCACTGGCACAGGCTGCCCTGTGAAGCTGTGGGTGCCTCTGAAAGTCAAAGACTCATACAATAAAGCAGAGGTAATTGATGGCATGTACGACACACAGATGACAGTGAAGAGATCTCTACTATAGGAGGTATTTCTTTTTTCTAACAACCAGAGAAGCAGCAGAAAAATGCAGAACATGCAGAAATACAGAATATATTCCTAATCGTGATGTGATCAAGGATGAATTCACTAGAATATAAATGCCAGTGTGAGTGCGGAGGCCCCAAGAAAAATCCACTGGTTCAAAAAGGTGATTGGAATGTTTTTAAGTAAGCAGACTGCACTCTTAAAAATTGTTCTGAACTTATAAAGTGTTATTCTAGGCAACACATGTGAAAAACATTGCCATGTTCATCCTTGTAAGGAATGGGTGATTACAACAACTTACTTATCAACAGTGTCAGCTAAAAAATAACAAACTGTAAATATATAAACTGTCTTATGAAATGGGAGAAAAAAGATATGCATTCAGTGTAGAAATGTGGAGATGCTACTGTCAACCCAATCTATGAGAAAAGCACTTGTTTATTTTCATGGACTTCCAAAGGTTATGGAAAATAACCAAGTATAGAATCACAGAATCAGTACAATTGGGAAAGACCACTAAGATCACCTAGACCAACCATCAACCCTTCAGCACCATGTTCACTAGACCATGCCCCCTGGTGCCACATTAGTACAGAAACCTCAAAACTAAAATCCAAGAAGCTATCTCTGCAACTAAAAGCAATTTAGCTGTAGCTGCAGTGTTATGGACCAGCTGATGAGCCCTGCTAATGCCAGCTCTAATTAATTTAGACTGACCACGATGATGGTTCAAGATCCAAACTACCATAGGGCTGCCTTGCTGTTAACTGCAGACCAACTTGATTCTTTTCTAATTTTGCTGCTGTGTCAACTTGTTAAAAGTAAGAGGCAGCAAGGGGCAAAGGCAATGGTAGATTGCGCCTGCCTTGCTCTTAGTGTAAACACGAGTCTGTTTTTTGTTTTCTTCTTTTTCCAGTTGCTGATTTTCCTTTTATTCTTTTTTTCTACTAGACCACAATAATTAACAATACTTTTAACAACAACTAACTACAGATAATGGCTATATAAGTCTAATTTCATACGGAAATAAGGTAAAGGAGAAAAAACAATTTAGATTGAGCTTTTATATTAACACAAACTTTGTCATTATGTTGGAAAAATTCCTCCTTCTCTCCAATGTAGAAACACAAAGTATTTCTAATGTGAAATCAAAGCTTTGTTACATTGCCTTTAAGATGATTATAACATTTAAAATCCTCAGACAGCATAACTTCCCAAAAGACAATGCAAATAGTGCAGGAGAGACTTGAGACAGCCCCAGTGAATTATTCCCTTCAGAACTCTCTTCATTATTTTATTATCTTTAGGACTACATGTTCTTATTGTAATTCATGTACAGTGTTTCTTAAAAGGCAAGGAACAAATAATTACTGCCAGATAAGGAGACAATAAAGCAATATCTTACATGCTTAAATGTTATATTGCTCGGCACTGAAATATCCAAGTTGTTGTTAGCTGGTCTCTGAAGGAAAAAATGAAGGTTTCTGCAGGGTCACCATAGCCTGCTGCACCTAAGTCCCCATGCATGCTGTCCATATCACAAAACTCAACAAGCGAGGAACTCTGAGGTCACAAGCATTTTTCTGCAGTGCATTTTAAACTGATCAGTCACTGGAAAATTTATCAACATAGTTTGGCTCAGAGCATAGTAAGAACATGGAATTAAAATTTGCTAATCTTTTTAAGTCAATGACTCAAAATACCCCATAGAAAGTGAGAGAGACCACAGAATTACTGAGAGTTTAAGATGTGGCCAACATTCTAACATTTGAATATCCTAACCTTTGGGTCAGAATGTGGACAACTGGATACACTCAATCTTTAACAGCTCAGAAGGCACCAACTTCCCTCGTCATTTATTAAAGGAAACTATCACAGCTTTAAGTAGAAATATAACTCTTGAAGCATATCTAGCTGGCTGAAACCAAGGGGGCATGTGCAACAATATGAAAATCCCACCAAGGCTTTCTTCTATTAAAGCTCTAAATTGGTTTCTGATCAAGATGGAAGCGATTATAGACATCCAGTAACAAACCTTTTGTATATAAAAGTGTATTTGTTTTTAAGTACATCCAGGAAGCTTTGGAATTTAGAAGCAGATGCCTAAGAATTGTTTAAATTAAATTTTTGCTTTAAAAAAGACTTTCTGGATCTGTGCCAAATTTTCATTTTGTAGCTTCAGATGGATATTACCATTGAACTATAAAGAAGTTAATAATATTTGCTAAAAAGCCAGTGGAACCAGAAAGCAAGCAGGAAAATTACCTTCTTATCCCAGGAGATATAGCTAGCAAACATATTTGAATGAACACTAGTGGATAGAGGGAGAATACATTGAGAGTCAAAACAACAGCTTATAGGTTAGGATTAGATCTTTAACATTTGAAAGGTACAGTTAAGTGAAGAGAATCTCCTTACATGTAATTAAGCAGAAAGTACTTAATATATTCATATAACTAAGAAAAAAATACAAAACTTCATAGTTGTCTTGTTTTTTTTGTTGTTGGTTTTTTTTTTTTTTTTTTCCAATCTTACAAAGAACCAGCATTTCACAGTCTAATAACCACAGAATCATAGAATTGCTAGGGTTGGAACAAACTTCAAATTCCATCCATTTTAACTGTCCATGCCATGGGCAGGGTCACCTCCCACTAGACCAGGCTGCCCAGGGCTTCAATCCAATCTGACCATGAACAGCTCCAGAGATGGGGCATCCACAGCTTCTCTGAGCAACAAGCTCCAGTGTCTCACCACTCTTTCAATAAACATGGTGAGGAAGAATTTCTTCCTTATGTCAAATCTAAATCCCTTCTCTTGTAGTTCAAAAAACTACCTATCGCTATTGGACCATGTAAAAAGTCAGTCTTTCTCCCATTTAAGTTCCTTAATGCACTGGAAGGCCACAATCAGGTCTGCAAGAAGCCTTCTCCAAGCTATACAAGTCCAGCTCCCTCAGCCTTTCTTCATAGGCGAGGTGCTCCAGTCCAGCCAAGATCTTCAAGAGCTTTCTCTGGACCCATCCCATCAGCTCCACATGTTTCTTGTGCTGGAGCCCCAAGGTCTGGATGCAGTACACCAGATAGATACCCAGGACTGAACAGAGCAGGACTCTGCTGGCCACCCCTATATTGCTGGTTGGCTTTCAGGGCTGTAAGCGTGCACTGGCTCATACCACCTTATCCTTATCAACCCAATATCAAAGCCACTTCTTTCCAAATTAAAGATAACAATATCATGTAGGACCACAGTGAAGTTGTGCTGGCTATCTCAAGATCACTTCTTTGACTTGCATGTACCTTGACATATCTTCCAGAAAGAGCTGTTCCAGGCACAGAGCTGAGGCTCACCTGTAGATCCCAGTCCTTCTTACTACTCTTCTTAAAAAAGTGAGTGATGTTTTTGCAGTCACCATGGGTTTCCAGTCAACTGACAGCCATGACTTTTCAAATTTGATGAAGAGTGGCTTGGCAACTACATCAGCACCATGTGATGCATGTTACTGGAGAGAGGTGGCTGTCTACCTATTAACATGTTCTTGTCCTTGTACAATAGTGGTATTAGACCTCTCCTAGGCCAAAGGTTATGTTGAAGTTACATCTAAGAAAATTACGTATTAAAGAATCCTTCTTATCTGAAAAAGCCAACCCTCCTTTCAGTTATCCATTTCTTTCCAAATTCATTTCAAGTTGTTCTGTAGTCAGTATTAAATTACTTTCAATGAAAATTAGGTCAGCACAAGAAACACAGACATCTTGAGTCATCAGGTCTGTTTCCTTGCTACTGCAGACAGTCATGTCATAATATAATTAATAATAACCTTAATATGATAATAACTATACTCACAAACTTATCAAGCTTCTGTCTTTGAAACAGCCCAGACATTTAACCCCAATTAATCCTACTGGAAGTAGGAAGTTCATTCTAAATGAATTCTAGCATCTGACAGTTTTTTGTAGGCTTTTCTTTTTTTCATTAGAGCCTCTTTAATTCCATACTTACTGAGTTTATAGCTAATTTATACCCATTTCTTCTTATGCCTCATTAGTCTCTCTATTTAAATAGTTTTCTTCTTCCACTGTGCTTCCTATTCTCTTTTTTTGCCTCATGCATTTTTGTAATGAGCCCTGATTGATCAGCGGTGATATTTCAGTCTCCTCTTCTTGCATATACTATCCATTTCTGTAATAATTGAATCAGACCTATGAAATTGCTGTTTCTGGGATATATATGATAAGAACTGTAATTTTTTAGGAGATACCTTATCATTCTCAGCTACTAAAAATGTTTCACCTGATACCCTGGAAAGATTTGCATAGATTTTTTTTGTAAGCACATTAAATTTCTCACTAATATTCATATACAGTATTCTTTGGCACTGAGTTTTATGAACAAATTGTATGTTTAATTTACATTTCTTAAACGAGGAGTATTCGTAGAGTTAGAAAGTGAGCTGTAAAATGTAGGGCACTCAGTAGAGGAAGGACCTCTACACAGAAGAACTGTTCATCATTAATAAATAATTAGACAAACAAGCAAAGACAAATAAGTAAAGATAAAACGAAACAGAAATACTGAAATCCAGCATTTGACCAATGATTGGATCTGTTTTTAAAGTTACTATTATAGTTTAATGAAAAAGTTATTATGTAGGTGTTGAGATCTCATCAGCTTCATTCAGAAGATTCAAACCTACCAATTACTACCTCATAAGATCACTGTCAAACCTCTTAGGTTATTCTGATGGGATTTAACTGGGGAACTTACTCTATCCATCCTCACATGTAACACTAAGTCATTTTCTCCCAATTAAACACCAGCAGTTAGAAATTGAGTCTTAAATTTCAGTCTCATGGAAAAAAAAAAAAAGGGGGGGGGGGGGACAATCAAAAAAAAAGGGGGGAAAGAAAGGGGAAAAAAAAAGGAAAAGTTTCCTTAGTTTTTCAAAATAAGATGTCATTTGATTTGGGATATTACATTTAACTCATACAGGAGCAGATAAAGATGCCTTTACATTATCTATCCAGAATCACACACACATACAGGTCACACAGTAATCTGTGTAGGGTAATTCAAGTAACACAAGCTTTAATTTCTGCTATAAAAAAAAAAAAAAAAAAAAAAAAAAAAAAAGATATCATGGGATGATTGAGAAGTTTACCAGAATTTTGATACAGCACACTGGCTCATCCACTCCACAGTCTAAATGTCAACAGTGCAAGAGGAAAGGTCAATCCACTGCGTGTCTCATACTGAATCCCATTGAAGTTTCTGCTTCTCAACTTTTAAGATTAAGGCTTCAGACAACAGAATAGCGTTAAGTGAATACGACATAAATGAGAGTGAAAATCATAAGGAGAAAAACAGATGACACCAAATCTTCATATGTGTACACATACATATGCACTCACATATATTTAGAAACTGTTAGGCTTCCTCTATTTTACTGACAATATTTTCATTACACCAGTAGCCAGGAAAGCTGCTAATAAGCAACAGAAATGTGCAAATATTCCATATTGTTCTTTGACAGACATACACACACACAGATGCATGTATATATCTTTATAAATATATCAGACCCACATCTTAGAAAAAGTACTCCTATTTTAGTCCAGTGCAGTTAACACTTGAGATAATATACAGGAAAAAGAGCAAAGGGGATGGCAGACGTGATAACTCTCACTCACTTTTTTTTTTTTTTTTTGTGAGTATGCAAGAAAGCTATTTTGGGTACTGGAAATTTTGGAATTGTAAGTAGATTTAAACATAAGCATTTATTTGGTAAGAAAGAAATGGACTCAATCTCATAATGGATAATATACCAAGGAAATGCTATTTTTCCAAAGGCTTTTATTAAGAAATTTATATGGTGGGCACAAAGCAACAATCTATTGAGCTTCTATGACCAGTGAGGAACGATGATAACACACCAAGCACCTGGAAACAATTAAGGAATCCATGACAACTTGATTGCAAGTACCATTCTTGAACAGTTCTCAAATGAAAGGCATTAAGAATTTACGGTCTAAATAATCCATCTCCTTTACATTTAGTCTTTTCTTTTACATGTCCAAGATTAAAAAGATGTGACAACTGATTTATGACCTATTCAGAGCACTGTCCTTGTAATTACAAACAAAGTTTGTAACAAAATTACAAACTGCTACAAAGGTATTCTAAAGTATAACAGTATATCTGCAAACTGATTTGCAGATTCCTTATAGAATACTGATTATATTAGATGATAACTCGAGAGATTTGAACAAACCATAACTGCTAATAGGCTATGTTTAAATAATGTAAGCAGGTTTTTTCACCCCTCCTTCATGGATGAGGTCATGTTATTAACACAAACAAATTAACCCTTCAGGATGCAAAGATCCCCAGTTTTATTATCATTGTACTCATCTAGAAATTCACCGAATAGGTTGGTGACCATCCCTGTATTCTCAGGAACAATGGTCTAAATGCATTCTTCAATGGATTTGTTCTCACTGTCTGTATTCCTTCTGCCATATAAATCATATATGATTATTTATTTCCTATCTTAAAGCATAATGTTTTGTTCATTGTACTTTAAAATCCATGTAACTGAAATGAATACATTACAGTGGTAATCTCTACTTAGATGTTGTATAATCATTTGTTAGCACTTGGAAGCCAGTTGTAAAGCACTTCCATACTGAAGTATCCTGTGTACTTACTAAAAATAAATATGCATTTAAAATGCTAATCAGAATTCCCAAAGCTTTACATGAACAACTGTTAAATCTGCATTGCAACACCCTTAAACCCTTTTTTATAAATTTTTACTACCGTGTCTTCTAAACTTACTTCCCATTTAATCTGCAGTTGGGATTTTGTTCCCTTTCTGAGGAGGAATGATCATTCTTCAATATGTTAATATATTTCAATGCCAGGAAAGGCCATGTATGATCTAGCTTGATCTTTTCCCATTAAATTTCTGCGACTCGAGCTGCATCTCTCTGGAACTGATTATACAAGCAATCTAGCTGACTAAAATTTGATTCACTTTACATTTGACATTTGGAATCAGTGATAGAAGATGAATACGTATCTTACAGTACAATGGATATTATTAAAGCTAGTATATACTTTCAATTCAATATTCACATTTACATCCAACACCACTATCATTTCATTCACTTCACAGACCATTGAAATTTGTAATTTTAATTAATCCAACTACTTTTTTCCTAAGGGACTGTAAAATACTGAGAGCACCGAACTTGGAGCCATTTAGCCACAGATCTGTGACAATCTAATACAATTATTTCACAAGTGCGAACTTTAGAAAGAACTTTTCCAATTAATAAGTCTGATTAATAGTTCATTTGAAACATCACTGATACACTTAAGTACAATAAAGCATTAATTAAATTTCAATTCAAATGTAAATTGTTTTGAATGTGAGAACATATCACCATTTCAAATCCCTCTTTGTCTGCACCTCTCAGCTACTTCTCAGTCTGTCAACCCTGAGGGATAAACTAAAGACCTGACTAGACTTCGTGGAATTGGAAAATTGACATGAACATCAATATAAAAATTTTAGAAGATTCTGTTTGATGCTAGGGAACGTACACTAGGCCTCTTAAGATATGAATAAACACAGCAGCAAATTCCCCAAATATAATCTATTTCCTTATTTCCCTTGGCAACCTTGATTGCTTCTCAAGGTATTTAGTAGATCTAAGGCCAATGGACCAGCAGCTTCTGGTAGACCCTCATGCAAAATACAACCTGAATGTCTCTTTCACAAGGAACATCCTTTTCCTCTAATGATCAATAAAGGATCGATTATAATTATAAAATAAGAAAGGAGCAACTGCATTTAGACACCTGTGCTATAGAAACATGCTCCCCAGACTGTATTTCTTATTGTTGTGAGTTGTTCTTTGATCCTCTCTACTTCTCAACTCCGTAGTTTCAGGATCTAATGTTATTACAAGCATAAAAATACATAAAAATCTCACTCCTGAAACTTCAATAAGCAGACAACCGTCTGATTTCCCTCACCTCTAAAAATGACAACACAAACAATCAAACATCAGCCTTTCCTGAGTCTCATCTTTTCCACAGCTCTCACATGTGAATGAATATTCAAGCAGCAAATTATCCAGTGGTGGATAATTTCACTCACACGGTTCTGAACTAACGCCCGTTTTCACTATTTTGGCCTTTAAAGACTGTGAAGCCAAACTGAAAGTATTACGGAACTACTGCAAGATAAGCATGCATACACAACTGGGAGTTTTGTACATAAAATATTTACTTTTTGATAAAATCATGTAAAATTAAAAAATATATAGACATTTAAAATCCTTCTTGCATTTACACAATTCAGTCTTGTAAACCAAAACTGTTCATCATTAGAATTTTGTACAACCATCCAAATAGAACTTATTCTCTAAAATTCCAAGAATCTCAAGTATATACATTCTTTTCCATCCTGTTCCCTCCAAAACATTTGCAAATTATTATTTAAATGTGTTTCTTTCACACCTATCAATGGAAAGCAATTCAGCCCAGGATAATTTCAATTGTATATAGTACCATGTGAGTATAAAGCAATGTAAGATGGGAAATGAGGAACCCCAGAGCCAACTGTCGCTGCTGACACATTCATAGGTTGATGGTGTAATTATCCAAGCTGGAATTTTGCCAGAAAAATCAACACTGGTTTATTAATCCATCTCTTTATGCCCCTGAGCTAAATATGTCATTCCACGCTGCATCAAAGCTGGTCTAGTTTATGCAGTTCCTGTGTGCCAGCAATAGTGTTTGGTGTCTCCTATTCTCTTCATTACAGACTCAGGTTTTAAATGTCCAAAAAAACTGCTCTATTTTTCTGACATACATTTTTCTAGACTGAAATGTTGACAAAAGATGTCTGTATCATTCTGCCCAGTGTTATTTACATTCTCTATTCCTCTCTCTCTCTGCATCTTAAAAACGAGTAAAAATGAATATAATGTTTGTCTTGTTATGAATTATAGAGTCAGGAATTCAAGAAGAAAACCAAAATTCTCCATAGCACTCATTTTAGATGTCTGTAGTTTTACAAAGCACAAATATGCAATCAATCAATCAATCAATCAAATCACTCAACTATTATAAAGCTCTAGTGACAAAGAAAGATGCATAAGGAGCTCAGACACTGCTAATGAAAGTGGTGTATAAGCCTGGATCGGAAAGCATGCGACAGAATAGGTTAATGATTCTAAGACAGTGTAAGACTCCTTGAGAGAGGAGCAAAACTGAGTCAGCATCACAACCCCAAAGGGAGACAGTTACAAATTCAGATGGAAAACTGAAAATTCTCTTTCAGACTATGGCATAGCACATAATAAAAAAATGTCAGCAACAGGAGTCTGAAAGACACTGAAAATGGAAACTGCAGATCAGCACAACCAAGCCTTGGCATCAAATTTCTAAAAGAAAACAGAAAGAATAAGCAAATGGAGAACACCGACATAGTGCAGTACATTAAGAGAACACAGCAAATACTGGACTTATTAGGATGCATTGGCAATTGAATGGTTAAAAAAAAAAACAACAACTGCATGCAGAAACAGGAAAACAGTGAAAACAAACAAACAAAAAAGATATAGAGGATAGAAACAAGAAGCCTCAGGATAGAAAAGATTGGAATAAACTCAGATCAAGGTTTTCATATACAAGATTTAACCCTGACCACTCATATGATCACCGAAGTTCAGTTTTTAAGTATTGAAAAAAATAAATAAATAAAAAATAACAAGTACTGGGGGCCTCACTGAACATCAGTGAGCACTTTATACCAAAGTCCTTTAGACTCTTTGAAATCTCAGCTGGAAATCTGCCAGCCCTTTTCTAAAACCTAAGAATTATGATACTGGCAGATGTTATTTTTAGATTTTAGGATTTAAAATGGAAAATACTGAGAAGTATTTAATTCTGTGGTAATAAAGATAATTACAATCAATACCAATAATGGAATATTTTTCCTACGGGCATAGATTGAAAACATATTTTTCCTCTCTGCACATATAAGTCTGAAAGCATCTGACATATGGTTTTACCATTTGAAGGAAAATTATCAGATGAAAACCAATGCACCATGAATATGGTATTTCTGAAATTTCAAAGCCTTGCATGAAAAACAGTTTTCTTATAAACTCAAACTAAATTTCAAAATTAAATTTCCTAAAACTGGTTAGTTCTGTCAGGAAAGAAAGTGTTATGAGGGTCACTCTGAAAGTAATGTCTCCTATTGTCTCACATTGTGCTCACATCCACTGTTTGGTCTCCTTAAATGTTCAGGAAGCATCAATGAATGCCAGTGACTGAACGTCAATATTTTCTGCACAGAGAGAGTTCATTACACACCTTTGTTTCTTATTCATTTCCATGTCAGGTACCAGTCTGTCAGAGAGCCCTTCTGCTGCCATCTGCCACACAGCAACAAAATGTAACAGAATATTGGTGGGAAGATTCAACCTCTACTGCCACACCACCACCATCTGCCCCTGACGTCATGGGCCAACAGAATAAAATAGGAGGCATTACTTCATGATATCTCACCACTGTCTGATGCCCAACAAAACTATTTTTCTGTAAAGGTGTGTATCTTGGAACTTGCAGTTTTATTTATGCAGATTGAAAAGTAATGTTAATATTTATCTTATTATCACCAATATCACGACAAAAAAAATAGTATTTTATATTTGTGTATTTTCAGAATATGATAATATATATATAAATCTCAAGTGTATTCTTGAAAACACAAAATTCTTCTTTGCTATACTTGGTTGATAACTGTTAGATTTTTCAAAGTTGCATGGACCATAATACTAAATCTAGATGATAGGACAGCTAAAAGGAAACTCAATACATATTTCACTTAAATACATTTTTGACACCCATGGCCAGTAATGAAGGTACGGTTATTTTAATATCTGTATATTCTGTTATAAATACAGTGTAGTTGAAGACATAGTAGTTTTCAAACATTATCAGAGATACATTTGTTTTGAAAAGATTCAACCATGGCAGTTAAACAATTTATTAGTTTGTTCCACACACCTTGCTTGCGTACATCCTCTACAGCAGCAACCAGTTCCTCCTTCAGATCCTGGCTCTCTTTAGCAATTTGATCTCCTTTTTCTAAAAAGTTTTGGGTAGCCTGCTCTACAGAGGCAGCCAACACATGGGCCTTCTTGGAGCGCCCTTTCTTTTTTCCAGATGGTCCCTTGTTGCTTGTGTTAACAAGCGTCGTTACCTTTGGGAAAGGAAAAAAATAAAAAGTTTCTGTAAGTTTCATCAATTCTTCAGTTCTAACAGCAACATACATTGTTGTCTAATTTATTGTTTCCATTTTCTTTAATGGTAACGTGATGTAATGGTCATGTGTATTGAATAAATACAATTTAAAGTTTTGTGTCATCTGAAGGATGGCAGCACATGCCCCCCCAAAAAAAGGTTTTTACTTTTAGCTTAATTTATTCCGGTCCAAGCAAATGAACAGTCAGTGAACTAGAGAAATAATATACATTTTTGTCACTGGTCTTCATTTTAAAAAATGACAAAGCCATAAGATGAAAATGTAACAAAGGTCAGTAACTGCTCAAAAAGAAATTGCTTCTAGATATAAGTGTCACTGCTTATATTCGAGCAGCGACAAAAGCACTGTAGCTGTTCTCCAGACATTAACTATTCAGTGCAACGTTGCTTCAATATGTTTACAAGAAACAAATGTAAACAACAGTGAATAGTAGAATGATCATACTTATAATATTTAAAAAGAAATGCACACTGCTTTCATAATTTCTCCTAAAGTTTCCTAAAATAATTCCTTGTTCAGCTGTGCAGGAACAGACCAGAAACCTGAACCACACAACTTAATAATGCAATGAATCACATAGCTTCATAATAAGTTCTTCATAATATGTTATAGCTTTTTAATGGACCAGAAAATCTGACATCACTCCAGTGATAGAATCATAGAATCCTTAGAGTTGGATAACAGGACCCAAATACTGCCCCAGATATCATTTGGTGTTAAATGGATGGAAATGCACCAATGGATCCATGATGTTCTGTGATCCATTTCACCTTTGCCTGGATGAAAACCAAGGCAGTCTACATAAGTGCCTTACCTATATGCTAACCCAAAAAATGTACTGTCAGAAAATCAGAAAATCTTTGCAATAGACAGAAAATATCAGAAAATATGAAAAAAAAAAAAAAAAAAATCCTGAAAGCAGTACAAAAACTTGCTGCCATCCCTTCCCTTTCCTATTATGAGAAGCATGACATTTACAATGTGGTACAGCTGTGACCAAAGAGACTTTTATCACAGTCTCTCTATTAGGTTTTTTTTCAATTACTCTGAATACAGGGCATCTGAAGAACTAAAATGGAACAGAAAAGGTTGCCAGAGCATGAAAGCACCATAAACACACACGTACAAGGAAAAACTTCCTGGCCACATGCAGATGACTAAGAAAACCTTTCAGATGCAACAGGCAATGAAATTGATTATATATCTACTGAACTTCTCATCGGAGACCTGAAGAGGAAGAAAATAATGCTCGAACTTGATCTTAATTATTTTAACTTCTTGAACCAATTAGAGGTATACTGCCAGAGCAGTTCAGACAGTAAAGGAAAGATCTGAAATAAAGAAAATGCTGATCGATAAAGTCATAAATGAAGTCAAATCAGACTACTTTATAGGCCTCTCTCTCTCTTAGATACATACAAAGGTCAACAATTAAAAGGGAAAAAAAAAAAAATTGAATGCTTCAAATAGCACTAAAACAAATAAGTTGTAGCTAGATGAACTGCTGAAGTCCCCTGAACACAGAAGGAGCAGTCGAGTTGCACGTCTCTTTTGCTACCTAAAAATACAACTTTCCATTAAAAATAACCATAATAAATGTTATAGGATTGTGCCATCTGCAAGTCTGATCTTTCCATGAATAACTCAACTATAAAATGAGATTCTTTTCACCTAACTTTACCCACAAAAGAGATACACATGTATTGTAAAATCAACTAGAATTACTGAACTGCTGCGGTGCACTATAAGAACAAGGACCATACCTACCATAGAATAACATCAATTTTTTTCTGAGAAATACATACCATTCAAGTAGGAAGGAAACACAGAAAACCAGACTGAGAACGAGCAAATAGTTATGATTGCTAAATTAAGTGAAATAAATCCTAAAAAGAAATTTTTACCATCATAATATCAAAAAGAGTTTGACGGTATATGTAAAATACGCATTTTTACGTATGTATGTACTCTTTATAAAATGTTTCTATATGTTGTATTTAGCAGTAAAACAAAGTTCTCAGTAGAAGTAACAAGGCATTTTACATATAGCCCTCAAAACACAACTCTCTCCAAGCAGCTTCAAATAAATTAGATAGAAAAGTACTTAGAAAAATAAATACCCTGATTTAACTCACACAAACTTTATCGTGCCACAAGAGAGAATTTCGAACAGCTAAATACAGGACAAGAACAGTAAAAATCCACTTTTTAAAATGGCTAAGAATGTATTTGCAAAGCACTATAATCTACAGAATGGAAGATCTTGACTTTCTATGCTCTAATGCCATTTGTGTATGAGGAGAGAGAACGCATTAATTTCAGTCCTAGCACAGTCACTCAGTTCTGCAACTTGGTCATCAAGTCTCCCTTCTCCAGTTTAATTTCACTTTTCAATTCCAGATGTTCCAATTTGCTTGGAAAATTATTCAATATCACATCCACTTAAATGACCTTAATAGAAAAAACTAATTACACTGCTGAATGAGGGTCCCAAACTAATTTCATCAAGACAATAGTTCATTTTGGAGACAAACTCATTTACTGCACTAAAAGTAAGCACGAGGGGCTGGTTTCCTTAAGGAAAGAAAAAGAAAATGTGCATTATGGCCTGATTTACTTTAACATATGCATCTTTCAGCTTTTTTTAATGAAAGCATGAATTGAAATCTCTACCACAAAATAATGATCTATAGATGCAAATATGTGTCTTTCAAAAAAAAAGTCCACATTCTGAATGTTACAATTGCAGCAAGCAGAGAAATATAAACAGTGATGCCCACAACATGGTGGACTACTCCTAACGTACAGTTTCAAAAAGTAATGGGCATATTAGAAGTAGATGAGAAGTTCTGAGCACAGCAAAACATCTAAAATCTCCATCTGCCAGAAACCTTATTCCCAGAACAATTTCTGAGCATATAAGAAAGTCTCAGAGTGCAGAAGGGACACGTAAAGAAAATATTAACAGCAGACACAGAGCATATACATTATTTCCAAAATGTAAATACTTTCCAAAGGACATGATGAAATTTCCTAGTCTTGTGTCATGAGCCAGAACTCTCTACTGTAACTACTATTGCTACGAATAAAAAACTGAGAACCTCATTCAGTGAAGGTCATCTTCTTTGTGCATCAACTCAGAGAGAATTGCCACGAACTTATGGGACTGCTACATAAAGAATGTTATCGTCAGTATGCCTCATGCTCCTCTGTATTTATTTTTATTTGATTTTTTAATACGTATTAGGAATGGATTCCCTGATAAGGAAAAATAAATTATTCAAGTTCCCCAAAAATATAACCTTTCATTAAATGGCCTAACAAAAAAAAAAAAAAAAAAAAGAAAAACAAAGGCAAGAAAAATCCTGGACCCTCCCTGATGTCAGGAGACCACAGTGCTGGGGCTCCCTTAGTTCCAAATGAGGCAGGACCATCACCCTCTCTGGTGACCACCAAAAGAACCTGAAGGAATAGCATAGAGCTGCATCAGGGGAAGTCAGGTTGGATATCAGGAAGTGGTTCTTCGCTGACAGGGTGAGGGGCCACTGGAGTAGGTTCCCCAGGGAAGCGGTCATAGCACCAAGCTTGCCAGAGTTCAAGAAGTGTTTGGACAATGCTCTCAATCATACTGTGATGGACATCCATGTTTGGAGCCAGGAGCCACACTTGATGATCCTTATGGATCCCTTCAGACTCGGGATATTCTATGGTTCAGCCTTTACATAACCACTCACAAAAATATTGCTGTTTCACCAAACTGGGATATCTTTTAGCAACTTAATTGGAATTACCAGTTTGAAAAGCTAAGAAAGTATCTCCTGCTCAAATTAGAAGTACCATTCAGAAAATTCAGAAATACTGGGGGGGGAAGACTTGTATCAGTAAAAAGAAAATCATTTCCTTTCCTCTTCTAACAAAGCCACATACCAGCCCTTAACATATGTTGTAGAATAAAAAGGAAAATAAAAGAAACAACCTGTTATCCCATTAACACTGTTTGATTATTTTTTTTTTTTTCAGAAGCATCTTCCAGAAGATTTTAACTGTGTTCATGTTAAATGCATTCATGGGAAAAAAAAAAAAGGAATAAGAAAAAAGACCATAGTTCAGTTCCCTTGGCAAGGCTTTAAAGCTAACTGGTTTACTTTAAATAACTTATCCTACCCTTACTGGTACAAAAGAAAGAATGTTGACTTCAGTTTCTTTCAGTAATTAATGCAGATCTCACAAAAATTCAGTGCAATTATTCAACATATCATTTGATAATTCCCATAAGCTCATTTGGAAATCCTATAATGAACCTGGCTTTGTGATCACACTAGGGAAACTCGTTCTTATTTTATTAAAGAAGTTTCACACAGTAGCATAGATCTCTGCTGGAAAAACAGAACTTTACTAATTAATAGTTAAGTCCCATCCTCAATTAAGTCTTCCTTACACGGTTCCAGCAACACAAAAGAAAGGTGAGGATGTCTTTGATAAAAGAAGAAAATTGTATTAGCATGGATTTCCCTACTGCTGAGGTCACCTGTGGGCAGGGATATCAGCAGTGAAAGGGGATGGAACCAGATCATGTACTCATCACATTAATCCCTAATCAGCAGCTCCACCTCAAGGAAAAACATTCCTGACTGTGTGAGTTAAACTGTCTTCCCTACAGATTTCTGAAATGAATGGGCTAGAAAGCTGAAGAGTTGCAACACCTTTCTCTTGTATCGGATTGAGCTGGATTAGTTAATCAAAATTTTCACACAATCATAGAATCATAACATCTTTTAAGTCAGAGCTGACCCTTAAGGGTTATCTTGTCCAACTCCCCTGCAATAAACAGGGACACCTGCAGCTCCATCAGGTGCTCACAGCCCATCCAGCCTGACCTTGAATGTCTTCAGTGATGGAGCATCCACCACCTCTCTAAGCAACCTGTGCCAATGCTTCACTCAAAGCACTAAAATTTTCACTAAAAAATTCACTAAAATTTTCTGTAACTATGTTCCACAATATGCATATATTGACACTTTTGGGGAAAATATTGACCTGCACTTTTTCACTGTGCTACTAGCCATCCTGAATTGTCACTGATCACCCGCCTTCTTGCCACAACCTTATTATTTTTAAGCATTGAATTTTAAATATTAAATACACCCATCAGATAGAGTGGGGTTTTCCAGAGAGTGGACAACATTCATGTTTGCTTGTTTTTTATAAAGAAGGCAAATGTAAGATGGCTATGCAAATGTACATTATGCAAACGATTCAGGACAGTCATTCGGATTAGATGATCTTCCAGGTTCCCTTCCAGCTGAATTATTCTAAAACAATTCACATAAATGGTTTGGTTGCAACAGGTGCAATTAACATCAGGGTCTCTCTGTAAGACTTCTAATGGTCTGTAAGAAATCCTGCTATTCGCCACTGCCCCTCCTGTTCTCAATAAACATTACTTGCTCTTCCCAGAGGCATTTCATTGAATATGGACAGCTACGAGATATTTCTCTCTTCTCATATACTCATATATCATCAAGTTTCTGGAAATACCCAATGACCTGAAAAAATAAAGCCCTGACATTTTAGCATAGGGACACTTTCGCTACTGGAAAAAAGATGCACTCAAGTGGAAGGCAGCCTTATTACTTCGCTGGCAGTATTAGTGGCATCAGCATCCCCCCTGAGCACTGTTTTTAAAAATCCTCCTTTTTCTGGAAGAAGTTGGTTTCATCCTGGAGAAAAATCACTACTGTCTGGAAAAGCAATAATTTAATTTTCAAAATTGTCTTGGCATGTTGGGTTTTGGGTCTTTTTGGTCTGTTTGATCAAATTTTGTTTTCTTTGACAGGAGGAAGAAACAAAGACTTTCCAAAATACTCCATGAGAGAAATGGACTAAAGCAATGGGCTGAAGTGTTGCCACGGGCTAAAGAACTGTGGGAAGATCAAAAGCAAAGAATGAACTAATCTGAACACTGCTCATGACTTTCACGTTGACCATCCAGAACTGGAGTAAAGCCATGGGGGACTGCTGGCTTTATATATCCCAAACCCTGCATACTGCCAAGTTGCTTTATGATATGGCTCTCAGCAGTATCTCATTAGGTAATCCTATTCCAACCATGAGATATTACTGAGCAAAATGCAGTATAAAATGCTTTAAACAAATTACATCTTCTTCATTTACATACAAAACAGAGGAGCTGCTAACTTGAGGTTTTTTTTCTCCCTAGCTATGCTTAATATCCTGTGTCACTTAAAAATTTGCTTTTTTCCTTGCTACACCAATATAATTTTGAAGACACATTCTGAAACATGATTCAGTCTTTAATATAGCTTCTTTTTTTAATAATATTTTCAAAGTTCTCTATCAAATTAAAGTAATTTGCCACTGCCCTTAGTCTATAAACCATAACTCTTTTTTTCCTAACTTCCATAATTAACTCTTGTAATTATCTCTGCACAATTAGCACCAGATGTTTACCTAATTCATAAAACTAAAATTCTTCTTCTGTTAAAAAACAGATATTTGAATTTTCATCAAGCAATGTAATTCTCCACACTAACCCAGCCTTTTTGTAATCCTTCCAGTTCCCTTCAGCATTTGCAAACATCTGCTGTTTAGAAGAACTAATATATAAGCAGACTATAACGTATAAATTATTAGTGAGGATATTACAAAAAAACGCCAGTGACATACCTACCTTTCAGATGCCAAGTACATAGATAACTCAAGGCATGCTGATCAAAGCCAGTGTATTTTCACCCAGCCTAGCCTGAGAACAGATAGCTGCTCTGATTCACTTTTCCACTGCCTTACACAAATTCTTGGACAAACTTGCATATTTCTATTCTGTATAAAGGATGTACCTTTAGGATGTAATTCAGAGATAGCAACTCTGTTACTGTTCATTTATATTCTTCTTATCAGCATTCACACCAGTGGAAGAGACTTATATCCTAGCTCATGTGAATGAATATTGTATAAGGCACTTACAAAGTTCTTCAGTAAGCATTTTAAAGTTCTTAATTCTCTGTGGAATTGCCCATTGCTTATTCTGTTAACAAAAAGCAACAACAAAAACAACATCTCATTTTCCTCCCACAAACCTCCAAGCCAAGTTGCCCCGACTGTTACCTCAAAAAAATCCCTAGAGACACAAAAACTGCTGTTCAATTCCGTTTGCTGATCCTACCACTACACAAAATCTGACAAGAGGAGTGCCAATTTGTGTCATTTATAGCACTGCTGCTCTACGATGTGGACATGTCAACTGGTAGCTTCACTGAGACCAGGACCATCTCACAAATGCGACAGGTCAGATGGTGACACTGATTACAGGGCCCTGTCTATATATATATGTACGTGTTGCTATGATTGTAGAACCTTTCTTAAGGATGAAAAAACCCTCTTCCTACATAGAGGTTCCTAGTATCTTGCTAGGAATTTTGCTAATTCTAGATTGTGCCAAGCTAGAAATGCTTAATTAAGTAATATGTAATTACTTCTGGGTTACTATCAAGGTGATACAACAGTCTTCAACAAAATTATTGGCTTCATTTACCTCCTAAAATATCCGTTCAACAACTTCAGTACAAACAAAATTGACAAAAGTCAAGCGTTAAGATGGTTCTTTGCATTTCTAACCCACTGTGCTTTGTTTAGTCACAGAAAATCACTCTCAGAAAGGTCTTGTTCCCAGTCAAATGCAACTGCCAAAGACAGTATGAAATATGCGGATTCCCATAATTTTTTTTTTAACTAAAATCTGTCATATCTCACAGACTGCTTGATATATGTGAGCTATAACCACTTATTAGATCATCTATTCATTTCCACAAACCACTAAGCACCTAAGAAAGTCTTCAATTATAATAAACTGCTCAGATGCCCCATACTAACTTATTATAAACCATCCAAGGTATTTGATTGACATGGACATACTTAAAAAGTGCTGCTTATATCATGTACTTTTTGGGTTTTCACATTACATCAATAATCTGTTTGTATCATTTCAAGTTTGTTACATACAGGTAAGGAAGGCTGAAATAAAAAATTTTCAGCAACTGTTCTCTGGACACTTTTTTTTTTTTTTTCCTTAAGCAGTCACTCCATAAAAAAGAAAGCAGTACTCCTGGCAGCACACCCCAAAACCTCACCGAAAACTTTCCTGTAACTCCTGTGATAGCTGGAGTCACACATGCTCACAGTCATCACCTCTCCAGGTCAATGATCTGTGACTTCTTCCCCTCCCCACAACATCATGCGTTTTGCAAAGACTACTTTACCTCGCTTAGAGGAGCACTGTCACAGGGATGCCATCCAAAGAGATCTGGACAAGCTTGAAAAGTCAGTCCATTTAAACCTAATGAGGTTCAATGAAGCCAGTGCGAAGTATCCGAGATATGTATACAGACTGGGAGAAGAACTTGAGAGTAGCCCTCTGGAGAAGGACTTGGGGGCTGTGACACATGAAAAACTTAGTGTGAGCCAGCAGCATGTACTTGCAGCCCAGAAGGCTAATGGAACCTTGGGGACATCAGAAGAAGGTTGGCCAACAGCACAGGGAGAAGATTGTCCCTCTCTACGCTGCCCTAGTGAAGCCCCATCCACAGTACTGGATCCAGGCCTGGAGCTGCCACTGCAATAAAGACATGGAGTGCCACGAAGATGATCAGAGGGCTGAAGCACCTCTATTACAAATAAAGCTTGAGGAAGCTGAGCTTTTTTAGCATGGAGAAGAGAAGGCTCCGGGGAAATCTCATCTCAGCCTTCTAGTTCTTGAAAGGAACTGAGAAACAGGCTAAATGCCCACTTTTCATAAGGGCATGTAGTGACAGGACAAGGGGAAATAGTTTTCAACTGAAAGAAGGTAGATACAGACTAGGTATCAGGAAGAAAGTCTTTACAGTGAGAGTGGTGAGACACTGGAACAGGCTGCCCAGTGAGGCTGTGGATGCCCCCCTCCTTGGAAGTATTCAAGGCCAGCCAGGATGGGGCTGTGTGCAAAGGGAGGTGTCCCTACCTATAGCAGGGGGGTTGGAACCACATGATCTTAAAGGTCCCTTCCAACCCAAGCCATTCTATGATAAAAGAGAGGGCATTCGGAAGAAATTAGGAGTGACGAGGCACTGAGACAGACCGCCTCATCCCTGGAGGTGCTTAAGTCCAGGTTAACAGGAACCTGAGCAGCATGACTTGGTGGTTGATCACTCTGCCCATGGCATGGTGTTGAAACTAGACGATCTGTAAGGTCCCTTCATACCTAAGTCATTCTATGATTCTATGATTACATAATAGGCAAGAGAAAAATCAGCAAACAAGTTCCATATTTGAAGTAATCAGTATTAGCCAATGAGAAATGAAACCACCTTATCCTAAGTACTGGTTAGTAGATCATCAAAGTCTCGAAAAACAAAACAGACAAAATGCACGCATCTGTTGTTGAATCAGAACCAAATGTCAGCAATTTTTTTTTCACCTTCAAGCACCAAATCATTTTGTACAGAAAAAGTATTTAATATGTAGAAACCTACTTATAGTGTCAAACTACCTCTCTTTAGGCATAGGTCTCCTTTCCTCTGTTTTTTAGCAGAATAGAGAATACATTTAAATGATGATAGACTCACTGAAGGAAAGTATTTCATTTAACCACATGAGGGCACACCACACTACAGTAAACAGAAGAATAAGCAACTTGTGAAATCCCTGCTTTTAGTTTACTTTTGTGCTATGAACGATCCTTACCACTAAATAGCACACATTTACAAACTAATGTTAGCAATATTGAACTTGTGCTGGAAAAGAAACACTCCCAGGCACACACGATCCAGGATGTTCCTGAAGTATGTGTGAAATATAACTTTCTGACACAGGTAATGGAGAAGCAAAAAGGAGAGGTATGTTGCTGGACTTTGTTCTTGCAAAGAAAGATGGACTGTTTGGGAATGTGAAGGTTAGGGGCAGCCTTGGATGCACAGCAACGAGACAGTGGAGTTCAGGATCTCACATGGAAGAAACAGGGCGATAATAGAATTGTTATCCTGAACTTCAGGAGAGCCAGCTTTGACTTCTACTTAGAGGCATCCCATGAGTTAGAGGCACTGGAAGGCTAGCAGGCCCAAGAGTTGGTTGACATTCTAGCACCACTTCTTCCAAGTTCAAGATAGGCACATCTCTGAGAGTAAGAAATCAGGCAAAGGTGGCAGGAGACCTGCACTGATGTGCAAGGAGCTCACAAAAAATCATAAATGGAAGAAGAAAGTTAACTGAATGTGGAAAAGACATCCGGCTACTTGGGATGAATATAGAAACATCAGGGCATGCAGGGATGCTACAAAAGGAAGGCTAAGGCCCACTTGGAATTAAATCTGCTGAGGGAAGTCAAGGACAACAAGAGAGGCTTTGAGTATGTCAAAAGCAAAAGGATAACTAGGGAAAATGTGGGCCAGCTGCCGAATGATGTGGGTGCTCTAGTAATGGAGGACACTGAAAAAAACAGTGTTACTGAAAACCTTTTTTGCTTCAATCTTTAATGCTAAGACTGCCCCTGGAGAGCCCCAGACCCTGGAAACAATAGACACAGTCTGGGGAAAGGAAGACTTCCCCTTGGTCAATGAGAATTTGGTCAGTGATCATCTAGGCAAACTCAATGCACACAGACCTATGGGCCTCGATGGCATGCATCCACAGGAGCTGAGAGAGCTGGCAGAAAAGACTGGCAAACCACTCTCTATCATAGTCTTTGGAAGGTGATGGAGAATAGGAGAGGTACCAGAGGGCTGGAGGAAAGTCTGTACCACTCCAGACTGTAACAGGAAAGTTATATGAACACAGGGAAAACCTTTACTTTGAGGGTACAGAGCACTGGCACAGTCTGCTCAGAGATATTCTGGTGTCTCCTTCTCGATAAGACCTTGAAGATTACCTCTCCTAAGCTAAGTATATTGTTTCTGAGCAATCCTAAACAATATTCAAAATGATCTCATGCATCACTAAAGTAAGAAGGAAATGGTTCCCAGGAGTTTGAGTTTCAGTTAATATAAAGTAATGCAAGTGAAGGAAGAAAAATATTTTAGAAACATGCAGTGAGTTAGTACTCTAGTTTCTCTGTAACAAGCAATATATCTTTCCTTAATGAAAACCTTTCCCAGAAAGAACAGCAGAAAACAGAAGCAACCAATCCTCCGTTCTACTTATAGAAATGGTTAAGAATCAAAATTTCCTGGAAATAGACATGATTCTATTTTCTGGGAGTTCTGTTTCCAATAGTATGAAGAATAATGAAATTAATTTATTCATCCAGTGAAAATTCCTTAAGTTTTTTGTTTTCATTTTTAAATAATGAACAACTGAGGAAAATGAAAAAAACAATTTTCTTAATCTGCATTTTAAATGAAAAAAAAAAAATCATTTTTCCAAGAAGACTGTGCAAACTTCTTTAAGGTAAAGTCTGGACAGGTAAAAGCAGCTGTTATTACCATGTTATTTCAGTTCTTTTCCAAAACAACTTTACTTAAGTAAACTATAACTTCACAAAATGATTCAGTGATCTAAAAGAGAACAGACTACACTATTACATCTTTTTGTTTTCTTCCCACAACATTATCATCTATTTTTTAACCACTGATTTACCAATATGCAGAGATTTGGGTGTCTCGCGTATGGAAAGGAAGACTTGAATTACTGAGTTTGAACAAAATACAATTTTTGATGAAGATTCTTCAGGGCTGGTGCATTTCACATTCAGCCACTCATTCATCAGTGATGACAATCTCCAAATAGAAGTATCCATGCAAAGAGAAATAACTGTTCCGACTTTCCATTTTAGCTTGCCAATTGTTTCAGTCCTGAAATAACTTCAATGCAATCACAGCAGTACTGATAGCCACACCTCCACCATTCAATTGTAGTCAAGCTTACATAATGAACAGAAACGAAAACACCTTCAGAGATTGTAAATATATAGCAATGATAAATTTTTGGTCAAAAAAAATCCATCAGAGAATGTTCAGTAAGTTTTCAGGCTCCTTATTCTGCATATTTCCCAGCCAGATAAAATTTCTTTCACTGGTGTAAAATTAAGACATCAAGAAGTATTACCATATTATATACGTATTACCATATTCAGCTGGAAGGAACTTTTGCAGCACTTTCACCCAGCTTCGCATCAAAGTAAGGCTAGTTTAAATGTAACATTAAGGTCGCACCAGACCTGGACCAGTTTTGAGTGAGTCCAAGTACTCAGACTACACCACCTCCTTGGCCCAAAATTTGTAATGTTTGACCACCTGCACGGCGTAAAATTATTTGTGGATATCAACCAGACATCAGTTAGATATCTTGGCAACTTCTGCCCATTGCTTCCTTTTCTGTTATATGTCCTCCCTATAATATTATAGCCTTTGGCTCCACTAAAGCTCATGGTTCCACCTTCTCTGCAATCTCCTGTCAGGCAACTGTAGAGAGCATTAAGTTCTTCTCAATCTCCCTCATGATGAAGTCAGTCAGATCTCAGCCTTTGTGTTTTGCTCTCCAGCTCCCAGCCCATCTTGACTAGACTTACTTTAGTATAGCTACATCTTGTGTACTCATGATTGCCAAATCATACTAAAAAAGACTCTGTATTTCATCCACAGTCAAGATCCCTTCTCTTGACAAAGCAGCTGATTTTTCTCTATTGTGTGCTTTTTACATAACATTCTAAGAAAGAAATCAGTCTTACAAAACTGCAGGTAATTGTGTAATTAGAAACAAACAGTCTGAGAAACACAAAGGAACTTGTTGGAAGCTTAAATATTACTTCTCTTTTTTTTTTTTTTTTTTTTTTAATTGAGCTTTCCAGTTAATACCATCCAATTAAAATAAGATTCATAGAATCATAGAATTGCTCACGTTGCAAAAGGCCTTAAAGAGATTATCAAGTCCATCTGCAATGTAATCATACTATCCTAACAGCCCTCTACTAAATTATGTCCCTGAGCACCACATCCAATTCACTGCTGTATGTAGAAGGTATGTCTGATATTATATACATATATGTATGTGTATGTATGTGCTTATCTTCTATTACAGATCAGCAATCTCACCCATTAGGGCTGTGGGCTGCCATTATGGTCTGGGAGACTGTATTCACTGTGTTAAAAGGTACTGTTCTGTGTTGGCACACAAACATCTAATATTATAATTTTATCTTTTGGAGACCTGCCATACCAGTTGAGACTGCTAATTCAAATTGCCTATTTAGAGATAGAATTTGAGAAATGGAAAGAGAACATCTACAGAATCAGATTTTAGTCAACCTAGAAACAAGTCCTTTCCAACAAGTCTTTTCAGGCTACCCAGAGAGATTGTGGATGCCCTATCCTTGGAGGTGTTCAAGGCCAGATTGAATGGGGCCCTGGGCATCCTGGTCTGGTACTAAATGTGGAGGTTGATGGCCCTGCCTGTGGCAGGGGGTGGGAGATTCATGATCCTTAAGGTCCCTTCCAAGCCTGGCCGTTCCATGATTCTGTGATTCTAACATCATCTCCTTGGTTTTCTCCCAGGATTTGCTAGGAAGATAAACCATTTCTGTATCACTTCTGCTGTTCTTGATTTTTTTTAATTTTTTTTTTAATCAGAAGAACATAGAGCAATAACATCATCCCACACAGATCCAACAGCTTCTTATGTCCCACACATTCCACACACAGATCTAGTTGGGTAGAAATCAACTTTTTTTTTTTTTTTTTTGTTTCAACAGAAGCATCATGAGTAATACAACTAATTATCCTGCTGCATATGGTACCTAAACCTGGCTAATCACCCCAGTGCTAGGCATTTGTCTGCCTACCTCACAGTTGGCTTGTGCTCCATTTTCCCTACTGATAAAAAAATGGAATTCTTTGCCCCTCCTGCTACAAGTGGAATACTTCTTCCTAATCCACTCTCTCTTACCATTAACAGTGTTGGCACTGACTTTCTGAAGAGTAGCACAATAACAATGGCTTTGGTTTAAACTCAACCATATGGAGAAAGAAAGTACAAAACTACAAATTTGTGGAAAAATAACCCTAACTGGCAATGGCAGCCAATAAAAGCCTTAGAAATGTACAAGAAGAGATATAAATATATATTGCCAGCAGTAAGTGGCAATTGGCAGAACAGAACAGCAGGTGCCAAAGAAAAGGTGTTATGTCTGAAACACAAAAAGTGACATTAAGTCAGTTTTCGACTCATTCTGGCACAGCCTATAAAGGCACACAAAATAAGCTTTTTATTAAAGAACAAATGTATTATTTAATATTAAAGTATGTAGACTTTAGGCTGTATTTTTAACAATAAGCTATTTAACAAAGATGTCATCCTGAACAATGTATAATTCCATTATTACATTTTTACACCAATTATCTCAGTAGAATATTACTGCTAAAAATAAAAAAGTAGATTTTCTCCAGTCACCTTTCTAACAAGCATTTCTAAACTGTGTTTTCTTTAATTATGAAATGAAAAGCCTTTCCAAAATGCCAAAAAGTCTGTCTAACATGACTGTTCCAGAATAGAACATAACTGTTCCATAGCATAACTTTCATCTACAGCTAAGTACTTCTCAAGTAAAGAATCATATTCCTTCCTAAATACTGCAGGAGGTATTGAAAGCAACCCAACATAGTCTTTGAGGATGCAGGTTAGTTCCTACATCAGAGCAACGTATATGAGTCAGTCTAAATTCATAAACCTCTATCTAAGAAAAGAAAAAAATAAACAAGGTTTGACCTGTAAAATATCAAATAATTGCAAATAAATACACTTGAATGGATAATAGGGAAAATTTTAGCCAGTTACCACAAGGAATGCATAGCAGCTTATAAAAAAACACTGTCTGCAGTATAACATCAAAGAAATGGATAACAAATATTAGGATTAGTATGCACAAAGGGAAAAATTGTGTAAGCACTATAGTAAAAGTAGAACAAAAGATCAACAGTAAAAATAAACAAAGTTTAGAGTCCCTTCTGCCACTTGAAAGGTTACAGATTGTGACATGTACTTCTCTAACTGCTTTTCCAAGGAGTTTATTTATACTTGGGTTGGACATTGTTGGGTACATTTCCTTAGATACAATGAAACAAAATAATAAATTTATCTTTATCATATTATTTGATTTTAGTTCCTTTTAGTTCCATTTAAATAAATAATCTCCCAAACTTCATCTAAATAATTGCTCATTTTAGCCATAAGTACATTAATTTTATCAGGGAAGGACCAAAACTTATTTGCCCTTCTCTCTTTGTGTGAAGCACACAGCAGTGCACTGTTACAGAAAATACCCCCTTAAAAAGGTTTACCAAGGTTCATTCTGGAAGGAGCTAATAAAAAATGATTATGCTATAAAATCCCAATAAAATATAACCAATATGACCATCAATTTCACTAAGATATATGTAAGAACATAAACTGAATAAATTTTTACTTACAGGAATTATCCACAAGCATAACAGAACTATGAGCCTTTAAGTGAAACCAATAAGTTTTTTTTATTGCTAAAAGATGTAGACTGGGAGCTGTCACCAGAGGTTCTTGGGAGAATGCGTAACAGAGATTTAAAAAAGCCTAGTTTAAACCAAATTACTTCTTTTGGATTGTTGTTTAACTTTACCTGAGGCCAGATCTGTACTAGACTTACTGCCTGAACCATTGTTGATGGCTGAACGTCCTCTTCCAGAAGCACAGCTGATTTGTGCTCTGCATTAGGGCTGTTTTGGGCGGCCTGCGACTTGTGCCTGCAGATCCAGCTGTACCAACAGATCATATCCACACTCAACTTTAACTTTACTCACTTAAGTGGTTTTATTCAGAAACTGTTAAGCTAGTACAAACTCTCTATGGCCAATTACTGTGAATTTGTCAAGCATATTTCACTTCAGTGTCTTGTCTGACTATGAATAGCATAATATACAGCATCATATAATGTTACTCAGCATAAATAAGGGCTATTATGCAAAGATCAATTGTATTATTTCAAAGCTTAGATTCTGCTTAGTCTGTAGCTATCTAAAATGATGATCTTGCATTTTTTCCACCCCATTTGTATATCTTTGACACCTTCAAGGCGATTTTCCTCAATCAGCTTAAAATTTAAAGTAAAACAGTAGGAGGAACAAATGAATTTTCTTACATATAGTACAAGTCAACAGATTTAGATTATATGTATCAATTATAATGGTACATTTAAAAGTCAAAGCAGTGTTTGACTACAAGTTGGTTTTACTCTTTTAGTTCACTTCATCATTACTACATTTGGCCTCAAGTTCTTTAACTTCTACAGACTCCTTCCCCATATAATTTTCACGATGGAGCTCTAACCAGAAGGTATTTCCTGAGAACCGTATCAAAGATTTGGCATCAGCCTTTCAAATTCAACACATTTGGTACAATGCCTTACTCAAAACATCTACTATTAAAATCCCTTTGCTATGCAAACAAGTTTTCCAAGAAATTCTAGGCCAAACAAACATGATTCACTCTGTTGACAAACTGTCAGAAAGGTGGAAAGAGGTTTTAGAAGTAGATGTGGGAGTATGATACATAGAAACACATGCCTAACACTTTATTTTTAACTATCTGAACTGGAAGGAAAAATACTGAATGCATACTTTGGTGTACCCTTCTGAAAAGTTTGCTCAACTCTACACAATACCGAGCTGGTCCTCTATATTCCTTTGTAAGAGTAGATTTAATTAGGTTAGACTATATAGAGAACATTTCATTTAAACCCTGAGTTTTACCTTATGTCAAATCACCATTCTCAAGGAACAGGAAACTGCTCAGTGCAATTATTTCAATCAAATAAAACTATCAGCTCTCTAAAAAGCCCCAAATTAGGAATTCCTTGCAATTCACATGCTTTAAAGTAGAAGTACACTTCAGTACAAACTGATACATATCCTTCAGAAGGTTTTTTTTCAGCTGGGTGGTTATATTGTTTCTGAAGTAGGAAAACAACCTCCAGAAAGAAGTAAATTTGTATGAGTATAGATAGATAGATAGATAGATAGATAGATAGATTTATGATGGACTGTGGAGAGCTAATCTACCCCTTCAAGGTAATAAAAAAATTCTCACTGCACTCTTCCCAGCAGATGGACACACAGGTCTTCAGCAGAGCGACTACTCAGAAATAACCAAAGTTATTAAAAATATTAATTTGTGAAAGAGTAAGATAGCTTTAATTAAACCGTCTAGTTGTGAGTTAACAAGAAACACTGTAAAACATGACTAACATCTTGAAAATATCAAAAATTAAAAAGAAGGGGTTGAAAGAAAACAAAGGTCTTTCTTCGAAGTATTCACTTGAAATTAAGAAAGGGATTATAAACGCTGGGTAACAGGAAACATTTCTGTTCAAGAAGATAAATAGATCAATGTGCCACTTAAGAACAATTAGGAAGATTTACATTTTCTCAGTGTCATTCTCCTATCCAGTATTCCACTGCATATTCAAGGTTCTTTGTTGCTTTTAACAATTTGCAAGATTTTCATCCATGACTGTGAATACTAAGCATGAGGAAACAGATTAATAAGAAAATAATCAGCAAGAAAGGTTTCATTTTTAAAGTAACAAAACCAATCAAAGTTAACATCCAGAGATTCTCCAGCATTGGATGAACTGTCTCTGTAAATACAGATTGTCAGAAGAGCTAGAAGCTCCTTGAGTACTGTAATAACCATTGGTATATTTATCCTCTCCTAAAAGCTGGGGGGCTGTTTGGGTATTCACAGACAGTTTTGTGCATTCATATACATACATATTTTAAATAATATTGACAGTGATGGGACAAGAGGGAATGGCTTTAAGCTTAAAGAGGGAAGGTTTGGAGGGGAGTACTTTACAGAGAGGGTGGTGAGGTGCTGAACAGCTGCCCTGAGAGGCAGTGGGTGCTGCATCCCACTGAGGTGTTTAACCAGGTTGGATGGGACCATGGGCAACCTGGGCAAGTGCCAGATGTAGATGTTGGTGGCTCTGCCTGTGGCAGGGGAGTTGAAACTTGATCCTTGGGGCCCCTTCCAACCCATGCCATTCTATGACTCTATAAAGCAGATCAATGAAAAAATTAAGTGAAATATCAATGGAAATGGATAACACAACATGAAAACAAGTGGCAAACAACAAACTTTGCCTCCAAGTGAGACAGAATATGCCTGCAAATGACACATTCTCTTTTACAAAGAGAATTTGCGCTCAGATTTGCATATTTCCAGTATCTGGCACCAACAACCAACTTCTAAGCCTAAATCTAAATAACCAAATCTAAACACATAAGCCACTGCAAGTGGAAGCAAGGTGTTCAAGAGGCTTAAATAACCACTTTTAGTTCCTAAGTAAAATTGAACTCACAGAAAGGATATTGAGTTAGAAAACCTTAACAAATTACCATAGAAATCCATTCTGCATTTTTTGAATATTTTTGGCTGGAATATAAATTCAAGCAGCTAGTATGGAATTGTTATGACCTCTTTAATACAATCAGTTATGAAATGAAAATTAGCGAGGTTCTTGTTTTTTGGGGGTTTTGGGCAAGATTTCACACCTACCAGCCTTTTGAAGACAAAGTATTTGCTATTTAAGTATGGATGTGCTTTGAAGGATGCATTTCCCCCCTTCATTACAATGCATTTGAAAACAGACATACATGACCATAGCCTCTGTAGCAGTCTTGCCTTTTGTTTCAGAGAATCCATTCCTGAACAGCTTTCTTAAATTCAGCATAGGGAGCTTTTAAAGATAGATGTGAAATGAAGTAACAAAGCAGGAAAGCAGCAAAGGCAGAAGTGAGCAAAAAGCTCTTGGACATATGAATGGTCACTCTGTTGTCAGTTTGTACAGCACATGGCACAGCAGAGCTCTGATCCACAGCAACAGACTCTAGGTGATGCTGAAGCCCAAATAGATGCCATTATTCATTAGGCATATGGTGCTAATGCCTGAGCAGCTTGCAATGAATCACAACTTCACCTTGCTATGACTTGGGGGCACAGCTTGCACTCAGAGATAAAGCCCCCATTTAAAATCCTGTTACCAAAGGAAGAAAGTCTGCTGATTTATCTGTCTGATAAATGCCCCACTTTTGAACAAGGCGTGAGGTCGCTTATTAGCCTCAAATTTGAGCACACTCTGGGAGGAAGCCAGAACTTCCTTACAAAGAATATTGAGCTCTTCTAGACTAGCGAAGTAAGTTGCTAGCAGAAAAAGATGCCTCAGTGCTGACCTGAAACTTTGCACTTAGTTACAATAACAGAAATGAAAACCTACTTTTACACACGCACACATAAGACAAACACATTCCCTGTTTGTCTTTAATAGAGAGATTGGAGCAGCAGTTCCTAGAGTTAACAGAAAATTTTCACAGAAAGAGGCAAAACACCATAGACTCTGACAATATTTAGAGAAACCTGATTGCTCATTAATTCTGATTATCAGTCTCTGAGATAGGACAAAGCTTGTGGCTGTTTACTCTTGACCCAGCCCTTGATCTCAATCCCAACACTTAATACAAATGTTACAATTGACTTAGAACAGTAGAATCTGGAAATATTCAAGGAAAATGTCATGAGAATTAAAGTGAGAGAAAGATCAAAACAGCACTGTGACCTTTCCTGCTTTCTGTAAGACAAATATATTAATACTATGCCTTGAGTTCATTCGAATACTTTTTTTTTCCCCCCCCAGGAAATTGCTCAGATTGTAGTCACAATTCACAAACTCAGAATAATATAATTAAATAAGGGAAGTAATTAAAGCGTAACAGCTAAGTTTCCCAACCTAAGCTCTTACATGTGAAACAACTTCTGACCATCAGAGAGCTCCTATTCGTTTTCTTAATTCCCCCCTTGACCTGTGACAGATTTTTAACTGTAACCCTTCAGACTTCAAATATAGTGAAGGATATACATAGAACTAAAGAGGAAAGATGCCAGAGAATTAAAAAACAATTACTGTGTTTGATACATGAATAAAGTCATACAGAAATAAATGATACAGTATGCATAACTAAAATACAGTGTTAATGAAATTAAGCAAAACTAAATTTGACCACAAAGAAGCACTAAGGATACTTGCTACCTTTAATGGCTCAACGATATATAAACTTCAATAGTGGAAATATTAAGATGTGCACAGTGAAGGGAAAAAGAGGGATGTGCACAAAGTTGCCATTGCTCAGAAGAGATGAAACATGCTGTGAACAGTGCTTTACATGACAGATGAAACTACTCACTGATGGTCAACAATGCAAAAACTTAACACAGAAGTAGTTCAGGAAAAAAAAATGGGAAAAAAAGATCATCCTGCCATACATGCATGGGAAGGTCCTCAAAAAGAGTTTCCAAGCCATCTCATCAAAAAACAGAATCAGTTTTATCTCTGCTATTCCTGTCAAGGGTACAGGAGAACCTTTTTCTAATTATTCCAAAGTCTTTGAATAGTGGTGGATTGCATGACTTCCTTGGGAAGTCTATTTCAGTGCTTTGCTACTCTTAGTACTAAAGAGCTTTTTCTATTATCTAGCAGGAATCTCTCCCTTTGCAATTTAAGGCCATTATTTCTTATCCTATCCACTACAGGCATGAAGAAGAAATTGTCCCATTCCCTCTTAATGTATTTTAAAACTGTTACACCCCACATCTGTCTTCTTTCCTTAGAATAACAGCTCCAATTTATCCTATCTTTCACAGAAGGTCCCACTTTCTAGACATCTGATCACAGTTCTTGCTCTTATCTAGACAGCCTATGGTTGTTCAAGTCTTCCCTCAAGTGTGGTACTTAAACTGGACATCATATTTCACTTTATTTAGCACTGAGAAGCACTAAAGGGTTGTTTTTCAGGAAGCTGAAGTTCTGTTCTATAACTGAATTTAGTGAATGCCTGTTAAGTAAATCTTGACACTCTTTGCTTATGCTTAGCTATGATCCACTGCCATTCCTCATCTCCTTAAGTATGGCAGGTCACTAATCTGTATTTATGCAGCTAATTACCTCTGGCCAAGTGTAAAGCTTTTTAATTACCTCTCATGAATTACATTCTATATTTTCGGATCATCATCTGCAACTTGCCTAGGTTGTTTCAATTCTCAACTTGTCTACCAACAAGCTCACAGCCCCAGCTCTAGCTTGGCAGTCTGAAACATAGTAGGCATCCATCATAGAGTCATAGAATGATTTGGGCTGGAACGGACCCTTAAGGTCATCCAATCCTACAACCTCCCATAACCATGTCCTGTTGGACCATTGCTGGCAAACTGCAACTCAGCCCAACTTGCTCACTTCTCCTTACAAGCATTAGGTGCTTATTGAAGCAACTGTCCTTGAGAACATTCGCCCTATCACAGCTCTGATAACTCCTGTATCAGTATGTTACAGAGTACATTGGAAAGTTTGAAGTAAACATCAGTAGAAACAAGATTTCTTTTTTTGTGTGACCAAAAAATTATTCGTCTACCAGAGCATTAAAAAACATACTCCCATCTGAAAACCTTTTTAAACACTGCCAATCAAATGGGTCATTCAGCTCCACCAACACATTAAGCAAACAGTAATAAATATATCCAGACCTATTACTGCATTCAATTCAAATGCAAAGATGGTTTATAGAGTGGCTGTGAGAGTCACGTAGAACACTACTCATGCAATGACAGTGTATGGCAATAAACACCCCTACTGCTGCAGCATTTTTCAATTGCCTTCTGCAGCTTCCAAAAAACTAATTTTTATCCTAATATCTAGAAAATTTGAATTTTAAAGGTAGAGTCTACATTCTAATAAAAATGCATACGTAAAAAAAAAAAAAAAAAAAAAAAAAAAGACCTTTGGTTATAAAGTTCCTTCGCAAGACAAAAGTACTTGCACATTTACTCCAGGTGTCTGGATTTTACTTATACTTGAAGGAGGTTGGTGGCCCTGCATGTGGCAGGGGGGTGGGAGATTCATGATCCTTGAGGTCCATTCCAACCCTGGCCATTCTGTGATTCTGTGAGGCAATTTATAAAAGCATACTTGTTTTAAAACAACTCCAAAGATATCTGAAGAACATAAAACTAAAATTCTTAGGAAACTGAAAGCAACACTTCCTGCTAAGGAGACATCAAGAAAATACCTATAGTTGGTATGGCACTTAAAAACATATTTAAGATAAAACAACCACTTACAGTAGGATTAACAGAAGTTTAAATTGTTCTCATAAATCAAATAAGGATGAACCAGCACACTGCCTGCAGTAAATCCCATAGTCGTGCAATAGAATTATGAGGAACCACATTATAAATCAGAAAGATATCTTCTTAGCCACAATGTTTCTAACAATACAAACTTGTCAGAACTAAAAAGTAGAGAATCCTATCAAGCTCATAAACAAAGAAATATGTAGCGAGTACTTGAAACAATCTACAACTAATCCTCTGTTTTCAAGTGGTTATAAATTTGCATGAATTTACAACATCCCACTTGTTCCAGTTAAGCACTCTGGATTTACGGATTCTACCACATGTTTGTGAAAAAGGACATCAATAAAGGTTCTACCATTTCTAGACCAATTATTACTCTAAATTTTTTATTTGTGCAATGATTTACCGTTCTTTTTTCAAAGTCACCAAGCACCTCCATGTCTTGCACCCCTAAAAGCCACGCAAAGGAACAAAAGAAAGACTGTTCCATGAGAAGGTGAGGTTGGTTGCCCAGAAGATCTGTGGATACCCCATCCCAGGAGGCGCTTAAGGCAGATCAGACAGGGCATTGTGCAGCATGATGTGATAGCGGGCAGCCAACGGCAGAGGTTGAGATTGGATGGGCTCTAAGGTTGCTTCCAACCCAACCACTCTGTGAGTCTACAATTGGCTTAGTTTATATTGTCATTTCAAACGTTTTCCTGAACACAGCCTCACCTCTCCTAATCAATCTCTCTACTGCAGAATCCCAGAGCGAACAATAAATAGAAACCACTTTAAAGCTCATAGGATCTTTTCCCAATTTTTTTTTTCCCCACCCATACAGTAAAAAAAAGCTGGCATTGTGAGTAAATTAAGCAAACACAGAGTAGATGCTCTCCCAGAGTAACTACTTTTAAATAGTATATCTTTACACAGTCTCCACAGTCTATTTATTCTAAAAGTCTAGTGAGCCTAGTGAGCAACTGTTTCTGGTTGAAAAGAATATTCAAATTTCCTTCTCTTATATCAAACTATAATAAGTAACACATTATTGCCTTATGCAATACAGATCCTAAACCAGCAACTTAGGCATAAATATTTTTCTGGAATTAAAAGTAAACATTGATAAAAGTCTATACAGTAATGGCATTTTACAATAAAATTACTTAAAGCACATTGATATATGATCATTTCAACACTATAGCACCTCAAAAAAGATCTCACAATGATAGCAACATCTCCTTTCAGCTCTATAAATTTTGAACACCTACAGAACTATCCAAATGCAGTATTTTTTGTTAGCTCTCTTCTCCTTTGAAGAGAGAAGGAGATTGCTCATCTGTCATATCTAGGAATGTTTTTTTCCTTTCAGCCATTTAGGAAGCAAGGCAAAAGTAGGTCTGATTTTTACTAGAACTAAATTATGCTAATATCTTTTACACAGCATTATCATCATACAAAGATCTACCTTCAGAGGATGAGTCTTCAAGTTGTTTCTTTGTTTTGGATGCACGCTCAGGAAAGTAAAGCAAGACTATGAGGACCTGTTCTAACAGCATCTTGCTTTCCAGTGGTTGCTTTATTTTCCCCACTTGCTTTGCACCACATATTCCCACCCCTGCACATGCAAATGGGCTGATTTTTTGCTACCATATGCATGGGAATTGATCAGCTGGCTCATGTTTCCTTGTGTGGACCTTTCAAACAGAAATACCTGATAAAGAATGAGCAACGGTACACATCTCATCTCTAAACAGAACCAGTTTTAGAATATAAATTGTGCTGGGAATACAACTTAATGCAATTCCTAACATGGGACATACATGCAAAATATAGTTTCTAATTTCACTTAAGACCAGAACTAAATAACCTGATCAAATATTTTTTGGGAGGGTTGGGAGAAGTGATGAATAGGTCATGAAGAAGTGAAGGAACCACTAAAAGATCTCCTCCTAAAAGGAAAAGTAACAGAGGAATATATGATTGTTGCCATAAAACAGAGATTCAGGACTAAAGTGATTAATCAGAATTGATTAATACGGTGAACAAAATGTACTGTCTTTATCAACATGGAAAATTTAATGTTATGTTTTTCATTGACGTACCTTATAACAAGATAGGATGTTCATTAAATGTAGAACATTAAAACCTAGAAGTTTACTGAAGTCACAGAACTGTATTAAATATACAGATTTAGTTATTTAAAAAGCAAATGTGTCAAACAAGAGCAAAACTCAATAAAAAGGCTCTTATCATAGTTTTATAAAGTTCTTCTGTATCATGTACAAGAGTTGCTAAATTAATACTGCAGTAAATAAATTTACAAGAATAAGCAACTCCAAAAGTCTCATGAAAAATAAAAATGAGATATGAGTAGTATAAAATGTAAGTGTTAATAAGGGATTTATGAATATCAAGTGGGCCACACTCTCAGTGGATGAAAGTAGAACTTTAATGGACCCAACATACGGCACATTTTGATGAAACAATTATCTTTCTGATAGTTCCACCCTGCATAAATGGAAATGCAGAAACCCAACATAAGCTTCCCTGTTGGACTTCTGTGAAATTGCATGCTGATCACACACCCTCATTGTCTGACTAAATAAGCTTCTTGCAGAGTGTTCAAAGGCTGTGCTGCTAGAAGTATTATCTCGTATGGAGGGTTCGCTGTATCATACACTCACACAGGAAATCACAGTAACTCAAAGCATACATCATATAAACTACTGCAACTGTTAACAAGGACATTAGCAAAGATAACGTTCTATACAGCAGTGGGTAGTGTGATGGGGAAACATGATCTTTATATATATTATATTCAAATATATATCATCTTCATACGCAACCACTGAATCTTTAGCTTTCTGCTGATGGTCATAAAACACACTGGAAGAGTGGCTGACTCACTGCTGTTCTTCATAGTGATATTTGCAAGTTGACTCATACAGAGAATCCAAAATATCCATTTCCAAAGGATTTGCCATCAGTTCGGTGAACAATAAGTCATTAAATGTGAAGTTCAGACTGCCAGGTTTACAGAAGAAGCTGTTATATGACTGTGATTTTCCAAAGAATGAATGAGATTCCACTAAGTATTATGAAACTTGATATATAACCAGCTGATTAAAACAGACACAATAGCCTGTTAAACAAAAGCATTTTCTTGAGAACAAGAATTTCAGAACCAGAACATGTAACCCTGCCGGTTACTAGCCTTTTCTGTTATAAAAACACAACAACTTAAAAGCTTTGTCAGAGTGAAGAGAACAACTTCGGAACCAGATGTTATTTTGGGAGTCCTCAGGAACATGACAATCCTACTGTAAAAGACAAACTTTTACATCTGGAAGAAAAAAAAGAAAAAAACAAGGAACACCACGGAGTGTGATATAAAAGAAAAAGGCACAAAGAAATTCAGGCTTAAAATGAGCAGTAATTTTGTAAACGCATTGATTTTAAAAGAACTTAGAGTCCCTTGATACTATACCAGGAAGTAGAAAAAAGTAGAGAAATTATCACAGGATACAGCTGATGATGTAATAGCTACAAATTCTTTGGCCAAAGGATGCATTTGAAGGAGTACACAGAATGGTTAGTAGAGAGAAATAAGACAGTCCTGAATAAAATTAATACAAGAAGCTAAAATCTAAAATTTAACTTCTAAAATCATCACTTCTAAAGACATAAAATTGTTTTTCCTCACTAAATTTCCAGTCCATACAGAATGAAAGCTTGTATATTTTCAGTAGTTTTCTTTCAAGATCAAATGCATTTAATTACATTTGCTTGACATACGATTCATAAGTTTTATTGGTGTTTTGGCACAGAATGGTGACTGGGGACAGAAACAGGCAATTGGCAAAAGTAAAGGACTGGAAGGAAAACAAGAAGGACAAGATGAGAAGACTATGTTACATTAACTAAAGATCCATTGGCTTCCTTATAATACCTTTGTTAAGACCTCTGGTATCAAATCTACTGAAAGCCCCAAGGTTTAGGTCAGCAGAAGCACTAGCAGATAATCCTTTCAGGTCAAGGTTTTGTCCTTCAAAGCAGCTCTGAAATTTCAAGTGGTTCCAAAATTAGCACAGAGAAATTCTCTGCTATCATTTTAGGTTTGCTTTTTTTAAAAAAAAAAAAAAATAATAAAAATTAGTGAGCCAAACGCTTCTTCAAAATTGAGATCTATGAAGAAAATACTACCTTAAAAATGAAGTGTCTGACATTTTCCTCAGGATTCTCAAAAATTATGTCTATGACCACTGACTGTTCCAATGGCATCTCTTTATATTACTATCTCTCCTTTGGAACTTGGTCACAGTCACCTCTTCGGCTAATGACTCATTAACCACAATTGGATGTGGCTGTATTATGTACCTATTAAAAGGTCACTTAATAACACACAAGATTTTAGTACAGAAATAAAAGATACAGCACCAGAGAATAGTACTTCTAACAAAAGTGCTGCACTCATTGAAGTCCTCGATCTCAAGTAGCAGAGGGACAGAGGAATTAATGGAGTAATGAATTGTTGAGTACATGTGAAGATAGTATTAGCTTTTATCTTATTGCATCGATTATTTTTAGATATACAAAACAAAAACTGTTATGACCATCACACTTAAGGCCATATATAGCAACTTGCGCTTTGATTCCTCACAAGAATAGTGGCCTCATTTCCATGACAGCTAAGTGTCAAATTATTAGCTAGTTATAGTACTTTTATCAGCTTGCAAATGCATTGTCAGTGATACCTGTTGATCTAATTGCAGCTCTTCAGCTGCACTCTGTGGTGGCTTATATCTACGTCACCAGAAACAATGTCAACTTTACTTATCTGTTCACTGTAGGGCAGTTGGACTAGATGACCTTTGAAAGGACCCTTCCAACTCTAAGGATTCTATGACTTTACAATTCCACAGCAGTCTTGAAGGAATGGCGGTGGACAGCAGACCATCCTGTTTCAATGCCAAGCAGCATTAGCAATATCTGGATCCTTATGTACCAGAAAGACCTGGAAACACTGGGGTGCAAGGGGAGGAAGCCAGACCCAGCTAGGCAGTGCCCAGGGCCAGGCCCACAAGCAGTGGGCAGAACCTGGAGCCCAGGAGCTCCCCATGCCCATCACACAGAGCTGCTGTGCTGGGCAGGTGCCAAAGCATCAGCACAGGAACCAGAGAACTGAGGGTTCTTCCTTATCCTTGGAATGTCCAAAAGGCACCCGGACACAGGCATGGGAACCAGCTATGGGTATTCCTGTCAGGGCAAGGTTTGATAATCTCTAGAAACTCCTTCCAATCTCAACCACTGTGTGACTGTGATCACTGTAGATGAATAGAGAAGAATAACACCAACTTTATTTCTACTTAGTTTCTGTCACAATTCTTTTAGAAAGCCTGGAGCATAGAAATTCTATCTCATTTCCATGAGAGATGTGAAATAAATGACCTGTGGACGTTTAGCATCCTTGCTAGCTCATCCAGCCCATAGGGCTGTTGCTGGGTTGTAAAAACTAAACAATTGCAAACGCAAGAAACAAAACAAAAGAAAAAAACAGAAAGAGCTACATTCCTACGGTTAATTGAGGACATTCTTTGAAGTATGAAAACTACAGGGCCAATCACTTGAACAGAGAACATGATTGTACAACTTGATTATACCAATTTTGCTCTTGAAAATTCATAGTTCAATGAAGAAGGCTGAGAAGTGTGAAGAACACATGCAGTACTAAGCTCCCTTTAAAGATGTATAAAATATTATGCAGTGAAGTCTACACTGAGCTCAAAATTTCAACCTTCGTTTTCCAAGCGCTTAGTAACTTTTGTTCAGAAAGTTACTAAGAAGAAGAAGAAGAAGAAGAACACCCACAAAAGCTCTAGAATGAGGCATGTGGTAATAATTTCCAATCCTCCTGCAGTTTGTGTGCTATAGTTCTTAAAGAAATCTAAAGACCACAAAGACCAGTACAATTGCAGCCATTTTGTTAGCATCACAGACAAGCCCCTACATCCTTTTCAATACCTCCTGCTACTTTGCACATAACATTTAAAGCAAACTAAAACAGAAATGAAGGAAAGCACTCACAATATGAACTCTGAGAGAAAAAGAAACAACTTTTGAGTTACATCAGTTCATTTTGTACAGCACATCATAGAATCATAGAATGGCGTGTGTTGAAAAGGATCTCAAAGATCATCTAGCTTCATTCCCTCTGCTGTGGGCAGGGTCATCAACCACATCTCACTGGTACATTCCTGTGATAGTTGACAGGCTTTAATAGTAACATGTACGACTAATTTTTCTGTCCAAATAATTTTGAATAACAAAATATAATTGCATAACAGAGTACAGCAAAAAGAATGTAAGCCTCTTATGTTACCAGGTTTGCACACCAAAAACAAGTCTGGCTTTTTCAATTTTAAGTAACAGTCAGAAAAACGATGGCTCAAGAATGATGATAGAGTACAGGTTTTACTTTGACAGAGAAGGGGAGGTCAACACTTGACCCCCTATGCTTCACTGCAAAAAAAAAAAAAAAAAAAAAAAAAAAAAAAAAAAAAACAACTATAAAACCAGAAAGGCAACCAAGCAGGGAACACAGGAAAGTCTCTAACAGAGAAAGAGATTGAAAGTCAAATGATCCCATCAAAAAACAATGAAAGATGATCTAGAAAACAATGTTTGCAATTACTTTTTACCTGCCAAGGTAAACCAGCAAGGGAAGAGAAAATTTTCTTTCCAGATCTGTCTGCCACACTGGGACGAACAGCTAGATGCAGCCTAGAGCCTGGCATTTCTTGTTCTGTCCAAATGTGTACGCTACCTTATCAGTCCTCAATTCTTGATCTCAGCAAATAGTGCCATCAAACATACGTTCCTAATGAGCTGGTATGTCTATAAGGTGCATTCATTCCTAGTTGGAAATAATTGACATAACATTAACTTGAACGAGCCAGTTAAAGCCCTGTTGCATTCAGTGTCATGAACACAGGTGTCTATTTGACAGGGAGTTTACTCTTCATGCAGTTTGCTCATAAAAAAGCTTATTTTACCTGGCATGGACCACTATAAAAATGAGCCAACTGATAGTAGCCAGTCTTATAGTAAGAATAAAGTTGCACTTTTTCAGTTACTCTAAAAAGTACTTCCATTATGTCAGGCAGAAACTTCTCAAATAAAGTCCATTTCCCCTTTTATAAAGGATGAAAATACTGCCACCAACTTTTAAAATCCACCACATTCCAATAGCAAATGAGATCATACTGCATATATGTGAAAGCACAGCGTCACTTGGTTTCAAAAAAAATACAAGTATGAATATAGCAGGTTCTCAAAAACATTCAAAGAGACCTTGTGTGGTAGAATGAAGGAAGCAGATTTAAAGAATATGACTTAAGTATAAGACAGGGAAGAAAGAGAGAGATGAATATACATTGTGCCTCATGCATGCATTTTCCTTAAGTTTTTGAATCCAATTCCTTTTCCAGAGAAGTGAAAACTATCTGCCAGTGGCACAAGAAACTAATAATCAATCTGTTCACTTGGTTGGAACTAGATGATCTTTGAAGTCCATTCCTACCCAACCCATTCTAAGATGCCCTTCAAAAATGAAGAGGTGTATTCAAGAATGAAGAGGTGCAAGCTTCCCCTATTTTGGACCTCTATTAGAATAACCTTACAAGATAATATATGTTTAATTAAGATATTTCAAGGAGAGTAATAAAAGCTTAATCGTTCTCAACTGTGGAGTGTAAATATATGCAACTTGCTGGGAAAAATTGAATAGGTTAATATGTATACCCTGGAAACAACTCAATATTCTGTAACTGTTCAGTATGCTTAGGTTCATTATGCTTCTGTATGAACACCTTCTAATAAAAGAATTTACTATTAGCATATGCAGACATATTTCCATTACTATGGAGCAATATGAAACAAACAAGGAAAATTAATTCCAGTTGCAAGTCTTATTTCTTCAAAACCCTTCTTTGAAAAACTTACATTTTAACCATCTGTAGAAGGAGGTAAGATTTGAAACAAGAGGAAAAACAAGCCTGTACCATAGTGGGAGGTGTAATGCCACCTTTAAATGTGGCAAAATTGTCTATATGCACTTGTCTAACAATACGATGTTCACAAACACAGGTTTAGTTTAGCTTGCAGTTTCACAACCTGAAAGGTCAGCACACTGTCATACATCTTATGTTATACTCATTTTACTGCAGATCACAGCTGGAATACTGGGTGCAGTTTTGGGGACCGCAGTACAACACAGAACTCGACCTATTGGAAATAGTCCAATGGAGGGACACCAAAATAATCAAAGGACTGGAGTAGCTGTTCTGTGTGGAGAGTCTGAGAGAGCTGGGGCTACCATTCTTCAAGAGTTGCACGCTACTTGGAGAATATACCTCCTCAAACTATGAGCATTTGCTGCTCAGGCACACAACATTAGAGAACACTGCCTATTTATGGAATTGTAGGAAGGGCTACTACAATCAGTTTACAAACAGGAGTAACAATTGTGCAATTCTCACCACATGATTAAAACAAAAACAAAATTCATATCAAAATTTCTCTAACTGCAAAGCAATATCCTCTTCAAAATATCCCAAAGGCTCAGCTCTGGTTAGCTTCATACTATTGCATTTTACAACACAAATCAAACATACATAAATATACTTACATGTATTTGGATCTGTACAAAGGTGTATACCCATTAGAATCAATATTCCTAAACAATTAATACAGGAAACAAAATAAATACCTTATCAATGTACCTATACCCTGGATTCTTTAAACTCAATGTAAAGTCAGTCTTTAGATTTTGAAGTGAATTTGAAAAAATTACCACTGCTTTTCAGAACATGGATCTCATATAATTAGGTTAATTAACACTTCAAAGCAAAGTCTTGTAATTAGCATATTCTTTTAACAATCAAGCTTATTTTGTAGTCTGATACAGATTGATGATGATATCCAGCAAATTGTTATTGAAAAATAAGAAAGTAAAGAAGTTCTTAAAATTACTTTCAAGAACGAAGCTAAAAAGGATTACAAACTTGGATACCCAAATCTGTTCCAAAGACTATAGAACTCATCAGAAGTGTACATAGGGAACTCATACTGCTTGAGATCACAGCGCCTCTTAGATTTCTAAAGCAGTACACCAGAATTCTTGCTGAATATCACTTTCATGTTGGAACATTTTCATTTCAGAGCGTGAATCATATATTTGAAATTTTAAATTAGTTCTAAAATAACTCTCCGGACACTACCAGAAATAGCCTTGTAAATCTGTAGTGCGCCTTAACTTAACACAATTTCTCTTTATTGATAAACCTACATAGAAATGAAATACATCCCAAGTCATTAGAGTACCACTAAAAGACAAAACTTGAATCATTCACCTAATCTTCCTTGATCCGTATCCAATTTGTCAACATCATTTCTGAGAACAGGAAATCCTTCCAATAATAATCTAATTAATGCTTTGTTGTAACAATAATACCATCTCCCTCAATTTATTCAATACCCACCAGTTGGATCCATTTAAAGATCACTTTACCTTCTGCTACTTTTACTGCTCCTTTTGTATGTGTGATTGATGATATTTATTTCTAATACATTTAATTCGCAAGTGGTTTTTTCTTCCAAGATAACCCACCTACAACATAAAATACTTTCATATGCACAAGTTTACAATGCCAACAAGATTTCGCTTATCAGAATAAAAGAAAAATCTATAAATCTATTGCTTGTTTCACAACAAGGCCACCTACCCACTGATCAATGCAGAATGTTATAATTATGTGATCACCTTTTAAAACATCACCCGTTTCTGCTTTAATTAGCACGTTGATGCTAAAGAGACTAATTTGCTAACGTATTTCTATCTATTCATTGTTAGAACAGAAAGCTTTTGGAAGAGACACATTATTTTGGAAATACATATAATTATGCTTTTCAAAAACACTGAGAATTTACAACTACACAACCAAAGTCAATTTTACCTCAAAACTTTTAGATCTTTCCCTTTTAGATCTTCTATAACAATGACCCTGTGTAAACTAACAGGATTACTAAAAACGAGCTGAGCTGGGTTTTTGAGGACAGAAAAAAAAAAATATATCAACATTACTTAGCTACATCTTGCTCTATGTCTTCAAGGACACAAGTAGAGGAAATACCTTACAAAAACTATTCAGATCATTCTGAACACCATGCTCAGTGTTTGGAAATCCCTGGAAGGAATGTCACTTCCTGAAAACTATTCCATGAAACATTTGCAAGAAAGTGGGATGTAGGAAAACCAAACTGGAGAAAAGATAGACCAGCTTCAAAATCCCATGCTGCAGTTTCAGCAACCAAGAAGAAAGTTATTTCAGCAACCTTCCCAGCTTTCAGCTCTGCAATTGTTTGCACTAATTCTTGTCTCTTGAAAACTCCACACGTACGGGAAAGATTCATCCAAGTCCCCCTCTCCCCTGCTTGCCCCACTACGATTGATTCATTGCTGCAACAGAGCAGCAACCAGAAATACTGACAAAACTTCCTAGTTTTCATTCTAGCTTAATACTCAGGTGTTTTTTTGTTGTTGTTAGAATCATAGATCATAGAATCATAGAATCACCAAGGTTGGAAAAGACCTAAAAGATCACCCAGTCCAACCGTTCACCTATTCCCAATAGCTCCTACTAAACCATGTCCCTCAACACAACATCCAGTCTTTCCTTGAACACCCCCAGGCTCGGTGATTCCACCACCTCCCTGGGCAGTCCATTCCAGTGCCTGACCACCCTTTCTGAAAAGTAATACTTCCTCATGTCCAGCCTGAATCTCCCCTGCCATAGCTTGAAACCATTCCCCCTGGTCCTATCACTAATGACACGAGAGAAGAGGCCGACCCCCAGCTCACTACAACCTCCCTTCAGGAAGTTATAGAGAGCAATAAGGTCTCCCCTGAGCCTCCTCTTCTCCAGGCTGAACATTCCCAGCTCCTTCAGCCTCTCCTCATATGGCCTGTGTTCCAGACCCCTCACCAGCTTTGTTGCCCTCCTTTGAACACATTCCAGGGCCTCAATATCTTTCTTGCAGTGAGGGGCCCAAAACTGGACACAGTACTCGAGGTGCGGCCTCACGAGTGCTGAATATAGGGGAACAATCACCTCTCTGCTCCTGCTTGCAACACTGTTTCTGATGCAAGCCAGGATGCCATTGGCCTTCTTGGCCACCTGGGCACACTGTCGGCTCATGTTCAGCCGAGCATCAATCAATACCCCCAGGTCCATTTCCTCTACGCAGTCCTCCAGCCACATTGACCCAAGCCTGTAGCGTCGCCTGGGGTTGTTGTGGCCGAAGTGCAGGACCCGGCATTTGGCCTTGTTGAAACTCAACCCATTGGCTTCAGCCCAGCTCTCCAGCCTGTCCAGATCTCTCTGTAGGGCCTCGCTACCCCCAGGCAGATCCACACTTCCAGCCAATTTGGTGTCATCTGCGAATTTACTGAGGGTTGTTGTTTTCTTTTTTAATATAAATTGTTTTTATTTTTAATCAAGACAGTAGCTTCATTGCTGTTATGCTCCTTTATTCAGTCACGGTGGGGAAAACTTCAACACAACCCTCAGGCTCTTCTTACAACTGGTATTGCTGCTACCTAAACAATGAGGTCTAGATGCAGCATTAAAATGCATACAGTCTACACAAATCACTTTTTTTTTTTTTAAACCATGCTGCATATCTTCTTGTCATTGAATGCATATTTATTCTGTATGCTTCTTTTTGTTGTCTGGTTACAGTCAAACTCTGGACCCAAAGAATCTGACTTCAGAAAGATAGATGGGTCTTACTCTGTGAGATCAACTTTGTGGAGAGGAAAGAGCACTCACATTTACACAGTAGAGAAAGCCATAACATGACCTACATAACTGCATCAAGTCAGATGATACATATATATTCACTGTAGTAGCCGAGACACCCAGCAAATTCCTTCCCAGAACTCACTGCACATTAATACATTAATATTAATATCAATAACACTACCTCTCAGATTGAAGAGAGAAAACAGTAATCTCTTTTTTAAGTTATACCATGATGAAAATGGTTTTGGCCATACCAAATAAAGTTAAGAACATTTTGGACTTGCCTGGTAACCTTAAACGATAAGAATTTGCTAATGCTGATCGAGATCAAAGCCCTTCTCAACGGAGGAAATGCAGAATGCAAAAATACAAAGCTATGCAGTAGAGTTTTGTTTAGCCATAAGTTTTTTCAGTCACTATTTTCTGCAAGTCTACAGTAGTCCCAGCAAAACTTACATCTCCAGCTATGACACAGCATGAACAACTTTTTCTCACCATCTCTCCACACTGGTTTGTTTCTGTGACTGAAGTAGCCAGTGTGTTGGCTTGCTCTAAGTTGGAGCAACGGATGAGACTTGAACCCTGAACCCTCTGAGCCTTCATTCTTCCCACAGAAAATGCTATTCTGCATATGCATGAGCCCAAATACGCAGATACCTACATTAATATATTTTAATAGTGAATAATGTCATTGTAAGAGATCACAAAACTTTTAGAGATTGACCAAAGGAGAGCTACAAGGATGGTGAAAGGTCTGGAGGGTATGAGATGTGAGGATGGCAGCCTGCAGCTCATCATAGGGCACAGCCCTGAACTTCTGGAGCTCAAGAAGCACTGGGACACTGCTCACAAACATAGTCTGGGGTGGTCCTGTGCTGAGACAGGAGTTGGATTTGATGGTTCTTGTGAGTGCCTTCCAACATGGTATATTCTCTGATTCTATGAAGGCAAACAGACTGACAAAGTCCAGACCTTGCAGGATGCTACATACTACAAATAGTTCACCATTTTCCAGTCAGGGGTAACATTAATAGAAAAGATAAAATCCACTGAGATGCTCTTTCAGTCAGCACAAAAAATCTGAGAAGTACAAAGAATATCCCAACTAAGGTTCAAAGGCTGGCACAGATTTCAGTAAATCTGATGATGAAAAAGAAAGTTGACTGCAGCAGATCATTCTTGCAGAATGCAATAGAATAAAAAGCAGCCTTGAAATTAATTAATAACTTTTCATTCAGATGGTATTTTAAATGTTGACTATAACAATGTCAGAGAAAGTAAAGTGAATTCTGCAACTTCTAAACAAAGAAATCTTTTTTAACTGTGATTTGAAGTTCAGTTTCAGTTAGAAAAATTCCAAACAATTGTTGAGAGGATGCAGCTTCGCTGCTATTGGGCATCACATAATGAGCCCACGTTGGAACAACTCAACCTCCTGCTCTCCCCAAAACATCGTGAATCAACAGAAATAGAGATTTCATGGAAAATAACTTTGCAATTTGGAAAATAAGTGTTGTTCAAATAAAACATAATAAATTGGACCTTATAATGTCACTGAATTGAGCTCAAATGAAAAAAAAAAAAAAAAAAAAAAAAAAAAAAGCCTTCATAAGTCATTTTCTTTTAAGTCTGTCCTGGAGATAGTTTCAGCTGAATCCAGCTATCAAATAGAGAAATTGCACAAAAATGCTGCACAATTACTAACACAAGTGGAATAAGTGCTTAAGCCATACAATCTCCATCATCTCTAAATGTACTTCTGGAACCTGTTTTAAACATGGGTACACATCCGCTAAGCCTCCAAAAGGTATTCTGTGCTGAATGGGAGTGCGTGCAGAGGCAGCTCCTTGATGATAGCAATCGATGATATATTTCCTGTGGAGATTAATTAATGCACCAGGTTCATGGTTGAAATGTAATGAAGACCAGGCTCACCAAATACAAATAGAATCTGAATAATTGGAAGGGTTAGAAACATAAATACGTTTCTCATAGCAATCAGTTCACTTTCAAAATAGATTGCATAAGGGATTAAATTAGGCTCAAATTCTTTGATGATTTTCTACAAAGTTCCACTAATTGAAACTATTTGGAATTTTGTCTTACGACACATTTATTTTTCATGTAGGTTACTTCATTGTATTGATTGATACTATGTGCAAGGAAAAAAAAACAATGACATCTGTCTGCCGTAAAACATGTTATTGTTTCAAAGTTACTATAACAGGCCTCAGATTTCTGCAGAAAAAAAATAAGTAAAACACACACAAAAAATTGATCGGGAATGGAAATATGGAATTGTCTCCTCACAGTGAAACTAGAAAGCCAAAAATATGTCAGACTAAAGGAAAATATAATCAGACATGAAAGATCTACACGAGGAAGACTCAACAATTCCTATTTGCATTTAATTATTATGCAAAACCCCTAGATACAAAAAACTAACCCATGAGACACTATGGACAATCTCCACAAGCAATCTTTTCAAGCTACATATAAAATAACAGGTAAACGTACTTAAGCCCTTCACAAAAATATATTTCTTCTTTCCTACAAAAGCCACCCACAGTCTGACAACTCAAACTGTAATTCATTTTGTTTACTAGCTTGAAACTGAGACTAAGAGGCACTAGCCGTTAAGGATATATATTGCATATTTAATTTTAACTAAAAATATTGCAAAGAATTAAAGTTACAAGCAGTTATAAACGCAGAAAACAAAATTACCTATGGAGGGATTTGGATAGACTGGATCGATGGGCCAAGGTTAACTGTATGAGTTCCAATAGGGCCAAGTGTCAGATCCAGCATTTTGGTTGCAACAACCCCAGACAACCCTACAGGCTTGGGGAGGAGTGGCTAGAAAGCTGCCTGATGAAAATGGACCTTGGTGTTCTGATGGACAGTCAGCTGAATATGAGCCAGCAGTGTGCCCAGGTGGCCAAGAAAGCCAATGGCATCCTGGCTTGGATCAGGAATGGAGTGGTGAGCAGGACGAGGGAAGACATCCTGCCCCTGTACTCGGCATTGGTGAGGCCTAACCTCGAGTACTGTGTTCAGTTTTGGGCACTTCAGTACAGAGAGGACGGTGAGGTGATGGAGCAGGTCCAAAGAAGGACAACAAGGCTTGTGAAGGGCTTGGAAAATCAGCCCTATCAGGAGAGACTGAAGGAACTGGGCCTGTTCAGTCTGGGGAAAAGGAGGCCAAGGGGAGACCTTATTGCTCTCTTCAAATACCTGAAAGGTGATTGCAGTGAGAGCAGGGTCGGTCTCTTCTCACTGGTGACAGGATGAGGGGAAATGGCCTCAAGTTGCACCAGGGTAAGTTTAGGTTGGGTATTAGGAAACACTTTATAGAAAGGGTTGTGAAGCACTGGAATAGGCTCCTCAAGGAGGTAGCTGTGTCACCATTCCTGGATGTATTTAAACACCATTTGGATGTGGTGCTCAGGGACATGATTTAGCAGAGGGATGTTAGGGTTAGGGTAGTATGGTTGGGTTGTGGTTGGACTTGATGATCTTTAGCATCTTTTCCAACCTGAGCAATTCTATGATTCTATTTGTAACTATTTGTGAAACCGAAGCCAGAGAACAGAAGCACATCTCAGTTATTAACTTCAACAAAGTTGAGAATGGAAATTCTAATTATTCTTCTGAATCTTTTTTTTTTAAATAAATAAATCTCACTAACACTGATGTGAAAAAAGACGTGGCAGGGTACATCTGTTAGACAATGACTGGGTAAATGGGTGCTCCAGCAAGTTCCACTACTGTTAGACCTGTCACAGCCAGAGAAAGTTTTAATTAGTTTGCTAGTTCAGAGCTGCCTGGAATAAATGTAATTCTGTCATTTCTAATGTGGTCTCATGATCAGTTAATGGATTTTTATTTTTTTTTTGCCTCCAGCTCAGACAACCTTCCTTTCTTATAATTTCTCCTAAATCAATTCATAGGTTATCTGTATTTTCTCATCCGGAACACTAATGGACTTGTCTAGAATTTAAGTTTTAATGCACCATTCTCCTCACTTGCTGCCGTGTTCTTTCTCAAATCCAGATCATATTTCTGCATTACTTCCTAGAATTTCAGAATTCACTGAATCTTCCACCATCAGCAAATCTGTCATACGTTTATGGGCCTATATATACATAATAAGTTTAGAGCCTTAATCCTTCGCCATATACACCTTAAAGAGAACAAAAAGGATTGATGAGCATTTTTGGAGCCTAAAGACAGACCAATGCCTCACAGTATCCATTTTTTCAAGCACTCTCAGAAATCATATGGAGTTTGTTACCAAAAGATTCTTCTAAAATACTCAAGTCCGATGCCAAAATGAAACATGGATTTATCCTGATGGTGCTATAAACAAAATTAAAAAAAAAAATCAAAACAAATACATGTGCTGTGGGGGCAGGGCTGCCAACCAATAGAACAGAATCTACCTATGACAGAATCATAGAATGGTCTGGGTTGAAACAGACCACCATGATCATCAAGTTTCAAGCCTCTGCTATGTTCAGGGTCACCAACCAGCAGCCCAGGCTGCCGAGAGCCACATCCAGCCCTGCCTTGAATGCCTCCAGGGATGGGGCATCCACAACCTCCTTGGGCAACCTGTTCCAGTGCTTCACCACCCTCTGAGTGAAGAACTTCCTCCTAATATCTAAACTAAACCTCCCCTGTCTCAGTTTAAAACCATTCCCCCTTGTCTATCACTATCCACCCTCATTGCACTTACGAGTTCCAAAGGAACAGATTAAATGTTTTATTTATTTGCTAAAATAAGCTAAGTTCTCTTTGGGCATAACTTTCAAATTTTTTAAGGAGACTGAAGTCATTGCACCTAGTGTGTTCGTGCAGTTCTTGTGGAGCTAGTCACAGCATAAGCAGACTGCCATTCAAGCCCAAACAAAGATAAACGAGATACTATTCTTACTTGACCAGACTGTTTATATAGTTTTAAGAAGGAACAAAAAAAAAATTCTTTCAAGCTGGGATGGTTGTCAATTTGTCTGAGAAACACAAAGAGAAACTGAATAACTTAATCTAAAAATGCAACAGATAAATACATTCTGAAGATACCACATTTCTTCTCACTTGAAGCTTTCAAGACTGTGTTTATATGGCTCACAAAACATGCTTTTGTCAAACATACTTTAATGGATTCAAACAAGGAAAATAGGTAGGACCAGTTATTTCTCTAGAACAAGAAATAAAACACATGTTCAAGATGTATGAACATATGAAAGAGAACCATCTAGAAAACTGAAATAAAGAAGTTAGAATGGAAATATACAGAAACTTTGAAAAAAGCAATAGGCAGACATTACTCTTGTACATCTAGATTGCATATTATTTCCTCTAGCCTTACTGACACACTACTGAAATAGAAAATATAGAAGTAAAAAAATAACTGGAAGGACCTTGGAAATCGTAGTTGAAGAAATCCACATCATCAACTGCTAATTTCTGTATGTACATTTGTTGAGGAACACTATCAAATTAAAATCTAGCTAAACCCAACAACCGAAGAAAATTCATAAACTGCAGAATTACAGTGCAGCTTTTGCTGTTGCATTCTCTCTTCTGTAATTTACTTTTTTCAGCAACAGACTGTGGTGGCACAGCAGCCTCACTTGCTGTGCCAGCAGGCAAACCAGACTCACAGAGAGCTCACAACCTAGTTTTTAGTTCATGTTACAATGACTTCTTGATTTTAGCTCATCCTCCATATCAACAGCAAAAATGCAAATGTTTATTATAATGAAAGTTAATGATCGCTTCATGAACAGATAGATATACGCATACATTCATTTCCTCCCTTTTGAGTCTGGAAAGTTATATGTAGTATTAGATATACATCCAGAATAATTTGTAGAGAGACGAATTTTTTTCAGAAGAATAGGATTAACTTCTTCAGAAAGCGAGTATCTTTCAGGAGTATACATTGATATCATTTTTAGAGACTTAAAGTAGTAGGGATTTATATTTGATAGCTGTTTTATTTTAAAAACAAAGCCATCACGAAGTCTAGTCTCATGCTAAAAACAAGATCTAAAATTTCTATGCAGCAGACCAATCCCCAGGATCCACAATGCCTATGAGAAAACTGTTAGTAACAGGTGGTTGGACAGATGGCATTGGTGGAACTCTTCATTTTTATCATAGCTATCATTATTAGAAGAAAAATGATTTGTGCTCAAATAATGGGGCAACCCATCTTACTAGGATAGTTACATAACCAGCTACCTATTATGAACTGCTACCTATTATGAACTGCAGTACAGAAAAATAAGTGCACCAGACAACAATCTCAGCAGATTGCCCTAATGATGGCAGAAGTTTGATATCTAATGCCATATTTCTCCAGTCCACATTACCCCGCCTCTGTCCATGCACATTTACGTCTGTACAAATACAGGAATCTTGATACGCATATGTATCTTGATAGATATATAAAGATGTTCTCTGAATACAAAAAATGTCATCTCTTGTTAAAAACTGTATATCAGTTATGTGTGTATGTTTTGATAGGATGAGAGGGAACGGCCTCATTTTGAGCCAGGAAAGGGTCAGGTTGGATATCAGGAAAAACTTTTCCAAATGAGTGGTCCAGGTGTTGAAATAACCTGGCCAGGGAGATGATGAAGTCACTGCCCCTGGAGGTGTTCAAGAACCACGGAGATGTGGCATTGAAGTACATGGTTTACAGCCAAAATTGATGGTAGGTGGATGGTTGGACTAGGGTAGGTGGACGGTTGTACTAGGTATCTTGGAGATCTTTTCCAACCTTAATGATTATTCATCATGTTACAGAATCACAGAATGGTCAGGGTTGGAAAGGACCTCAAAGTCATATCATTTTAGTCCATGTAGGAAAAAAAAAATGAAAAAGTTTGTTTAATTAGGTTGTTTGGTTTTGTCTTCAATGTGAATTTGTGTACAACTGCAACTCAATAAACCAAGGGCATGTGCTCCAGTCAGATACCTAGCTTTAAATTGGCCAATTCATAAATTTCTTATCAGCTGATGAAAGTCAAGCATAACTAAACAGTTGTTGTATTAACACTCATCTCTTCACACTATAAATTATTTAGAACTAGAACTTCTGAACACATTTAAACAGAGTTTTCCTCTAGAGATCACAAACAAAAAACTACTTAAGAATTTATTATCTACAATTATTAAGATAATTATATATAATGAGTAAGTACAGCATCATGGTAGTGGATGAAACAAAAGAAACACAAGATGCTCACCTGGGTAACAAGTGGCTCCAGTAGCCTCTCTACTGTGAGAGTCCTGATTTCCAAACTTTTGGGGTCCCATTTCAAAATGATAGGTGATGTTGCAGAAGTCATACTCCCTAGAACAGACAAAACAGCATGAAATGCACGAATATTCATAGTGTAATGTCAAAATACTGATACAATTTTAGGGAGTAGCACACTTGCTGTTCCTATGCACATACATTTCTTGTTTATCTTGTTCCACTACTCCAGAAACCTCCCAGGTGCACCACTGCCACATCCATTGAGTGATTAAACATTTCAATTCAGAAAATCCTTCTCTCCTACACCCTTAAGGACAGACATGTTACCAAGCATGAATTTGGTAGCAGGGATCTTCAAGGTGTATGTGAGAAGAGATCGTAGGTTCTAGTGCTGAACGAGGCTACTTCCAACCAACTTCACAGCAAAATCAGTTTGAGAAACAAATCTGTGAATCCCAAACTTAGAAAAGGAGGGGAAGTTCCTCTGAAAGCCCCTGAATTTTTGCAATAGACCACAGTAAAGCAGAAGCAGTCCATGAAGGACAACACTAGAGCAGGTGGGATTTTCTGAAGGGACTGCAGCCTGGGCAGAGCCCTCACTGGAGCTCTCTCTTAACAGAAACCGTGGCCCATGGATAGGAGCAGGCGCACTCTCCCCAAGCACTGTGGCTCATCACCAGGTAAGGTCAAGTCACCACACAAGGAATACATTCTGTCTTTCAAACAAAAGTACCCTGCAATAGCTAGGATTTCTCAATTTTAAACCAAGAACAGTAGTATTCATTCAAAAAACAAACAAAAAAAAGATTTTCTAGACCATCCTCAGTTGTTTACCATTTCAGGTTTTCAGGAAATTTAAGACAGTTATCATCATTTTTAAAAATTCAGACTGAAAAATCCATCTATCAGCTTGCAAGATGCATGTGAATCAGCCTTACAGAACTGGAAATCTGCATGGGAAGCATTAGAATTATGAGGCGACAAGTCACGTCACTTGTTAGCTAGTTTATCCACTAAAAAACAATGAAAAATCTGATCAAATAAATGCTAACTACAGTTTAATTATTTCCTTCATTATAATCAGGAATAATTATAATAATAATAAAACAACTAGAAGTCCCATGTAACTGGAAGACTGTAAGACTGGGAAAGTAATATTATTTTATGCATTGCCTAAGTAAGATTCAAATCAAGTCCTCTTTACCCAAAATCCAAAATGTTAGAAGTCGTTTAAAAAAAAAAAAACAAAACAAAACACATTCAGCTGACAAATTACTTACCCTACTACAAAACAAAGAACTTAAGTGAACAACAATCAAGAGTACAGAAATTGCTCCTTCAATAGCAATCTAGTTTACAAAGTTGATTTCAATACGGAACACATTCTGCACTTATCAATATCATCTAATACTCTCAAAATAAGTTTCACTGCCTTATTGAAAAGAATTTCAGACAAATTGCTACCAATTAAAAATCAACAGACTGGCAAGTTTATATAAAATTAATTCACAGTCTGTGAAAGATTTTCACTGCATTACTAGCAGACAACTTTGTAGTTCTTGCATAAAAAGAGAGGTATATCAGAACTCACTGATTGGTGTATTTACAAATCACACTCTTTTACAGGCCTCAATATGCTCTCATTTACAAATATTTAGTAGCAGAATTACCTGATAATATCTAGCATCAACTAAAATCACTATTATTCAGCTTCCACTTTTGTGCAAAAAAAAAAAAAACCATACAGCTTCACAGCACTGAAAGTACCTGCATGTATCATTATAGTGAAGTATGAGATGGTTTCTAGTTGCTGTAAACACGGTCAGTGTGAGAGCAATTCTCATTTTTACATCAGATAACTTTTAATTGTCTTTCAGAACCTACGTCTCCCTAGAAAGACGGTTACTACTCCAGCTGGACTCCATATTCACAACATAAGTCTTAGGCAGACTCTGATTCCAGTCAATAATTTATGAGTTCTGATACTTATAAACCTGTGAAATAGAGTTTCTTTTTAACAAGCACACCTTTCCTCATTAACTATTAACACAGATACAGAAACATTCACTTCTCACAAAGCAAAAACTAATTAAAAGCTGTAACATCGACCAAAGTCTACAAAAGGAATGAGTTTCAGCGGATGGCAATCATAGAGGTAACACACCATGTAAAGTAGACAACTTATTGTTTCAATAAGAATAGTGCCTCAGTTTCAACCTTCATTAACATATAAGAAAAATATTCTTCAAATTTCAATATGAAAGGATGAGCAATTCAACTACAAAAGATAAACATACATGATAAAGCCTCATTAAGAGCTTATAAAAGTTTCTCATTTGCAGCAAAATTTACTCCAACAACACAAAAAAGTAAAATAAAACAATTAGTGCATTCTTCCTCAACATTCTCCAGCTGCTGGCATAATAGAAGTTTCAAATAAAAAAAGAATTTAAAGAAGTTACCTGCAGAACTACAAGTATGTGAAGAGTTGATATTTCCTTGATATTGACTAATTCTTCCTTGCCATTTCTACAACAACCTTCCTGTACTGACTGAACAGCAATAAGGATTGCTCAGCTGGAGAAAAGAAAGGATGCTGACAATGCTTTATTCCTGCTGGTCCAGAGGAGGGCCATGAAGATCATCAAGGGACTGGAGCACCTCCCCTGTGAAGACAGGCTGAGGGAGCTGGGCTTGTTCAGCCTGGAGAAAAGAAGGCTGCAGGGTGACCTCATTGCAGCCTGCAGTACCTAAAGGAAGCCTATAGAGTGGAGGGAAATCAACTCTTTGAAAGGGTAGATAACTGCAGATGAGGGGAAATGGTTTTAAGTTGAAGAAGGGAAGATTTAGGCTGGACATCAGGGGGAAATTCTTTACCGAGAGAATGGTGAGGTATTGGAACAGGCTGCCCAGAGAGGTTGTGGATGCCCTGTCCCTGGAGGTGTTCAAGACCAGATTGGATGGGGCCCTGGGCAGCCTGATCTAGCGTTGAATAGGGAGGTTGGTGGCCCTATGTGTGGCAGGGGGGTGGGAGATTCATGATCCTTGAGGTCCCTTCCAACCCTGGCCATTCTGCGATTCTGTGCTTTGACCAAATATCCCCTAAACTGTTCCCTTTCAGCTTCACTGAAAACATCCTGCTCATAGTTTGAACCTGGCTCGTGGTTGTGCAGTACACATAAAGAAGACATCCTGTGTGATCAGAGAATAACGACATCTAATAACATTTTTCATACTATCATAAAGGTCTGTTATCATAGACAAAAAAAAGGAATAAGGCAGAGATTCCCTTTCCTGTTACTGTTTAGATTGAAATGATACCTGTTATTTCCTTTGGTACCTTATTTTATTTTTTACTCCTCTCTGGAGTTTCCAATTTATCGCCTTTTTTTTTTTTTTTTTTTAATGCTCAGCAACACACTTCAAGAATTTTTTTTTTTAAATATTATAATACATTTCTCATCTAAGTTCCAGCCTCCGTAACTCAGAAATATGAACTGATCATTCTTTGGAGTAAATCCCATTGAATTAAACTTCCATGGCTGTGTAGTTAAGAAGTCATTCTTAATAGAAAGTGTCATTCAAAGTTACTCACTGTTGTTTGCATACATTATCTACTGGAAGGCTACTGGAAGGCTGTGGTTAGTAAGCAGGAATTTAAAATTTGACATTATTAAATAAGGAAAGTCTGTTAATAGCACTTCAGACATCTGAATTCTAAAGTGACTTTCCATAGATGACTGACAGTACTAATCCAGAAAATAACTCCATATTAATAATATATTGTAGGAATGTTATTGTCTAACTGTACTCCTCTCCCAGCATACGTGCTACAGTACATCCGCCTCGTTTTCAGATTTTCCTCAATGCAGCAATACAGAATTTTCTGTTCCCTATGCAGCTCAGCAAGGTGAATAAAACTGCATTAGGAAGTCTGTCTTCAAAGTATCATCGATAAAAAAAACAATACAATAATAATTGTTTATTTCAATCATGGATCCACTGGAATGGATTTCACTATAGCCAAATTCTAACTACGCCAGTGGAATTCTGTATTAAAATAGCAGCCTCTAAAAATCTAACCCCACAGTCACCCTTACCCTCAACGTGTTGTAAACAGAATTCTTTTTACCATTTGGAACCTTCCACAAAAGCACAGCACTTTGCATGCAAAATTGCTTGTTCGTGCACCATACTATAACATTGTTTCCTGCACAATGGACTCCTTTCCCTTGTGACTTACATACGTAAATGCCCAGTGAGGTGGACAAAAATTGCTTATAAGTGACAGTGCATCTCATTTCTGTGCCACAACTTAAATGTCATATTTAAGATATTTTGAGAGCAAAATGAACTCTACAATTTTTTTTTTTTTTTTAGAAATGTAAGTATTACCAGCACAGAATAAGTCTCCAGTTGTCAGTCCAGTTTGCATCTGCAATGTTGGATGTTGCGGAGATGAAAGAAACGATAAATGCCTCATGTTATACTAAAGAAATACTTTAGTATTTCTTTATATAATTCTACTGGATTCCTAGCAAATCTATAGGATTAATCTGGTGGCAAAACCAGATTAGGTAGACTGTTAGCACAGATCTGTACTTACAATATTACTACAGCAAGGCAAAAAAATGGCTTTCATAGCAGAGAAAGATGTCCAGAGATGTCCCTGTACACTGCAGATGATTTGGGCAAGATGACCTTTAAAGGTCCCTTCCAATTCAGACAATTCTGTGATTCTACAATAAAGATGAAAAAAACCTGCAACAAAATTGCAAAAATGCAAAATAATAGTTAACCTTTTTTCCAAAAATTAAATTTATAATAGTTTTAATACTTGAAAAGATTTATGTGGACTATTAAAAAGAATGTATACTTCACAAATCATTCCCTCACATCAAGTCTACGAGCCCAAACATGCTTTCATTCATGCTTTAAACCAATGCAATCTTCAAGGCTGAGAGGCCAGCTCAGCTCTTTTTGTGTGCACTTAAATTTTTGTTATACCAGTGCAATAAACTCCACCAGAACATAACCTGGTTGAAATATAACTAACCCTACAAATGTAAAATGAGTTTTCAGCTCCCTGCTTCACTTCAGAGCCACAAGAGGGACAGCACCAGCAGAAGGAAATGCTCTGAACACAGCAGAGATGACGGGGAGGACTGAATTGCATCCGCCTCGGCAGCATGGACACAGATTGCTTGAAGGTGCCTGCAAAAGTGATAAACATTCTGTGCTTTCTTGGATGATGTCCTTATGTTTAGAACTGTGTCAAAACAAAAACTTTTCAACAGAGAGACGCTTATGCTAAGAGTATGGAATTCCTTACGGCAGGATACACAGTGGATTGCAACAGATACAGAAAAATTCTGTCTAACTTCACAGCAGCATTTTTGTGCTTCACTGAGAGTTACAAACCTAAACACTTGACTGGTTATATCCCTTAATGTGTGTATGAAGTTGAACTGTTTGCCATCGGTGATACACAAACAGGCTCTGAATTACCAAGCATGATTACAGAGCACATAAGAGCACAAACCAGCTCAGATCCTAGCATTGTGCACAGTCTGGGGATCTCCACCTCTGAGCTCATCTGTCTGACACAGGACTGTGGTGAAGTATATATAGCTGAGATTTTTCTATTATCATGCATCTATTGGCAGTATCAGCACTGACTACGGTATCTGGTCTGAATGATGAAGTGCTGTTGCAAGAAATCTGATATTTAAGGAGTCTGGCTTCCAATACTGTCTACCATCCATTTGCCCATTTTCTGTCTCAGGTACTACAGGAACAGAAGTTGAGACATTCTCATTTCCCCTTTTTCTACCTCAATTAATACAAGTAAAGGCAGAAAGACACAGAAAAGATAGAGCATGCATATCAATTGCAAGGAAAGGAAATCAAGGGAAAATAGTGACAGTTCAGAGATTAACAACGAGGAGTAAAAGAACAATGGAAAAATGAGTAGAGAACATCACTTTCTGCAGACAAAACCACATCTCATTAGTCAGCGACAGCCAATACAGCTTCTTGCAGAGCTGGTTGAAATGATAAAAGTTGACATGGGCAGTTCCTGTCACCTTGCTTAAAAAAGGGAAGAGAAAAAAAAATAGGGAAAAAAAAAAATGGATCAAGATGGTTTGGAGGAGTATCTGTCTCTACATGTTTACATAACAAGTTTGTGACATACTTGCTTGTTTTGTTTCATAAATGTGATTCTTCTCTCTTCTTTCCTAAAGCTTAGACAGGAAAAACAAACCAAAATAAACCTTTTGGCCCCAGTCCCAACTACATGGAATTTTTAACTTGAGCTTTTCTAAGCTTTCAACTTCCTTTTGGATTCGCAATCCTCTCCCCTTCTGCTCACCCTCCACCTCCACAGTGGGTTGAGATTCCCATCTGCCCTCAACAAAGTTCATACATGAAATCAATCCACTAAGGAAACCTGAAATTCAACCCAGTAAACCATAGATTAAGGAGGAAAAAGACCTTGACAAGGGGAAGATAACCTTGGTAACAAAGTCAGTGAGATGGTGACCATAGAGACCCCTGACATAGAAACGGAAAAGTTATAATAAGGCAACATCTGAGTCATTCACATTTCTCAGGCACGTTAAGTGGCTCCTTCTAGGAGACAACTGCCTACACCAGGAGCTGATTGAGTTGAGAAAGAAAACTACCCTTAGAATTTAAAGAGACTGTGGAAAAACTCATACGGAAGGTGTAAACTGCAGTGTAAGGGTCAGGGTAACAGGAAGATCCCCCCCACATCCACCCACAGGACTTACATCCCTTTCTGCTTTAAGTAAAAATGACAGCATTTCACAACTCTTCACAAAGCATAGCTGCATGCAACATTCAAATTGTTTTGAATGCTACATCTATACATGGCTTAGAAAAATAAAAGGCAGTGGGTACATATCCCATTGGGTCCAGCAAACCTCTGAGCTGCAACTGGTCGTACCAGGCCCATTTCAGAAAGAAAGTAGAGCAAACAGTAAGAAGAATGAGTGGGGTGAATAGTGAGCTGGGGGTCGGCCTCTTCTCTCGTGTCATTAGTGATAGGACCAGGGGGAATGGTTTCAAGCTACGGCAGGGGAGATTCAGGCTGGACATGAGGAAGTATTACTTTTCAGAAAGGGTGGTCAGGCACTGGAATGGACTGCCCAGGGAGGTGGTGGAATCACCGACCCTGGGGGTGTTCAAGGAAAGGCTGGATGTTGTGTTGAGGGACATGGTTTAGTGGGAGCTATTGGGAATAGGTGAACGGTTGGACTGGGTGATCTTTTAGGTCTTTTCCAACCTTAGCGATTCTATGATTCTATGATTCTATGAATCTGAGGACAATTTGTGGACAGTGGGACCATTACTTCAGCCCTCTGCTGGAGTTCTGTATACAGAAGGTCCTCACTTTAGAGGATGCTCGACATAATTTCCAGTTCTTAAATACGAATCTATTGGGTGTCTGGCTATGAGAAAAAGATGATTTGGAGAAAGCTACCAGTAATAAACTCAAAACCCCCCCCCCCGGCGGGGCGCGCTCGGGGGATGGATTGCCTTCCATTTTGTTCTCACAAACATTAAGACTACAATTGCTTCATATGAAAATTAGTTTACTCTAAGATGGTAGCATTCATCCTGAGTGCTTGAAAACTGATTTAAACAGCCAAGCATGAATCCCTATGTTCGAATATTTTTTCTTGTATTACACACAAGAACATGCTTTTGTCCACTGCATAACTTTTAAAGTAAAGGTAGAGGAGCTTCCTAACGTGCTAGGTGAAACAGAATTGGTAAAAAAAAAATCTCTATCAAAAGGGAGTCAGAGCCCCAGCAAAAGGCTGTCAAGTCACAACTGTACAAGTAAAGAGTTTCCCACAAATCCTTCTGCATTCACACAAGCCCTCAGTGCCTCCTAATAGAAGTCTTCTCACAGTGTGTTGGAACTGATCAAAGCCTTTGAGATCAATGCTGCTGAGATGCTGGTTCACACAGGGCCACATTGCAAGATCAGAAAAAAACAAAGATTCTACATCAGGTCCTCGGTTCTGTGCTATGCACTCTCAGTTCATCACATTTCCCCCAAAAAATGACATGAGAGATATGTAAATTGGTCATATCTACAGGTATATGAGTAACTTCAAGGTATTATTTGACTGTAGTTACATAAGTAGATGTTATTTTTCTGCTAATAACTTTTAAAAATATTTCTTTTGAGTTCTGTTCCTACTAGAGACATACTTAAATTAAACCTGTCTTGCAAAAAGAGAAAAAAATTAAATTTTATTCACTAAATCTACCTCCATTTTGTTATTTTTATTCAGTGTGTACAAATAGCAAAGGCAATACCAGTTTATATTTTACAACAGCATAGAGCTATCAAGTATAAGTATCTTTGTTTTCAACTATTGCACATTTGCTCACCTTGAACTCAGAATCACTCTCAATAATCAAAACAGTTCTTTAAAAAATAAAAACTCTTAAACACGGCTTTTCACCATGAATTTGCAAACTTCTGCATGTAGGGGTCATCCTTTCACTAACAGTATCCCATCTGCAATTCCTCAAACTTGGAAACTGCAGTTAACATTAACTCTGTATTTCTCTGTCTTCACTGCTCTGAGAGAGAACCATCTATTCCACAAGATCAACCACTGCTACCTGCAAACTGAATAATTCATGTGTTTTTCCTTACCTATAGCCAATGTTTTAGGGTGCGGTTTTGGTGTTTTTGTTTTGTTTTGTTTTTTTTGTGCTTTTTAGTTTGGTGATCTTTTTAAGGTAACAATTTCCCTACTAGCTTGACTACAGAAGTGATGTTGTCATTATAACCTCTATACATCCTTTTTCTTAATTAAGCTTTAAAAGCTTTTTGCTTTTATCACACCAATAGTAAAGCCGCTTTCCTGCATTGAACAGGATCTATTAGTTACCTGACTACACACAGAACCAGCCCAAAGCTTGCTCAATTCCACTGTGACACGGTAGATGACATCAGTCTCCCCTTACCCTTGTAAAGTCTACAAGCTCCAATACCAGAGAGGTGGAGGTGTTTCATTTTCCGGACTCCATAATCAAATCATTAAACAGGTTTGCTCTCAAACAAAGCCCAGTGGGAGCACAGTCGACGTTTCCCTCTGCAAGAATTTATAGCCATTAATAACCTTTCTGAATGCTCCCACCAGCTTTTAGAAGCAGATACCAGCAACAAGAGAATATGTGTATTTGTCAAACTGTTCATCTGCTGCCTAGAAGATTCTGAGAGAAATCACCTAACCTTGTTGTTAAATCTGCCTCTTCCTTTGAATGTGTTAGGCTTCTTTAAGTTGTTCTTTCCCTAGCAAGTCCATTCAAAGTAGGTCTCATTGAAGCCATATACATCATTGCATTATCATTTACCATGATTTCATTCATACCAAAAACAACAAAGCAAAACCCCGTAATGGTGAAAATAAGAAGTTCTAAGACTAAGAACTGAATTGTTTAATGCTGCATGGTCTCAGATTACTAGAACTTGACGTTATTCTTATGCTGATGGGTATTTCAATTTAATTACATTGTACAGATAACCAGCCACGCTCATGTACAAAAGCTTTTATCTTCTTCAGATGCGTGTTCACAGAATTTGCTGTACTTCCACTATTTAATCCTGAAATACTACGCAACTGCGTAAGAATCACATCAACTCCAGTATATTTTTTAATGAATTAATTTAATTAAAGGATAATAAAGGTATGTTTCTTTTTGGGACACAGAACCATAGAATGGCCTGGGTTGAAAAGGACCACAATGACCATCAAGTTTCAAGCCCCCTGCTATGTGTAGGGTCACCAACCAACAAACCAAGCTGCCCAGAGCCACATCCAGCCTGGCCTTGAATGCCTCCAGGGATGGGGCATCCACAACCTCCTTGGGCAACCTGTTCCAGTGCATCACCACCCTCTGTGTGAAAAACTTCCTCCGAAGTTTCTTTATTCAAAAGGAAATAAGTAGAAGATATGAGTTGTGATTGTCTACATTACTCTAAAAGATGATATCCAAAGCCACAACAGCACAAACAACATGATTAGTGACATTAAGAGTCACTATTTCTCCTAAAAGCTATAAATAATTTTGAAAGATTAAAAAAAAAATAAAAAAATACTAACACGAAGAGATCAGAACTCCTAACACCTGCTGCCTCTCTAATCTGTTTTATTCTTTGTCTAATTTTGATTTTATTTTTATTTTTTCCCTCAAAATGTGGAACACTGAAGACATTCTAGAAGAGTAGGATAAAACCCTGGGACTTTGTGTTTTATATTTTATATTCATTTTATTTTCTTTATTTTATTATCTTTAAATTAGAAGGCAGAATGATCTTAGTAAGACCAACAATCCAACATCAAACTCACAAAATAGAGTCACAAATAAGGAGAAGAGGATGCACTTCATACTCTTAACCGAGAATTAACACAAGGGTTACCAAATTACCATAGCTATCATGGATCTATTTTTAATTATAAGTACTTTAGATAGGATGCTTTTGTTTGTTTGTTTTTCTTACAAAAAGTGTTTTTAACAGACTTCTCATATCAGGCTGAAATTAAACAAATTCTGTGTTTGAATTTTCTGAAATAAACAGCTTTGAAAAATAATGCCAAATAGCAAAACTACTTACAAGAAGCAATTTATAAGGACTTGAGATGGATTTTCTATCACTGCTTATTTCAAATTCAGAACTTCACTGCCTCAAAGGTAAGGATTACTGTAAACAGGGCTTAATTCATTAAAAGATATGATGCATGTTATGCAGGCGATTACATTAATCACATCTTTTCCTTTCAGCATTCCATTCAGTGAATGCATTGCACCTTCAGAACCTTGCTATTTCACCTTAAATGCATCACAAGACAGAAGAGAAAAAAAAAAAAAGAAAAAAAACATAAAAGCAAAGGACGAAGTTTGGCTTCCTCTCACAAAATCCTGTATAACCATTCATACTTTGATAGCTACCTGATGGGACCCAACAAATCAACAGAGAAGCAGATTCACATGCTCCAGCAATAACAAAGTTTTTTTTTGTTGAAGTGAATTCCAAAACTGCTGGAATCTAGCAGCGAACACTGTACAATCTATCACACTATTTACCATTGAGAGAGGCATAGATTGAAGAATTCCAGCTAATTATAAATGTTCCTGTTCAGGTCAGGCAGGCCACTGACATTTAGACGTTTATGTCCATGGCAACTTAATTTGTATGGCCAGACACCCACAGGCACTGACTGGTACAATTCACTCACTACTTCATTAAGGCTATCTACAAAATACAGAAAATGACCTGATGTGAAGAACTAATACATTGAGGTTTGTTTGTTTTAAGTAATGTTCTCCAGCTTTAGGCAGAAGATGGAAAGATAACAATCTAGTCACAAAATGACTTAGATTGGAAAGGACCTCAATGAACACTGAGCAATATGTTGATATTTCGACTACAGTTGATATTTCAACTACACACACAGAATAGTAGCATAAAAACTTACTAGCATTGTGGGTGATTTTCTAATTACATCACCATTTTAAAATTTCTTCCTCGATAAGCTGTAACAAGAAGATGAAAAGGAGATGGACTTGAAGATCATTATGGGTCCCTTCCAATTCAGGATATCCCATGATTCTAAGTGTCATCATCACTTCTATTCACTGCAGAGGGATGGAAAGCACCCAGTATTACCACTTGTCCTAGAGCACAGTATATTCATTCTTAAAGACAAGTATATTTTGGTTTTGTATACTGCACTCAAATATCAAGTAAACAGGTGATCGCCTGCTAATCCTCAGCTGTGTGCTCAAGATTTTCCACAGCATCCTATCACTTGTTCTACTGCCATGTACTAAACATTGTGAGCTTGGCCCTTGTGGCTATGTTGCGATTATTGTTAGTTGTTTCTTACTGCCTGTTTACATCCTACTTTTTAAATTCCCTATTTGCCTTAACATAATTCCACTGTGCAATATTTTTTTTTCAGTAATTCTTATCACTGCAGTTCCAGCTTTCTAATATCCGAGAGCAGACTACACGTGGCTGCTTCTAGTCTACACAGCCTACACTCTAGCTTGCATTACAAGATCTAATTTATTATCATCACTCTGTAAATTGTTGCTTTCTGTGCAGAATTCAGAGCTTAACATTTTTTTCTGCTTCATCTTATGAAGACAGAAGTCAAGCAATGAGAGTCTACTATTTCAATGACTACCCTGCTCATACATTTCAAGACTTACTCATTTCTTTTTTTTTTTCCATTAAGGTGCAACTGCTTCATACTCTTTGCATTAACTCCCGAGTCCACGCGAGTGTAACCTGCAACACCTGCAGAATGAACAGCCCTTCAATAATGCTCTTTTTTAAAAGCCTCAAAGTCTTTCCTCAAACTTCTGTTATAACCAACCAATGAAATACGGAGAGGAAACAGAGGCAAACCAAATTTACAATTTACTCAGCTTCTTCAGTTTGTTATGCATAGAGAAATTATTTACTCTGGCTAAAACCTCTCCAGTGATTGTCCTGGACAAACCTTTAGAAAAAGATTATTTCTTTTTAAATTAGCTGCTGAAGTCTGTGACATTACCACAAGTTGAACATAGGACAGTTCCAATAAACCAGTGACAATGCTAGACTCCATCTGCAATTGCTAACAGATCGAGAGAGAATTTCTCAGAGCCGTCACTGTCACTGTAATAAGGCTCTACATCAATCGTTACTTTGAGGTGGATTCCCTTACAGCTTTTCTTTCAATTAAGCAAGCCAAAAATACAAGGGTTTTTGTTGTGGTTGTGGCTGGAGTAGAGTTAACTTTATTTGTAAAGATGTGTGTGATGTCATGTTTTGTTTTTTTTTTGATGAAAACAGTGTACAGTTCCGGATAATACAGTAATGTTTCAGTTGTTACTCAGCAGTCCTGCTTCCCATCGGTGGCTGATGGGAAGAAGCAAAATAATTCCTTTTTGTGATTTTCCTCAATATGTAGTTTTTGCTTTACCTGGTAAACTATCTTTATCTCAAACCATTCATTCTTACACTCTTAGCTCTTCAATTCTCTCCCACCTTTCACTCCCATTCCATTTGGGTAAAGTGTGCGAACAGCTGCAAAATGCTGAGCTGTCTGCTGAGGTTAAACCACAACATGTCTGAATTAGTAAAACTAGATGTTATTAGACCATAGTTTAGCCATTACAATAAGGAAAATTCAGACAGAAAAGAACCAAAATGAAAAGTATGTATGAACATCCGTTTTCCCTCTCCACTGTGCCCTTCCAGGGCAGGTCCTTCCTTCTGTCTCACTTTCAGATCTAGTGCTTTCAAAGGCTTGTTGGGTAGCAGTGCTTTTTTATTATGTCTTTAATCAAGCATTTCAGTATTTAAGTATTTCCAACACTTTAAAACATATTAATTTGGGTGTCTATACCTTACTTTTCCGATGCTTCCATATTTCTAGTAATGCCACCAGGTTCAGATTTGGTTTGTATCTCACATAGAACTCCATATCCTTGTAATTCAAACAGACAATAGATAATGAGTCTTATAGTTTGTTTTCCTTTTATGTCTCTTCCCTGTCCTTTTATATTCTGAGAAACAAAGGTACTGACAATAACCTATCTCAAGAGTGCGTACAACTGTAAAAGTACAAAATGCCAACCTGCCCAATCCAATCATTTAGTCATTTTTTTTCCCCTTCCTTCCTATCAAGCATGAACAACAAAACAGAAATTACACGGAAGTTCTTAAAATGATAATGAATAAGATGGATGAAATTTAAGTTAGATAAAAGTAAAATGATTGACAATAGGAAAAAAGAGCAGTTTTCTCATTATAAACATGATGGATTACATAGTACTCCTGCACATTAGTAATAAGTGCGTGAACTATAGCTGTATGAAATGAATACAGAATACAGCACAGAATAACAACAAAAATAAAGTGAGGAATTATTCTGAATGGGAAAGAAAATACAAACAAAATAACATTATGCCACTATAAATCTGCATCACCATCATTCGGTCACTACTTTTCTAAAAAGAGTATTGCAGAACAGAGAAATAAGCAGTGGCAACAAAGACAGTCAAAGACTTTGAGGAACACCTAAACGGACTAAGAATCTTCAGGGTACAGAAAGGAAGACTGAGGGGGAATACAGTAGAACAATAAGACCTTAAGTATTTTGAAAAAAAAGTGAAACAATCTTTGCACATCTTTCTCAAAAAGAAACAAAGAACTAAAATAAACTTGCATTTTTAGTTATCAGCAAAGATTTTGGAACTCTGTCAGAAGGTACCACAGATGCCTTAAGTTACACATCGGGTAAAAAAAGAGACTTAATACATTCCTGAAAGGGAAAAATATAACAAAAAAAATAAACAAGCAACAAGAAGTCCACTAACCTGCAACCCCTGAAGCCTGGAGATCAGCCTGAAAAAGCATCACTCAGTGCTTGCTCTACACTGTTGCTCAGGGGTATCAATTACTTCATCTCATCTTTCAATGGAGCCTATCACTGTTCACACCCTGGCCTACTGCTTGCCCTGGTGTAAAGAGAAGCACAGATCACTTGAAGATAGTCTCTTGGGAGAAAAAGGAAGCCTCAAGGTAATAAAAGAGTGAAATATCTTCTCGGAAGTGAAATTACAGAATTATAAAAGTTGAGAAAGACCATTAAGATCATCAAGTCCAGTGATCAATCTATCACTTCCAGTTCCATAAGCCACGTCCCTAAATAAATCGACATCTTTTCCTCTTCCCATGTGATAAGATAACCAGGATGCACAGTGCCAAGCAACGACAGCAGGGAAATACTTCGCCTTGTCATGGCAAATCAGGAATCCAGCAGTCCAGAAGATGGGCAGGGTAAACACAGACGTGGCAGGATTATTTTGCTTTTCAAGCATGAGTAGCATTATTTACTGGAAGAGGCGTACCAAGGAGTTGTTCAGCTTAGTACACAGGCATTGAAGAAAATAACCTCATATCATATATATTTAATGCTCCTGGAAGTGAAGAATCAGTAGTAAGAAAAACAGGTGTAGTGAGTAATTCAAGTGTTGAACTGCTGGTGACAGCTTCATCTTTGGTTCCTAGAAGTCTGTACCATTTCCAATGCATCCCGCATCACTAGAAGTCAAGACAGAGGTTCACAGAATCACAGAACCAGCAAGAATGGAAAAGACTTTCAAGATTATCCAATGCAATTGCCCACCTATCACCAATATTTTTCACTAACCAAGTCCCTCAGTACAAAATCTAAATATTTCTTGAATACCACCAGATTCAAACTTCCAACCTGAATCTCCCCAGTGCAACTCGAGGCCATTCCCTCTAGTCCTATTCCTAATCACATGGAAGAAGAGGAGGACCCTCATCTCATCAGAACCTCCTTTCAGGTAGCTGTAAAGAGGGATAAGGTCATCCCAAAGCCTCCTCAAACAAGGATAAAGGTAAAAGAGACTGAAGACAGATCAGAGACAAGGTATACATGACCCACGTGACCCATTCCCATTCCAGGACTCTGTCTTGTCACAAAGACAAGCACTCTTTGAAGGTAATGCATGTGCCATTCTCTCCCCTGTGCCACATCTCAATAACAAAATATGCAATCCCTTGTTAGTTCATCTCAGGTTTATCAGCCCCTTTTAGTTTGACAGATATATGTCATATCTAATCAAATATTCACATTGCTTTATTTTTGTGCTTCTTCCCTTCTTTATTTTCAGCTCTTAAAGGATTTTCAGTAGTTTACAAAATTATACAGTTGCTTTGTAGAATGCAAGTCCTCTATACCGCTTTTAATCCACAGCAATCTTGTACAACTACTGGTAAGAAAACAGCTAATGAGAAAGTTCCAAAGAAAGCAAATCTGCGTCAAGAAATTGGATTTTATTTAATAACATTGCTACTAGCAATTAAAAACATTTAATGTAAACAGGCAAACTTCTTAACCAGATAATATTAAGAAAGCCTTTTTTTAGAGACAACTTTTCTGTGGCATGAATAGAAAAGTGCGCTATTAGAATACATCAAAATAATTTGATCTGACAATAAAAAAAAAAAAGAATAGAAGACTTAGCAAAACGTACTCCACTCCATAACTGGATGACTCTTAGGATTATTTTTCTTTTGACACAGAATCATAGAATAGAATCCTTAGAGCTCAAAGGGACTTCTGAAGGCCATCAACTCTAATTCCCGTGCAATGAGTGGGGAACATACTGTAATGCTGATGTAGAAGACATTACTTTTCTCCAAATACAAAACTACTACAAGTTTCATATTCCTAATGTGATCCCATTGTTTATTTTATTTAACTGCAAAAGCATGTGAGTTTTTCCTAAAATTTAATGCTCAGCAACTCCCAACATATAAAATACAATATAATCAAAAGAGATATAAGTAAACTACAACCATTCTAACTTTTCTAGCATGAAAAACCCTTTATAAAATCCTCTCAGGAGAAAAAAAAAACTATGAAGTGATATCTTGAACTCCTATCAAATTATCAGCTTTCTTCCATTCAATTATATTGTTTACATGTTAACTTACAATTTCTTTCTTAGAAACTCACCGATGCATTGCACAAGCTAATTCCAAGTTTGCTGTCAAAAAGGCTGAAGTGTAAATGCCAAAAGGATTATTTAAAAAAAAAAAAAAAAAAAAAAAAAAAAGAAATTCCATCCACTGCTTTTTTATTTATTTTATCTCAGGAGACAGCACGTCACATTAAAACTTTCCAAGAGCTGTAACGCCAGAAATTTACTGACCTTAACCTACTTCATATATATCAGTTCACTGAAACACTTATTCAGCTACCCCCATAATTTCATCGTGATTTTGCAATATTAATCCTTCCGTAGTTTTTAATTTCCTTGTTGCATAAGAGGTGAATGTGAATTTGGGAGCACTGCCAGGCAGTTGGCACTGTGAAGAGGAACTTTTGATGTAGGTATATAAAGTAAACGGAAACTATCAACTAAATCTAAATCTCAGCTATGTAAATTTTGCATCAATTCATCACAACAAAGAGCACATTTAATCAAACCTATAAATGAATCTGATCTATGAACATACACAAGTCAAACCATGATGTCACACAGAGTATTACCAAACTACACAAAACACTTCTCCCAGAAACCTACCGTTCAAACCTACTGTTTGAAATCTAGAACTACATGCAGAAATTTAAAGCAGTATTTGTTAACTTCCAGTATTCTAACTTTTAAGTTTATTGGTCAGATCCTTTTGCCTGAGCTATCAAAGAAATATGTATGCATATACAATTCTAAAGCGAGTTAAGATTTCAACCTTTTTTCCCCCATTAATAAAAGTTATAAGACAAAAAGATCACGTTTTTATTTGTATTGTCACTGAAGTATCTCTTTCAGAGTGTAAGTTCAAGAAGATCAAGTAGTGCCGATGCAATAAATATCTCAACTTATCAGACATCTTTATTGGGTAGGCTGACATAATTTATGATGTGGATGAACATTTCTCCTCAGTTTTACTCATCTCAAGACATAAGGTGCATTGCCTCAGAGAACATGATGACAAACCTCCAGCATTTACCTTTGCTTTTATACAGTGTTATCTTTCGTAATTTCTATTCAACTCTCTTCAGAATGGGGGATTTAAATTTATCTCTTTCATTAAAATTTTTGATGCTACATCGTTCACTTTGAAACACAGTACTTTCTACTCATGGCTGACAAGAAAGCATGAAATCAGCAAGATTATTTTGTTGAATTAATTTTGATCCTGTCATCAGTAGGACAAATGCCTAAGGGGAAAAAATGATTATTTGTCCTATGTTCTTGGTATAATCACTGTCCTAATCATCACTCATGTGTCTCACTTTCATTAACACTATCTACTCATCTTCCATAGTGCTAGTCACTCAGCTCCTTAAGACAATCCATTCCATCTTCCCAGAAAGTAACAGAGGAATGAAGCAGTTCAGCTTACCCTGGCTGGAAATACCATACCCACAAGAACCCTACCAGTTCCACTAAAATAAACTTAATATAGACCTGCTGCTTTTAGAATGAGCTTTGTTGACCTTGCTTCTGAAACCTTTTACACTGTTCTGTTTGAATCACAAAAAATGTCTCCTTTATCACTTCAGATCCCTCAGATCCCTATGGCTAAGATTTTTCCTTATCATATCATTCTTTATCAACTGCCAAAGTACAAATGCATCTCAAAAAGCATGCCATCTCAAAGGACCAGCACATAATTTTATACTGTTACTGTAAGCTACAATTTAAAGTTACAATCAAAAGCAAATGGAAGTCTACAGTTAGATACTAAATATTTAATTTGCCTTCTTGTGAGATAATACGAATACATTTCTATGACTGAAAGTCTGCTGCTCTTTTAGTAATTATCTCCTCTTCATTCTGTATTCTTACTGCCCTCTGCCCTCCTAAATATAAGACAGACACATACAGAAAAAAAATAGATTCAATTTAGAATTCAGAATCTCAAGCTTTTCTTTCTACGGAAAATGGATGTACAGCTCTTCTGGAAATTAAAAAGATAAATTTCTCAAGTTCCTCTTAATTTCCATGTTTACCACAGAAGATAATATACAGATAAACTTTAATAATAGTTAAAAATATATGCGTGCAAAAATAACCTTCTATTGTAAAAGACAATTTGACATTTTTGTTTCCTTAGTTATTAAATAGGAAAGAGAACTAATTTTATTTACCAAGCATTTATACACAGCTCCACAAATACCAATTACTGAAGTGTTTACAGATCCATAAGTAGATAAATAAATTCATGGAAATTGCATATAACAGCTTTAAAATTTTAAACCCCTTCACATCAGAAATTCCTCACGATTGCTAGTCAAAAAAAAAAAAAAAAAAAAAAAGGTAAATTCAGTTCTAATACAATGATGCTGTTCAGACAGTTCCATGTCTTACCTGCCTCTCTCAATTTACTCCCAGCTTCTCACTGTCTGCTGGGTTTCCAGGCAGAGCTGGCAGCACCAGACTCTTTTACTAACCCCATCTCTTCCAGGGATTGGACTGATTCGGACTTCCCAAGCCACACAATTCAAGCTGCAATAACATTTGTCACACAGGATGCTTTTGTGTAGTACACAGACAGCTTAACATTGCACATTGCTGATCCAACGGAACACTGTAGCAGCTAACTACACAGAAGTCTGAATCCAACAAATCTGAATCACGGTGGTTGCTAACAAGCCTATTATGAGTTTGCCATGCATTTGCCTATAAGTTTCCATTTCCCACTAGGTGCCATTAGACATGAAGGTTGGTAACACACAAATTCCAATTACTGGCAGTGTTAGACCATCAGTTCATTAAAAAATTACCTTTAAATCCAATATTTGCATATTTCCTGGTCCATCCAGATCACAGTACATACGACAGACATAAAATCACAGAACTGTAGATGGCACCAAGTCCAATCTTCCTGCTAAAGCATGCTCCTTATAGCAGGCCACACAGGCAGGCAACCAGGCAGGTCTTGAATAGTCTTGAACACCTCCAGAGAAGGAGACTCCACAACCTCTATAGGCAGCCTGTTCAAATGTTCCATCACTCTGACTGTGAAGGAATTCTTCCTTGCATTAGCATGGAACTTCCTTAGTTCCAGCTTCTACCCACTGCCCCCCATGTTCTACTGTAACCAAAAAGAGTCTTCTCCCATTAACTCAACTCCTGTACTCTAGGTATTTATGAACAGTAGTGAGATCCCCTCTCAGCCTTGTTTTCTCCAAACTGAAGAGTCCCAGGTCTCTAAACCTTTCCTTAGTCATCCTCCATTGGACTCTTTCTTGGAGATCCTTGTCTTTTTTGAACTGGGAGCCCAGAACTGGATAAGGTACTCCAGTCATAGCCTACCCCACAGCAAAGTAAAGGAGGATTACACTCTTTTTAATGCATTCCAGGATACCATTGGCCTTCTTGGCCACAAGGGCACACTGCTGACTCAGCCAACCTGTCGGCCACAAAGACACCCAGGTCCTTCTCTGGAGAGCTCCTTTCTAGCAGGTCAGCCCCCAAACTACAGCTGGGGGTACACAGTTATCCCTGGTGCAGGACTCTACAACTGCTCTTGTTGAACTTCATCAAGTTCCTTCCTGCTCAATTCTCAGACTGTCCAAGCTTCGCTGAATGTCAGCACAGCCTTTTGGTGTGTCAACTGCTCCTCCCAGCTTTGTAACACTGAAGATGATACAGTCATTTGAAGAAATATAGGTTTCCTGATTTTAACCTAGGATCTAATTTGGTCATCATTCATACCACCTACTAGGTCATCAAAACTACAGAATTTGAATTTGTCTTCAGTTCAAATACTGTAATCAAAGGGCATGATGATGATGCTCGACATAAAAAATTATTTCAACTCAAGAAAGTATTATCAAACCATTATGGCATGATCTACATTGTAGTCCAGCAGAATTGGAACTGTGCCTAGTCCCTATGCTGTTTAGTTACATTAACATATGGCTGCAACGTGCTCAGTCATGCCATATGCTAATACTACTACAATCAACACATTTGATGAATATATTCACCCAACCTACGGCATTTTCTGCCATTTCAGTCCTAAAGTGCATTAACCCACCCCATCTGGAAGATGAGTAGTGCTATCTGTCAGTTGGTTGATCACATCTTGCCTCTTGACTATCATCTGGAAATGTGCTCTGTCTTACAGTTCTGTCACAGCTCTGCATGAAACAGCATGAATCTACAAAGAGTAACTGAAAATGCTATATTTCAGATAGACATATTACCTTAATAGTTTCATCTTGACTGAAAATAAAATTTAAAAAAGCACTTACAATTGACTGATGATTCCATCAGCCATGATGGAATCCAGTGGGCATAGAAAAATATACCTGCCTTCAGGCTGGTGCCATAGCTTGATGTTCCCCACCTTTTGTATTCCTTGGGTATTGATTGTGTAGGTATTCAGATAGCTTATATGTAACAAAAAGCTCAAAAAAGTAAAAAGAATGCAAGTAAAATATACTCAAATTCTCTAATGAGAAATGAAAAGCAGTTAAAATATGCAACCAACTCCAAAAAGGCTAAATGGAAAGCCACACTGATTTCTGACATTTTCATGAAAGATCTTGGGATGGAAGAGAGCTAAGCTTCATAAAATAATAATAAGAACAAACCACGATTTTATATAGATGGATATGAAATATTCATATACTCAAAATTATCATATATATTCATACATATTCACGTGTCTATATTTGTATATAGGACTCTACTGCAACAACTTCAGGTTTACCTTCTGCTGTATAACTCCTGGAGTAATTACTGAATTTTTCTGGTACTGAAGCAAATAGCATCAATTTTTTTCCAACATTCTCTGCCATTTTTGTCTCCACCTGTCTCTTTTGTTCACTACAGACATTTAAAGCCTCAGGTATCAAGGAGATATCTCAGCAAGATTTCAGATGGAAAGAAATTCAGTATTTCTCACAGATGCACAGGTGCTTAGCCAAAATGTTATAAGGGCATCCAGTATGTAACACAAAAGAAGCAATCACATGAATAAGGACCACACAGAAGAAAATCCGGTACCCAACAACACAGAGCAGCAAAGTATCATCTTCCACACCAGGCTGCACAAGCCACTACAAATTCTAAAGCAAGTATGCTAAAAGGTCTATTTTGCACTAGAAGAGAAAAGATATAATATTGGGCTTGTAAAATCATGTTTTCATTTATATAATCTTGGAACAAGGCCAGATCTGACTGCATACATTCTGTTTGACCTTTCAGGAACACTTATTTCACTGCAGAACCTTCACACTAATACACAAGATTGAATTTTACCAATAATACCACTGCCAGATGCCCCCTCCTAGTTGTCTAGTAGTTATTTATAAACCCTCCACGGATTGCCACTAGTGAAGTATTCACATTACAGATTAAACCAATGATCTTGGCTATTTAAAGACAAGACCGTAGTGATGAAGTTTACTGAGTCATTTTAATCAACAAAGAATCTTGTGTTAATAGCAGAGATTACTCGCTAAAAAGTAACTACAATTTCCTGTGGCTTAAATCCCAGAGCCCAAACTCTTCAGCCAAGAACAGAAACCTACTCCACTGACTGCAACTAAGGTACAATGAAGACAAACTACCTGCAAATAGAAGACAATTCCTGCTTTCTCGATATGCACTCCATCAGGTGCTTCTCAGAGCATGATCCCTCATCCTCACAGAATGGCTTAGGTTGGAGGGAATCTTAAAGGAACCTTCCAACCTAATACCATGGGCAGGGTTGTCACCCACCAGATCAGGCTGCCCAGGACCTTACCCAGCTTGGCCCTGAACACCTTCAGGGATGAGGCATTTAAAACTTTTCTAGGCAGCCTGTGTTTGTGCCTCATCATCCCCTGAGTGAAAAGTTCCTAACATCAAATCTAAACTTCCTCTTTTAGATTAAAACCATTCTCCCTTGTCCTACCTCTATTGGACCCCATTAAAAATAAGCCTCCCTCATGTTTATGAACTCCCTGTAAGTACAGAAAGGCTGCAATAAGGTTTCTCTTTTCTTCTCCAAGCTGAAGAACCACAGCTCTACCAACCTTTCTTCATAGGAGAGGTGCTCCAGCCTTGGAGGACTTCTAAAAGCAATCTCTTGTACACAGTTATGCATGTTTGCATAAGCTCAATATTTAGGGTGTGTAAGCAATACAGAACCGGATTAGAAGCTACAAAATTTAGTTTCAGATTCATCCTCAGCTTTTGTCTTTTCTAGTAGCGTCACGATGTCCCTTGATCTGCATTACTCTCTTCCCTAGCAATAAACAAACGTGGGATTTGCTCCTGTTCAACGTGCTGAAAAAAATAATTGTATGAGAAAGAGCTGTCAAATGTTATGACAGCAGAACAACATGAGGTGTATCTGTAGTGTATTATACAAGAAAACATTACATATGACACTCAGGAAGAAATGGAAGCATACTTGAAGAAAGTGGACGTGCTACTTGCTTGAAGCTACCAGCATCTCATTCACCTAGAAGCTAAAGGAGTTACAGTCACCTCGAATGATATTTCTGAGTTTCTTAACATCTAGAACTTTGTATCACTTCACTTCTCTAATATTTACTGTTGTTTAATTAAAAATCAAATCACGTGGCAAATATTTTGTGGCAAATGTGGCAAATATTTTCTTGATAAGTCACGAAAGTCAATATAAAACTAACAGAAATTTGGAAGCTCTATTTATTCTGAGATGCTCTTATTCTACTCCATTTACTACACTTGTCTTTTTAATAAATGACCAATTTACTCACAATAATACAAACAATACCTACAATTTATTAAGCTTTCAAGCCATGCCATTTACTAGCACCTCAGTAGAACCATTAAATATCTTAGGGGAAAAAAAAAAGAAAAAAAAAAAAGAAAAAAAAAAAAAAAAAAAAACACGACTACTTGCATAGTATAGGAGTTTCAAAGACTAACCAGATTAATGTGACTTTTTCAGACTTTTCATCATGAATCTAATGACAAACTTAAGACTCAAGTCTCAAATTATACTTGATCACTACTGAAAGAACTTTGGGTTTATTTTTTGAGAATATACTTGCTGGTGCTGCACTCAATCCACCACATTTAAGGTATAATTACAATCCTGACTTGTACACATTAAGATAGCATTCATTGCCAATTTGGCAGTTCAAAAGTATGTGTCAGATACAAATGAATCTTAGAGATGTAATTTTTTTTCCCCTTACAGGCTACAATAGAGGCTCCAATCCTGTTTTATTGAATCCATCAGCTATTTTCTCTATTGGCTGCAATAGAGAAAAGATTAAAGTTCCTATTTTCTAAGATTGATGATGACTATGTGGCACCTAAAGCACAGAAAATACAGAATTGAGATTCCCTTCTTAGTCCTTTTGAACATGACCTTTTGGGAAGCAAGTTCTCCATTTCCTTTATATTGCATGCACATCTTGTTCCTTTATTAACAACCTTTGGAGAATATTTTTAAACAAATTGTACCAATTTTTCTTCTCCTAAAAACATTTCTAAAAATACCCTCTCAAAAGTTCAGTTTTGAAAAGATACGTTACCTTCTGATAATAGTTTTTTTGTTATCGTTGTATCTTATTTGAAGTATACGCTGACCTTCAGGTTATGTTCTTGATATATTAAGCAGAGAAATAGGACAACAGATTTTGATTTGTATCTGCCTGCTTTTACAATAGAAGTTTAATGGTATGCGACAAACACAGCATAACTGAATTACGGATCTCATTTAATACCCCATAAATAAGAAGATTATTATAAGAAAGTAAATAAGAAGAAATTCTTACTTAGTTACAGCATCAAGCCGATGAGAGCAATAATCATTAGAATGCAGTGTTAGTTCTTTGTTTACTAACTACTCTAGGAAGCTTATAAAGTTTTAAGATTCAATTCAGGGAAAGCAGATGAACTGTTTATAAAGAAATAATGTGATACTGAGAACACTCGACCTAGATTCATTCATTTTAAAAGCCAAGCATTTACTGAGCTTGAGGGGAGACCTGGACCTTGAAACCTACTCTTGAGTAGGGTCAACAGCATTTTTATTCTTCCTGTCTTTGGGCAGGCAGATATAAAAACATCAGATATAAAGCTAAAAACTAACACGGCCTGTTTATTCTATTGTGGGCAGTCAATTTGTGAACAGAATACATAAAACAAAAAGAAAACAGGACCATTCTATGTGGTCTAGATTTCTGAACACTCCCAACTAAAAGGTTTATTTTTATTTTTCAAACTTTCTCAGCACTTTTTTTCTGTTCTTTAAAAGCATACGAGTGTATAACAAAAAAAAAAAAAAAAAAAAAAATTAAAAAAAAACCACAAAACAGAATTTCCATAGCAACTATTTCAAAGAATACAGCTCAGCAACTCAGAACAAAAACAACTTACGTACTTTGAATCAAAGTCTTTATTTCTGGGAATAGATTTCTTTATCAGTGTTTAAGTGGAAGCGGTATATTGGTTGTGAAGAATTTCACATTAACACATTACTAAAACATTAAAATTTTTACAAAAGAATTTCACATGACCCTCCAAGAAAGTGAGATTAAATTTCAAAAACACAAATCGGATTCTGAAATTCTGAAGTTACTGTAAAGACATTTCAGCTGATCTTCAATGAACTGCTTTAATATTTGAAATATATATATATTTTAATGTCACTACATACATTTTTTTTAAACTTAATTAAACAAGGATTTTCCTCAGCACGAAAAAAATAGAGAAGCAAATCCTCTGATTATAAAGCTGAAATCCATATGTTGCCTGGCTGCGTGTAAAGTTGCTTTGGGCTTTTTTGTTTGTTTTTTCAATTTTCCTCATTAAGAGGGTTTTCTTTAAAGGTTTGCAGTAGATTATTCTTCATACATCTTTTTGTGATTGATATATCACCATTCAAATCTCTCCTGGCTACCCATTATAACTAGCGATGTACATGCAATAGAATCATTCTTTTAGGTAATTAAATATAAAGTATTATTTAAGTGTGAACCTCAATCATCACTGTGCAGGTTCTGACTGCTCTATGACAGCATCGTCCAAGTCTCAAAACAGAATTTTTAGGCTTACAGAGTTAACAAAATGGATGCTACTCTTATAAGAAGCTTTTTAAAGTGAGAAAATCTACTTCAGACATAACTCAATGCATTCTTCTCTATTACAAAATATATTTATGTCAGCTTTCTTGACATAAACATGATGGCCCTTGTTAGGAAAAAATACCTATCCAACAAAAGTACAAAACACTGCACTTTTCTACCTTTTTGTTCCCCAACTTAGAAATATTCCAATAATGTTACTCCACACAAAAATTCTTGTTCAGCTGGTAAACTGTATTGGAGATCTAAAACAGAAAGCTGTTGCCGCTTCCCGTCTAATTTTCTGTTTGTTTTACACAACATACATGTTGTCAAACACTATTATTAATTAAGTCTCAAGTCATTCTCTGTTGCAATAGGTAACTTTTTGGAGGGACTCCATGATGGGAGGCAAGATTTTAAACTGCCTTGGCAATAACCTCAAACAGCCTCCCACCAATGAGCCACTGAGCAGAACGCCATTTTAAATAACTGAATGGAAAGAATAAAGGTAAGTTTGTCTGAAACCCACTTTTTCCTCAAGGCTTTTAGACTTGGTTCCTGACTAAAGCACTGCACACCAGGATTCAGACTGGCAGTTCTCTCCTATTGCAAGCCACCCAAACAGGACAGTTGGTCACTCTCTTTATTTGGAGACATAAACAGAAGTCAGTGCCTGATATCATCACCATACTCAAGCTAACATGACTTGAAGCAGACTGAGAGAAAGCTGCCTTTGACACCTTCCATACCCAATGTCCTTAAAAAAAGCATCACAAGCAGCAGAACACAGCTTACTTCCCTTCCAGTTTGTCCTTGCAGTACTAGCATCCTCAAGTTCTCCCTTTGCAACTAAATTCCATGAAAAAGTAAAAATAAAAATACAAAATTCAATGCAAGCAGTCCTGAGAAATTTCTGGTTTCAAGACACTAAAGAACAGTACCATTATTTGTTTATACTACCATCATTAATAAATGATCATATTGAAATAGAAATAGAGCATCTAATGTGACAGCAATGACTGAAGAAACACTTACTGTTGAAAGTGAAATCTTTAATCAAAACGAAAACGGAGTTGTTCTGATAACTGAATGACCACAGACACAATTAGCTGTTTGATCAAAAGCACGCAAGTTTGTTTATAGTTTCATAAAATTTTCCTTAATGATATTTAACTTTTAAAAAGTACAGGTCGGCATAGAGAAATGACTACATTTAGGCAGAGGCTGTGATATTTGTTAGGAAATCATTAAAATGAAATGCATTAAATGCGTAACAGAAGTTCACATACTTCAAGACAAAAAAAAAAGCCACAGTAGAAATAAGAAAATTAGGTTTTGTAACATATTTACTTGAGAAGTTGCATCTATTTGAAGTCATTATAAAAAAAAAAAAAAAAAAAAAGGAAATCATCAAGGGAAGGAACTATGAAAGTTTTACAACCAGGGAACTCAAGAAGATGCTCCAAGGTGTTCATCTCCTGCTTTCACCACTGATTTTAAAGATAAACAAATAAACAGAACCAAGACATCCAAATTTAACCCAAGGTAATAAAGCTCAAAGACTTTGATCTGTTAATTATCCCTACTAAAGCGTGCAATGGAAAGCACAGCAATGGCAGCATAGTAATAAGGTCTTAGGTTGCAGTAAGTGAGGACATGCCCAGATGTGGTAGCTATGGACACAGAAACAAAGGAAAAAATCTACTTAGCCTTGAAAAGCCTCAGGTATGCAGGCATCTCCAGCAAGACATCCCTGCCTCCACTGCCAACACTTAAATGAGGTCTGGGAAGGGGTGGATCCTGGTGGATCCTGGCCCCACCCCTTACAGTCACTCAGGTGCTTTGCTTGCACCTGAGCTCCCCTGGGTTGGCCCTGCCTTCCCACCAGGTGCTCAATCACTGGTTCAAGCTGTGACTTAGCACTGCCACTATGAAGTGCCTACAAATAACTTTGGCATAAAGAAAAAAAAGCAAAAGGTAAAAGAGAATATGAAAAGGATAAGTATTGAAAACACAACTTATGTTCACTTAAATCACATCAACCTCAAAAAGCATCAGTTATAGGAGTACAATTTCATAGCAAAAACTTCCATAAACAGGGTGTAGTTGGATCACCAGCAGAAACACTCAGGCCTTCACAAAAATCAACAATTGAAGTGACAAAGGCCAAAAAACTTATTTATTTTAAATATTTAAACAAAGGATCAGTTGACTAATCCAGAGAGTGAGAGGTCTTAAAAATAAAACAAAAAGTAAATAAGCTACTCAATGAAAGAGGAAGTAATGACATTTCCTACATTGCCTCCTAAACTTCTGCAAAGTGTGAATGTCATGCATATGTGGGCAAAAATCTTTCCTACAACTCAGATGTTTATTGATTTTTCTTTATATTTATGTATTTAATCCTTATGTTTATTGGTATCAATTCATCGAGGAGGGCAGGAGAGGAGGAAGAAGAACCAAAGAAATCTTTTCTATTCTCATCCAAAAAATGCTTTTAAAATGTGCTGTTCTGAAGTTTCCCTGAGTAAGATTCTAATCAATGGATACTTTTCCCTCCTGTGGACATTTATGTGGCTCAGCTGCTTCACAACCCACGCAAATACATTGAGGATTATCTGAATTATACATTTTCAGATGTGCTTCTACATCTTTGATTTTGAAATCTCATTGTTTCAGTGAGAAGCACTTTAGAGAAAAGGAATAGAAGGAAGTGAGCAGCTGGGTCCAGCTCAGAAGGCAGCTTATGGCTCAGAATTTGCAGGTAAGAGCAGAAAAACATTTTTCCACTGATACACAACACATTCTCCTCTTACCACCCCAAACTACAATGTCAGTATATGTATTCATTTTCTTGACACATGGATTTTACATTCAATGTATTTTGGGAGAAAACAGTTTTTTTTTTTCCATATTCTGCATTGGAAGAAGTGCTTATAGTCCTAAGGGCAGCTACAGAAGGAAAAATACATAAAAACTTCTCAAAGACAACTGAAATATGGCTGCTGTGGTTCTACTCCTTTTACGCAAAGACAGACATATACAGCAAGAATATCTGCCTATAGGGAAGTTCCACACTGCAACTCTGTTTGCCCCCCCCATACATTTCTCAGTGTTCCACAGTGAATGACTTCACATTCCAAAAATACTGTTATAAAATAGTATTAAAAAAAAGTATTTATTAGCATGCTATCCCTATTACATTGAGCCTCCAAAGTAAAAGAAGAAAGATGCTCTGTCACTTGGTGACCTTCATACGTATCACATACCATGAATTATTAAAATCAGCATAGATCTCATCCATTTGAGCAAATTAACAAGATTCTATTGTATTTTGAAACTGAAGCCACATCAGAGATGTTGGTGTTATCACTGTGCGCTGACAGTTTTTAATCACATAGCATTTAGAACTTCTGATCAATACAATGGACTTCTAGCTCGCTCACAGAGATGAAAACTAATGAGCAAAACTAATTTAAAATTGCAAGTTCATCTGCTTATAATGAAAATAAGCATGAAAGACTTCTTTTTTTCTTTTTTTCCCCCAATGGTACATTCTTTTACTTTCAGATAACTTACACTATCTTTTTAAGAGTTACCTAGAGGAAGCAAGAGAATAATTAGTTCTAAAAATTCAATCAACAGCAGCTAAGTGAAAGAAACCTGTCAGATCAGTGATATGAAAAGGTGGAAGAAAAAGAAGTAGATTCAGAAGAATAATTTATTGAAAAAATCTTGTCCTAGATTTCCTTATGTTTTTTTTTCCAGGAATACTTTTAAAGATCATATTTTTAACATGACTCTTTTCAGCAGTGTGTGGAGACAGGACAAGGGGAAACGGCCAGAAACTGCAGCATAGGAAGATCCACACAAATGTGCACGAGAACTTCTTAACAGTGAGGGTGACGGAGCACTGGAACAGGCTGCCCAGGGAGGTGGTGGAGTCTCCTTCTCTGGAGATGTTCAAGACCTGCCTGGATGCCTACCTGTGCGACCTGCTGTAGGGAACCTGCTTTGGCAGGGGGGTTGGACTTGATGATCTCTGAAGGTCCCTTCCAACCCCTACGATTCTGTGATTCTGTGATTTTATTTTGCCATAAATAAAATATTAAATTTAAGCCAAACATCACTATACTTGCTGGCGTCCAAACAAAAGAGCTTGACAGGTAGAGTGGCTGCTCTATATTCTTTGCAGGAGTTATGAGGTCAGAATGTTTTCTGATGGCTACTTAGTGCTATGCAAATTGTCTACATTACAGTTGGTTTTATGTTTCTGCTCCAGAAGCAGGAAAAAAAAAAAAAAAGCAGTTTTTTTTCTGTGTCTGGAGAAGAAACATAAAACTGGGAAAAAAGAAACCATAATAATTGAGACATATTTTGAAAGTGATAATATCTCACTAATACACATTAGCCTTAATTAGAGGGCTTATAGTGAAACTCCAGACTGTTACCTTGCTGTCAATCTAGCCAAAACCAAAGTTCTGCACATGAAGCCAACCTTTTCAGGAGGTAAAGAGAGAAAAACATTTTTGTTTCAGTCCCTGGTTTTGTTGTTGTTTGTCCAAATCACAGAATGACCTGAGTTGAAAAGGACCACAATGATCATTTAGTTTCAATCCCCCTGCTATGTGCAGGATCACCGACCAGCAGACCAGGCTGCCCAGAGCCACATCCAGCCTGGCCTTGAATGCCTGAAGGGATGGGGCATCCACAACATCCTTGGGCAACCTGTTCCAGTGCTTCACCACCCTATGTGTGAAAAACTTCCTCCTAATATCTAACCTAAACCTCCCCTGTCTCAGTTTAAGACCATTTCCCATGTCCTGTCACCAACCACCCTCATAAACAGCCATTCCCTCTCCTGTTTATACGCTCCCTTCAAGTACTGGAAGGCCACAATGAGTTCTCCCCGGAGCCTTCTCCTTTTTTTATTCTAAGTTCAGAAACTAACATGTACTTGAAATTGCACGAAAGCTCTGTTCCTTCCATCCATTTGGACAATTAAAAAAATTAATAATACCATTTCTAAAATAGAAAAGACACACAAAAATACATTTCTAACTACAGACAACATTTCTTATACTGATTTGAAAAGAAGAATGCTATATACACCCTGCACATACATTTTATTAAAATAAGAACATTTATTTAAATTTTTAAATATGAGTATGGGGTGGGTTCCTGTTTTGTTTATTTTTATTAAGAATTTAAGTGACAGATTGTATTTAAATGTAAATCAACCAGTTTTAAAGGTCACTGATCAAGACGAATCGTCTGCCTCTTAGAAAAGTGACTGGAGAGGGGAGAAAAAAAATTGAATAAACATCAATTTATTTTTTCTTTAACGACAATTCTTTCACATAAATGAGAAAGATGCCGAGGAAGCTGCACAACAGGGAATATTTGGTGCCTTTCCAACTGAGACTTCTGCTAGAAAGTGAAATAGTATTCTGGAAAGAGCACTTGTGATTAGAACAGCCACACGTACTTGATGATGTTGTTTAAAGGGAAAAAAATAATGTATTGTCAAGAAAATGATCCATGTAACTTGACAGGTCGTTTCCCACTCTAATTGTTAGTACTGACTCAAAAAGCAGCAATAAGATACCAGGAAAGAAATTATCTCCTTTCAAGTTAAAATTGTGTCTGCTAGCAGAGCATACTTACATTTTAGAAATTCACTTGTAGCAGTCCTATACCATTTTAAAATGTCTAATAATTAGAATACAAATTTTGAACAACAAAGACAATAATTCTTCTTCAGTCGTAAGAGTACTATTAATTTAAACACAGTAAAGTAAAAATGTTTCATCTACCATAGATACAGAAATAAATACGTATAGATAGAAATATATATAGCTAAATAATAGCGATACTATATCAATTTTCAGAGAGTAAGAGTAATTACATACCAAAGAATATTCCTCCTAAATGAAACTTTGAGATTTTAAAGAACAAGAATTGTGTTCATGATTTATTCTCACTATTTCCAAATGTTATTCTGCTATCCAGACTGGTGCTTAAGGCTGTTCTCCAGCATCACCTTCACAGAAACTGAGATGTTTCACACCACTGTAAATGTAATTTTAAAGCAGTTATGTGAAGTCAAATATGGTATTGAGATTTAAATAAGCTTAAATGCAACAGAACTGCTTACAAAAAATATTTAAGACAGAAGTGAGCAACAAATTCAACAAATTGTTAAGCATCTTTCTAATATACAGTTCCTTCTATATAGGTACTATATTTATCATATTTTGGAAGGTGGAAATAAAATACCTCACTGCAGGCCCTTGATTTCTGATCCTTATAAACCTGAGAATTTGGCCATTGAAATGCCATTAACTCTTTGTCTCAAGTGGATTGTGTTGGTTTAAATTGTTGCTTTAGAGAGTAAGGAAACAGGTTTTAACAAGAATAATTCAGTGAATTCCTAAGAGCCCCAGAGAAGGTGAAAAGAGGTCTAGGAATCCAGGTTTCAAAAATAACAGATTCCATAACTCCAACAGTTGATGCAGAAAAATACACATTTCATGAGATGCTGAGGATGGGGAAGATTTCCTTTGGACAGATTTTTTACAAACCAGTAGGTTTAGTTAGCGTGAGTTTGAGGGGGTAAAACTAAATAAGTCCTGTTCAAGAACAAATTCTCAGAACCTTCCTCTTGCAGTAAATCTCAGATCTTAAAAATGAGCTCCACATGTGCTGCAAATGCAACCTTTAACTTTCCTTCAAAAGAAAGACTGAGCTAGTGGGAGACCATGGGAATTGATTTAAGCTCTTCCACTTAATGGAATAAGGACATTAAGCTTGGTGTTTAAAACTAACCTAAGAGTACACATGATTCTCCAAATTATCTCCCTTATTTCCTATTCCTCACTACTTAGTACAACTGGTTTCAAAGTTACTTTCCTAACAAAGCAGAAATTATAAACCCATATAAAGACGTGTTTCAAAAAAGAATGCATTTCTAGAGCACGTTTCTAGTCGGTGCCAGGCTTCAACCCACCACATGTAACCCTAGCATGCAACAACCACTTACCAGTGACATAAGCCACGGAAATTCTTCTTGCTAAGTCTAGGGAGGATAGCATAGCAGAGGATAGTAACTTAAACAGCTGCTATTTCCACTTTTTTTCTGACCTGAAAAGGTCTAACTCTGTACAAAGGTTGTTAACATTGCTGGCACTGCTCACCTGCATAACAACAAAAACCAATTCATTTGCGCAATTTTCTTTTTCTTTTCTATTTTATGAGATCCAAGACACTGGATTATTTTTTTAAGCTATTTTAAAACAGTTCCACAGCAAATTCAGACACTGAGAAGTTCCAGTACTGATACGAATTCCAAGATTTCTATTTCCAAAACTCTGGGTTGCATACAGAAATAATCAGAACTAAAGGAGTGATGACTAATTAATTTCTCTTCAATGAAAATCATTAAACAACTACAAAATACACATTATATTAAACTACTGATTTCTTCAATGAACAAATCATGTGAAGAAAGAAAACGGTCAGCTGAAAAAACAGGTTAAAACATCTTAGAGGAAACCAAGGCACTTTGTGTCAATACTGATAATTACATGTGCAATGAAGCTGTCAAAAGTATCAAAAGTATAGACAGAAAACTGGATTAAAGGGAACAAAATACTATCATTACTTAGAAAAGCTGGTTTTGGAAGATATACACTTTCTAAGTTTTTTATATTTTAGGGAGGAAATAATATTACTACTTAATTTTCTTAACTTTTTTTGAGAATGGGTGTCCTGACTCAAGTAGAACTGTCCCCAGTGAGTTGCTTCTCATTAAGCTTCTATACATCTCCAACGGGTTCTCTTCTAAACATCAGCATGAGTATCCCAAAAAGGGAAACCAAAGACTGCAGCAGCAAAATGTGGGGACTCAGCTCTCCGCAGGTGAAACTGAACACTGCAACACCCACAGCAGTGATTCCCATTCTTTATTTTAACATTCCCCAATCTGAATCAAACTGAATTGGTGGAAGAAGAGATGGGAGGACACTGCAGATAGAGCTGAACTATAGCTGATCTAGTGGATTTGCTAGTTTGAACTTCTGCTTACAAATGGTTGTTGGATAGATCACTTCTCTGGTAGATATTACTCAGAATACCTGCTGGACAACATAAACTGCTATTTAAAATACATACATGAAAGCCTAGCGTGGTTTTTACAAGAAGTTTCTTCAAATATGAAGCCTGCAACTTCCCATCATTAGCAAGATTGCTACAACAGTCACGAAAGCAGCACCACTTAAATGCTGAGAAAGATTTATTATAACCAGAAAGAAGAAACATACTTCTGAATAAACTCGATACAATTATTTCCTGTACCTAATAACAGGCCCTGGATTTTCCTCCACCAGCAGATCTGATTATCCAGATAGGGAGCCATGAAATCTCTTCCTGCCTGTTGTGCTGAATCCAGCCTTACCTCTGCAGGTCCCAGCTGGGATTTCTTAAGCACTTAATACTTCATGTCACATAAAGAATTTGACTGCACAGATAGGAAATCCAGCATTTAGGCAAATCAGTTCTCTTCAACACAAGAAATATTTATGTTAGGTCTAAAATTCTTTTTTCATTATTTTTTTTTTAAGACAGATTTTGACAACAGAGACATTCTCAGGCCTCTTTAAACTAACAATTAATTTAAATAATTTTAAAGGCTTTTTTAAAATTATTTTTAAGGTTTTCTAGTCTCTGAAAATATCTCAGATTTGTATTTGAACTATTTCACAAACAATACATAGAACATCCCAGACTGTCAATGTAATGGGATTAATGTCCAATACTAGTTGAATATGCTCTACTTAATAATATTCTGTGCTGATCTAAAATTCAAAGTTCATTAAAGTATTCGCATGACAGAACAGAAGGCTGCTTGATGACCTCATTGAACCTTAAGTACCTAAAGGGAGCCTACAAACAAGAGGGGAATCAACACTTTCCAAGGGTAGATAACGGCAAAACAAGGGGAAATAGTTTTAAGTTGAAGGAAAAAAGATTTAGGTTGGATATCAGGAGGAAGTTCTTTACTGTAAGAGTGGTGAAGTGCTGGAACAGCTGCCCAGAGAGGCTGTGGATGCCCCGTCCATCCCTGGAGGTGTTCAAAGCCAGGTTAATGGGACCCTGGGCAGCCTGGGTTGCTATGAAATGTGGAGGTTGGTGGCCCTAACTGCAGCAGGGAGGTTGGAACTTGGTGATCCCTAAGGTCCCTTCTGACTCAAGTCATTCTGTGATGATAAGATGATGGTGACAAAAATATTAGGTATCTGATGACTCATACTTTTCCTTAGGTTTCTACTAACACTGTGAAGGCAGCAATACACCACAGCTCATCAATATAAAAAGTAAAAAGTACTTATATAAAAGTAACTAATAGTTTCTATAACGTACATCTCCATACAGACTGGACAGGGTTACACGGCTTCTATTTCCTATGTTTGGATAATCACAGTAATTTTTATTCTGACTTTGGATATCTCTTGGTCTGTTATATAAGCATTATTTCTGGACTTCCTTCCACATTGTCAAGTCTAAGCCATATCTAAATCTTCCAGTATTATACTCTTACTACATTCTGATTCCATCCATATACCTGAAGCTCAGCCTTCTCCCCTCATCTTTTTGATATTATCACCCCACATATCACTTTCTGTACCTTTTGTTAAATGCAATTTTATTGCATTATACGTTCTCAGGAAACTATTACAAAGATAGTTTAGTTTTTTGGTAAAGTTAGTGCTTTTTCAAAATTCTTCCACTAATTCACTTTTCTACACAACATCACTTCACTTTGAAAACTTTTTGAAACTTTACCAGCCACTTGCTGGGCTTAATGAGCCTTTCCCTCTGCAGTAGTGATGGTTTCAGCAACATCTACTTATACCTCATCACTTCTTCCCATACCTGAACTGTGCTCTGAGTTCTGTTCATACAAGTATTTTTTCAGGTAAGTAATGAAACAACAACAACAACAACAACAAAATCCAGGCTTAAAATAAGCATTTTTAAAAAGGAAAGTTAACTTAGCACAGATCAGATGTGCACAAAGAGTTATAGCACAGCTCAGGAGGCAGCGCAGACTGAAAATCAGCAATGGCAGCTGCTTAAGTCAACCCTGGAGCTAACTATTCAGAAAATAACCTTCAGCAACAGGAAGTTGATTTCAGCTACAAATATCCATAAAGCAGCTAAACTGTTAAACACGTAGCTTTGCACCTTCTCATAAAGCTGTTCTTAACATCTACAGGGAAACTATTCCAAAACTCCATCTCCTCATTGCTTTCTTTCGCTTTCCTCCTAACACACGGTGCAGCCATGGACAGAAATGATAAATTGTGGATAGACTGGGTAAGTTATTGTCACCAAGCTTTACCTTGCTACCACTGCTAACTTTGTCTGTGTTAGCATTCCATCTGTATAAATCCAGCTGTTGCCCTTCACTTGAAATGCAGACGGAATCTATTTTTGTCGGGTGTTTATACAGCGCTTAGGTCAAACAAAACGGGACCTTTCTCCAAGACTCAAAATAAATGGTAATAAAGTATACAAAAATCAGCCTCCCATTCCCATTCCCCCTCAAAAATCATAGAAAACTTTATTACCAACATGTAATAGCAACTACAACGGGAAATTCTCTTACCTCCCCTACACCTACAGCCATAATTTTAAACACAGGAGTTAAGCCTAAAAGGCACTCGTTGCAGATCAATTGCTGTATTTATGCAGCAATAGCTATTGAAATAATTAAATAGCCACACAAAATAAAAAGACAAAATCCATTCAGAGATTTCAGAGATTATTAAACAGATATCACTTTTCTGATATTGAATTTTAAGTCATGAGAAGCATGTACAGTTATATATTGAACCTGCAATTGTTGACTTCTTAAAGCATGCACATATTATTAAAGACAAAATAATTACTAAAAAAAGTTCTAGTCCGTAAATTAACTTTTTTTATCATATCTCTAACCTGACATTTCCTTCAAGTTGAACAGATGGGTTTGGATTTTTTAAGCACCATTTTTACTTACTGTATACCTTCCTGAACAGGTATTTTTCTGCAATGCAGATTTGACTGGCTCAAAATAGACCCTCCATGTAACACTCTTATAATGAGTAAATTATTACCATTTAAAACAGCAAGACTGTAATGAAAGCTTAATATGTTTGCTGAAGAAACTGATGCCATGTTTAAGTCAATCCTGATTTTTACTCACAGCCTCAGGCAAACCAGCAAAACCACAACAAACAGCATTATTTTACTAAATATATATTTACAACGAGCAGTTTTCTTCTTTGAAAATGACTGACCTAAAAGAATACTCTATCTTAACAACTGCCAACCGACACCAGGTACTAGAGGTATTTTAATTCACCCCGAATTTCCTACTATTGATTGATGGTGAAAGAATCATGAACACTGAGGGAGACTTAAAATCAGTCTTAAGAAGCCAGGAGCATATGAATTCTAAACACAAGAAAAGTATAGCAACTTCATATGAGCTGATGGCTTGCCTGCTACCCTTGTAAAGCAGTTCAAACATTGCCTCTATCACACATAGAATCATAGAATGGCCTGGGTTGAAAAGGACCACAATGACCATCCAGATTCAAATCTCCTGCTATGTGCAGGGTCACCAACCAGCAGACCAGGCTGCCCAGAGCCACATCCAGCCTGGCCTTGAATGCCTGCAGGGATGGGGCATCCACAGACTCCTTGGGCAACCTGTTCCAGTGCGTCACCTCCTTCCAATGTGTCAGCTTCTAAAAGGATGTTCAGAACACCTGCTGACTTCAAGGAAGTCTGCAATCATGAGTTAGAAACTGCCTTGATTGCAGCCATTTGTACCCAGAAGTAGGACTGCCTTTGCTTTGTGAAAGCATTCTATGCAACGGGTAAGAGCACAGTCCTTAAGCCTTGCAGACGTAAATCTCCATTTCTGAGAAGTATAAAGCAAAAGGGTATCAGACAAACATTCAGAAATAACTCAAGCTATTTGTTTTTATCGCAGTCCCATAGAAGGAAAAGACTGGCTGACCCTTTTGAAAATGCTGAAAAATTCATATGCCAGAAAACAAGTAGAATTTACGTATGGGATCTTTCTACATCTCTTACAAAAACAAATCCAAAGACCAGGACTTGATCCTTAAAATAACCACACTCTGCATTTTTACTTTTTGAACCAGTAGACATATAATCAAACATGGATATAGACGGCCTGGTTCCAGTGGGAGATATACATTGCTGGATATCTAACAGAATCCTAAAGAATTCATCTGAAAAAGAAACACCATATCCACACAGTAAAATTACTCAAATCCGAGCTGCTTTCCATTCTACAGCACCGAGTTTCGTAAAGAGCCATTTCAAAATTGGTATGAAACTTTAAAAATTGTAAAAGAAATGGAAACTCAACAGTTAAAAAAGAAAAAATCAGACTGTTACTTGAGCTTCCCTCTGTCCTGCACAAGGACAGTGTAAAGCATTAAAAGCATTTCTTCACTGATGTTATGGTGCTATTCTCAGAATGTAAATTCAATCTCATCAAAACTAAGAGAAAATATACAGTAACTACAGTTTCAAATTGTTTGCAACCCCCTCAAGTGATGACAGTTGTGTTTTTTTTGCCGTGACACCAAGAAGGCAACACAACCAACTTCTTTCTTTTTCAGTGTTCAGAGCATCTTTCTGCATTGCCTCAAGTTGCACCAGGAGAGGTTCAGGTTGAATATATTTCTTCTCAGAAAGAGTGATAATGAATTGGAACAGGCTGCCCAGGGAAGTGATGGAGTCATGGCTGCCCAGGGAAGATTTAGGTTGGATGTTAGGGGGAAGTTCTTTACTAGGAGAGTGGTTAGGCCCTGGAACGGGCTGCCCAGGGAGGTTGTGGATGCCCCGTCCTTGGACGTGTTCAAGGCCAGGTTGGACGGGGTCCTGGGCAACCTGATCTGAATGTGTATGTTTGGTGGCCCTGCTAGGCAGGGGGGTTGGAACTACATGATCCTTGAGGTCCCTTCCAACCCGGGTGATTCTGTGATTCTGTGAGTCACTGTCCCCAGAAACATTCAAGAACTATAGAGACATAGAGACATGGTCCTTGAGGACAAGATCTATGGTGGGGATGGATTGGGGATGGACTAGGGGATCTTAGAGGTCTTTTCCAACCTTAATGATTTTATGATAGGAAGAATTTTGCTACCACAGAAAATCCCCTAAAGCTGAGGAGAAAGAAAGAAAATCCATTTTTCATTACTGTCATTAAAATAAGAAGTAACTTCTTGCATAAATTCATAAAAAACATCTGTCAATTTTCTTGAGATTACTTAACAAATGACCAGCTTTTTGCAGGCTACAGGTAATGCAGATAACACAGATGCTAGTTCTAAAAATAAAAAATAAAAAATAATTAAAAAAAAAGAAGAAATTTAGGTAATGCCAGATTAATTTTTCTTGAAACCTGAAAACAGCAAATAGACTTTTCAAGTCATCAGGTAAACAAGCTACTTACTATAGGCCAGTCAGTGGAATACAAGTAGTGTTTATATAGGATTAGAATGGAAAGAGTGATGGGTTCAGGAAGGTGAAACTGTCACCATTCATACCTTTTAAAAAAAAAAAAAAAAAATACTAGCACTGACAAAAATTAGCAAAATCCAAATCTTGATCCAAGAATTACAAATATTAAAATGAAAACAATTAATTCTCACCATTGTATGAAACACAGCACTTATGCCAACCATCTGGGACACAGAAAACACCAAGTGTGAGACAAATTATTAAAAACAGAAATGAACATAGCATGATCTAAAGTTAAAATAATAAAGTAAACCCTCAATAATAGTGACCCAATTCTATTCATTGTATCCATTACTTTCAAAATCCCTTTAATTAACACTTCAGTCTCAGACACCTTTCCTTCCTCCTAGTTAGGACGCAGAGAATTTCCTCAGCTTTCCCGCTTGGCAGGAAACACAATATTCCCTTTCCCACCTCAGTCCAGCACCAACTGCCAGCCCCATGGAATGGCTCTTGCTTCCAAAGGATTAGAAATAGATTCATGATTAGCTTGTTTGCCCTGAACTTCTTTGCAGAATTATTTTTTTGCCTCCTTTATAATAATTTGGACATTTAACGTTTCAACACTGTTTGGAAGATACCTTTTCAAAAACATTTATCAAAAACAGCTTTTTCTATTATCCTAAATCCTCATTCTGATTACTCTTCATTCTTTATTTTAATGAATAAAAAATTTTTTTTTTTTCCTTACTGTCTTAAAGTTTCTTAAGAACAGAAACTGGGGGAAAAAAATTAAAAAAAAAAGAAAAAAAAAAGAAAGCTTTTTACTGTTCCTTATAATTTCTTTGTAAGCATGTCTTCCTACATGTGTATTTCCTTCTGGAAATTGAACACTACTATGGTTGTGGACTCTTGGAAAGAGTCCAGCGGAGGGCCACAAAGATGGTGAAGGGCCTGGAGCATCTCTCCTATGAAGAAAGGCTGAGTGAACTGGGTCTGTTCAGCCTTGAGAAAAGAAGACTGAGAGGGGACCTGATCCAGGTCTATAAATATCTAAGGTGTGGGGGGCAGAATGGCGAGGCCAGACTCTTTTCAGTGGTGAGTGGAGACAGGACAAGGGGAAACGGCTGGAAACTGCAGCATAGGAAGTTCCGCACAAACATGCGCAAGAACTTCCTTACAGTGAGGTGACGGAGCACTGGAACAGGCTGCCCAGGGAGGTGGTGGAGTCTCCTTCTCTGGAGATGTTCAAGACCTGCCTGGATGCCGACCTGTGCGACCTACTGTAGGGAACCTGCTTTGGCAGGGGGGTTGGACTCGATGATCTCTGGAGGTCCCTTCCAACCCCTACAATTCTGTGATGGTTAATTTGGCTTTTCTCCCCACCTCCTACAAGGATTGGAATATAAATGTGTATGATCACAGTTTCATATTTTCAGTAATCATTTTAGATAGGTCCAACAGTTGTTCAAATCCAGGAATTCCATTTCCTCATCTGTAATGCTCTATAAAGCAGTCCTTGGATGGACAACTGCCACATACCATTGCTGAGCTTTTCCTGCTTTGTTGTGAACTACAGTACATAGCAACACTTACTGCATTACTGATTAAAGGAGTTAAGTTTTTAATCTAATCGAATTCTAAGCTTTCTTGAAGGTGAAGTGCAAAACTACACCTTCCCTGCATAACTTCCATAGTTCATAAACTGAACTGCTATCATTCTTCAAGTGCAATACTGGTAGCAATATACTTATTTGAAATCCAACATTCAAGTTCCATTATTTTCTATTTTAGGACAATAACCATAAAATGGATCAGGTTGAAATGAACCTTAAAGACCATCCAGTTCCAACCCCCAGCTGTGAGCTGGATGCCTCCCACTAGCTCATCTGCTCATGGCCCCATCCAAGCTGTCCCTGAATGCCTCCAAAAATGGGGCATCCACAACTTTTTTTGGCCTCTGTACTGTTCAGGCTCTTTTTCATTGCTTTCCACTTAAGATTCATCAACTGCTTTTATATCCTGTGAGATATTAACATTTCAACCAACAGTACTGTAAAGATCCTAATACTCAGTTTGCTACTTCACAGCATTCATTTCCCCCTTAGTACTTTTTCTTCCACATGAAATCTTATCTGCAGGAGGACCTTGATATCCCTTCTGCTGCTGATCAGTCCTAAGAGGCTGTCTGGACATTGGGAGAATTTTCACCTGTATTTGTCACCTGCAGGAAAATCATCATGAAGTCCTCACAGAGAAGAATGAGAAAATGAACCCGGTTTCCCAAGAGCCCATGCTGTGAATCCACATTCACTTCTATATTCGTACACATCTTGGAAAAAAGGAGGTGAAGAGTAAAGTGACTATTTGCTTATGACAGGAGAAAAAAAAAATGCATATTTAGGGTACTCTAGCATAAATCTCACTAAGCAGAACTGAAGACTTTATACTTGGTGACTGGGGTCAAAGACGCCACATGAAATTACATTTTGTACCAGAAAGCAAACCTGTTTCACATGTAATATGATTTAAGTTAGCAATTGATACTAAAGTCACAGCTGGAAGTCATTGAAAAAGCAGCTCTGCACAGCTTCATTTGGAAAGGAAAAGGAATGGGAAGTTGAATACTAGCATGTCACTGCTTGAATTTGTTACAAATCTAATCTGTAATGTTGTGCGCTTCCTTCTGCAAAAAGGTCTACTAGAACTACAAGATGTATTTGTAAAGTCTCAGTGAGAAGCACTGAATACTTTCTGCATGAGTCTTCAACACGAAAAAGGAAACTGACCAAATCAAAAATTTAAAGACAGAAAGAAAGGAGGCGAATAGAACTGAGGTCACTCTACATTATATGCCTCAAAAGGCTTAAAAGCACCTCAGAAATTCTTCAGTGAACAGTTTTAAAACGTTAGAAAGGAATTACCTCTTCCCTCAAATTTGGGGAGCCAGTTGCAGTAGAATGTTTCAGAGATGAAGAAGGCAATGCTAATGAAGGAAGTTATGAAACATTAATGGAGCTGTCTTCATTTAAAAGTTATCACCCAGATGCAACCCTGAGATTCACGAAACCCACAGGCAGCTATTACAGGCTGGGATAGAATAACCAGGAAAGAATCAGCCCATACACATCCTCTTTGTTTTCAACCACCGCTACGGAAATAGTACCACATTTTTGCTATTAAGCATGGTGATTACGAGAAAAAATTGTCAAAAAGAGTTGAAGATATCAACATATACATAATTTGGACTTAGGCAGGCATTGATTTTTCACACATTTTGTCAGATGAGCTCACATTTCAACTAAAAAGCCTATACTTGTTCCAACTCTTTGACAAGCTACTTAATTGTCTAGGAGTTTCATCAAAAGTTTGGGATTCAGTTCTCTTTTAGACTTCTCATGTTCGTGTTTAGGGTTAAGAAACAAAGTTCCTTCAATATTATCAATGCAAGCGCCTCCAAAAATGTTTAAAAACCACTATGGATGATAATTGTAGTCATAGTATAGTTTTATGAAATAACCAATTCAGCCCAATATCAGCAGATTAACAAATATGAGCGAGTGCTTTACAAGTCTAAATAAAACTTTCCTAACTTGTACATCTGTTAAAAGCAAAAATATACAATAAAAAATGCATGCGCTGACTCTACGATTCTGTGCTCTGCTTTACAAAGCTGGATTTCATTCACAAATGTATCAGGTTTTATTCCACACAGATGAGTCACTGAATATTCGTTGTCTTCAGTCTTCAAACATTTGGTTAATATATGCAGGAAACACAGAGCTACAATAACTTGCTTATAAAAAGGAAGGGGTTTTTTGGGTTTTGAGGAGCTTGGGAAAAAAAAAACAAACATTCTTTTCTTGATAGAAAAGACTATTTAGTTAGAAAGGTATATTTTCATTGGGGTCTATCCATACCTCACACAATAGCAGAGAAATAACAGTAATGAGAAACTTCTACTATTATGAAAGCATCAATTAAGTTTGGTCCAAATGCGAAGGGAAATGCCAACTAATTATTGATAGCGATTCAGATTACTTTCATTTAAAAAATAACAAAAAAAAGTATTATAATAATAATAATAATAATACTAAAAACATTTTAAAACAACGTGCTACTTTTGGCCAAAATGTAATGGAAAATACTGAAACTAGTACGAAAAAAAAATGTACTCAGTCTTTTATCACAGTCCATTTTTATGTTATTTGACAGTGAGCCACCCTAGCAGCTCCTAAAAAGTATAAACGTAACAAATCTTAGCTTTATTGCCCTTTTCATAGAAAGTTCTTCAAAAGCTCATGTTTCATCTGTCTTCCTACTCAACTTCTTTATTGTACTTCAATGTCAGCTTTTTAGGCATCGAAGTATTTTAAACTGCCTTTCCTTTTGTGTTTCCCAGTTGCATCTAACCTCTTTCATAAGAGAAATTCCTTCTATTCATTCTTATTTCTTAAATGCAAGCCAGAAAACTACCTCAATTACTTTTTAACTCGCCTTTCTGCACGCAGCAGAAACTTCTGAATATCAAATCAAACAAAGAGGAGGAAATAAAAACAGTTTTAAGAAACAAGACAGCTTCTCACATTAACAGAAATTTCTATATTATGTTCAAAAGCCATCAGACATAAAGACATATGAATTTACCTCTTCTGGAGCAGAAATAAAATCTACAATTCCCTTAAATAATGCAATAGGCTTCAGTCTGTATCAGCCATAAACATTCCTCAAATCTGATTCCAACATCCAAATGCCTTCTGTTAAGGGAGAAGGAAAAGTAGGAAGACCATTTTTTCAAGCTGAAGTCATATTTAACCCTCACAGGAACAGATGAAATAAAGAATTGACAATAAATCAACAGTAAATGACTGATTACAAGAGTGGATAGTGATAGGACAAGGGCGAATGGTCTTATACTGAGACAGGAGAGATTTAGGTGGGATATTAGGAGGAAGTTTTTCACTCAGATGGTGGTGAAGCTCTGGAACAGGTTGCCCAAGGAGGTTGTGCACCATCCCTGGAGGCATTCAAGGCCAGGCTGGATGTGGTACTGGGCAGCCTGGTCTGCTGGTTGGTGACCCTGCACATAGCAGGGGGTTAAAACTACATCATCACTGTGGTCCTTTTCAACCCAGGCTATTCTATGATTCTGTGATAAGTAAGTAAAAGAAACAAAACACCTACATAGGTCCTACCAACATGTGCTAACTGATGCTACTCTGACTTCACATGAATCTTCAACGAACTGAAAACTCACCTCTGCTTCCACAACCTCCAGAGAAAGACTTTTTTACATCTTAGCTTAAGTGTCCTTTTGATCTGCTGTCACACAGAGTTAGGAAATAGAACTGATAAATTGGAGCATACATTATTATATTTACCCTTGAAGCATTTTCTGTATGTATGCTTCACTGTATTTTCGTGAAGATTTCTTTTGTAAGATACTCTGAATATAATGGAGGCAGATTTCAGTTTGCTCTTCCTTATTAAATGTGTTTATGACCGTATCCCATTCCAACACCTTCAGTTCAATACGTGACTTCTACAGGACCTGCACTTCTCCATCTCAAAAGGGTCTCAGCTAAAGCAGGATATGGTATATCAGCAGCAAGACTTAATATTTATGATCATTCAAACTTCTTATTACCTGAATCAATCACTTGGCCTCAGCCCCCAGGTTACGAGTCTTAAAATATGACAGTATTCAATAAACATTAGAAAAGAAAAAAAAAAAAACTGTTTTTCTGTACTTCATGCCATACAGATCTTTGGCTAAAGGAATAAGATTGCTATTTTCAAATAACATTTCTGTTTAAATTGATCACAAGAGCTTGTAATTGTCCAGGGAAATTACTCTTTTTTTCCCCTCTCCCCTCTTGCTCTATTTATCGCTGTATTACTGTAGAAAATAGTAGATCTGCTCTATCTGGAGGTGTCACTGCTTGACCTCTCCATGCAAATTACACAACAGTCCTTAAGGCAGATAAAGCTCAAAATGACAGACACATGAGCTGCAGGCTTCCAGGTAATAAAGACCATATCCAAAAGGGCTCCAGTTTGTTTGCCTCTGAATTCAGTCTTTGAGAAGGAGGCTGTGCAAGTCTAAACGAAGAAAGAGACTTCTTGTACTTTTTTTTTTTTTTTTTTGGTAACAAAATAAGTTGAAACCTTAATAAATAAATAAAAGGAATTTCACTTTATTGTTCCTGGTCTGTCACCTCCTGGATTTAAGTGGAAGCAGAAATGTGGAAATGTAAGATCCTTCATCATTTCAGAATATATATGGAACTGCACTACGATAAATCAGTGCACTGGGCTGCAACAGAAAAGCTGTTGTGAAGCCAGCAATAAAGTAAACAGTGATTTAATATCAACCCCACCTCACTGAGCTGTAGGTGGGTGCTACCAGAAAACGGAAAGCCATCATCGCTGACAAAACTGCTTCAGCCTCCCCGCAATTGAAAGCACTGACTGGGGCAGAAGGGCTGTAAAATTTGGGTGACAACAGAAGAAAACCTCACAATGGGTAAAAAGTGACATTCTTTCTAGGGGACAGGCAGCTGTTGCTAAGAAACTGTTTACAGACAGACTCTCAGATCCTGCTGGTGTATCTACAAAAATTAGGTCACTCTTGGCTCTAGGTAGGAGTAATCTTTGTTGATATAAAATCCTCTGTGTCTTTGCTTTATGATTACTGTCAGTAGTTAACAGTGCTTTAAGAAGGCTGTTTAGATGGTCCTCTTACCAACTAGCACACATTCCCCACCACAGGACTGCAGATTTAAATGACCTGAAGGGTCAGCAGTGGATTCACATCCCCATGCACTGCAGGGTCGGAATGCTGGCTCCAGGCTTAAATGAAACTCGTAAGAGGGGGCTGGCATCAAAAGTGCAACCTGAAAAGGGGGAAGAAGGTGCAGTTCATCTTTACACCTCTCTCTTAATTGCTCTGGGGAAAAAAAAAACATAGAAAGGAAGGAAAGAACATACCAGTGACAGCAGACCAGGAACAACCTCAGTGCTGCTTTTAATGAAGCCTGGTCTGCTAAAAATGAAAGGGGAAAGGCCACAATGTTCTCTCCTGAAGCCACAAGGAACAAAGTTTGCCTTGAAGAAGAGAAGGTAAGGTCTGAATCTGATCATTTTACCCAGGGAAATGGCATAAGGAGCTCCTAACTATCTAAAACAAAGTAGAACTCACTGCACAGAGAAAACAAATTAGTTCAGAGAAGATGGGAAAGAAAAATTGTATCCATCCAGAGCCAGTTGGTTGGTTATTTTTTTCCCCTGCATAAATAATCCAAGCATGAGCAGTTTTTCTCATATAAATAACTGCATTTATAAGAAGCCTCGAGTAAGAAGCCTCTTATATCATTATTCACTTAAAAACCACTCCAAAAATTCAGACAAATCACTGCTTTCTAACTGAAAGAAAATAAAATGCACCGCTTGTGGTAATAAACAGCTCATTGTCATCATTCTTGAGAAAGTCATTTTTTCTCTTCACTTAAAAATAAATGCAATGTGGATTTGTTCCCTTCTATAAAGCAAAACACATGAAATGAAAACAAGGACAGTAAGCACTGCTGCACCAAACTGACGGTAGGAAGGGTGCAGGTGTGATAGCCATAATCCCCCAAAACCAAGTGGTATTTTAGCACCAATCCCCATCTGGTTTAAACTTAGGGGCACGTTCTCAGTAGCATCAATATAAGGTCACTGCATCATTTAGCAGGCAGAAAAAGTAAGGATCATGAAGCACTTGTAATTTAATCACTGTTGCTCATTTCAAAGGACGAACGCAACTCTGAGTTCTGAGGAGTGACAACTTACGGGTACTAAAGCTGGAGGTAACATATAAGATGTGTGCTTTAGTTTCAAGGGTTATCACAAGTTCTGGCTCTTGGAACAAGCTCCCAGTGTGCTGGAAAGATAGGCAAATACAGCAACAAAAATGCCAAAATCCTCCTAACAACTAATCAGCCAAAGCTGGAGGGCAACGCTGCTTCAGTACGTCAAGCTGGCTTTGTTATCTGCAAATTAATCTAGAAACATACTTTCAACAAAAATAACCACACAAAGAACGCTAATTATTTACAAAATTAAAGATAACGTGGCCCATTTCCCAATGGTTCATAAAGCTGTGGAGGAGAGCTGTGAAGCGTGGAGGAAAGGCCAACCTGATTTTTATTCATGTCCTTCCGTGCTTATCTACATGGAAAACAGAATTCTTTTTCCATTTAGCTCTGTCAGGTTTTTCAGGTTTTAAAATAACTGCTAATGAAATCACAAGCCTTCACCATGAAAAATAGTTACAAAAATAGCAAAAATGACAACAAACACTGGACTGGAGCAATGCTGAGCCAGTCTGTAGCCAAAAAAAAAAAAAAAAAGAAAGAAAGAAAAGAAAAAGCATCTCCTTACATTCAGTTGTCTTGAAATAAAATGTAAGGAATAATAGATCACACTTTACTAAGGCTTCAATACAATGATAAGAATTTGTTAGCACAGCTCTTAAAAACCAATTTTTCCCCAGGCTTAAGAACATAATTTAGAATAAAATAGTTCAGCAACAGAACTGTTTAGCACTATAGCAGCTATTAAATCTGGAAATCACCTGAAGCATTCATAATTTATTATAATAAGCAATAAGGTTGTCTATTTTTCATCTTTTCATTGTATTCAGCAAAACTCAATTTAAACACATTCCGATGTTTTTAAACATTAAAAACCTCTGCTACTACCACCACATTGTTCACTAAATTATTTAGAATTATGTAGACATGCAGTTTTGGAATGAAACCAGGACTAAGGTTTAGCATCAGTTAAAAAAACAACAAACAAACTTTCCTTAACAGAAATAAAAGGTGTACATCCCAAATTTCAACACTTAGTGGTGATTAAAGAATGCAGGGACTAAAAGTGGCAGTGGCACTATTGCAACACTATTAATTTCCATCATAAACCTTTACCAAATTCTTATCATTCATTTACTGGAATCCAAAACTAAAAACCATTTGGTATTTGGTCTTAAGACATCCCTGGAGAAACAAGTAATGAAACCTTTCCAACACAGTGACAACTACCACCACCTTTCGCATAGCTTGCATTTCACCTTGGAATATTTTCAGTAGTGCTTGCTGCACTAAAGAGACATCAGCCCACAAATTTAGATTCTTCATTCAGGAAATCTGCATATAGATATGCATACTTACAGTAAACTGCATTTGAAGACAACAGCACTAATTTGCCTTATTTTCACCAAATTTCATTATTAATTTGCCACCTTAAGACTAACCAAGAATTCTGCCTCCTTCCATGGAAGGAACCACTCACAATTGGCGAGAAATCTAATAAACTTACCAAATAATTCCATGCTCTGATACCACAGTTCTCACTCAGAGATGTTGTATAAGACATCCATGACAGATATGGATGAGGTCTTGCACAACACCTAACAAGAGCAAGTAGAACAACGCAAGGCATCCACAGCAGCATGCTGCAAGTTCATGTTAGTCAACCAAGTCCATCTGTAATGTTCTGCTCAACTGGCCCAACATGACAGAACTGATTTCTCACTTCATCGGAAAATCTATCTTTAGATCAAAACAGGAACACACAGAAAATAGCTCATTAAGATGAAAATATGAGAAGAATGCACTACCTATTCGTGGCAGATGAGAAATGGATGCAAGAAGCACTGATGTACTCAACACTGAGTGCTCTTTTTTCTTATCCAAATATTGAAATGATAAGAGCCCCCTCAGATGAACCATTTGCTAGAACACAGAAGAGGTACACAATGCTCACAATAGCTTTGTGAGGTAATACAGGGAAGCCTTCTAATTTTCCAGTTGCTCTAAGCAACTTATGTACAAAGGTGCACCGAAAGTAATGCCTCCTGTTTTATTATACTGGCCTAGAACATCAGAGGTGGATGTTGGTAGTATAGCGCTAGAGGTTGAACCTTCCCACCAATATTCCATTTTGTTACTGTGTGACAGAAGGCAGCAGAGGGTGAGTCTGACAAAATAGTGTCTGGTATGGAAGTGCATCTGAAGCAAAGGTGTGTCATAGTATTATTCCTCCAAACGGAAAAAAATGGCACCCATTCAACTTCATCACTTCTTGCTAAATGTGTACAGACCAAATAGTGACTGCACAGTGAGATGGTGGGTGGTACTTTTCAGCAGTGGCAACAGTGACATGAAAGACAAGCCAGGGAGACCTTGTTGTGGCCTTCCAGTACTTGAAGGGAGAATATAAACAGGAGAGGGAATGGCTGTTTACGAGGGTGGGTAGTGATAGGACATAGGGAAATGGTTTTAAACTGAGAAGGGGAGGTTTAGGTTAGATATTAGGAGGAAGTTTTTCACACAGAGGGTGGTGAAGCACTGGAACAGGTTGCCCAAGGAGGTTGTGGATGCCCCATCCCTGGAGGCATTCAAAGCCAGGCTGGATGTGGCTCTGGGCAGCCTGGTCTGCTGGTTGGTGACCATGCACATAGCAGGGGGATTGAAACTAAATGATCATTGCGGTCCTTTACAACCCAGGCCACTCTATGATTCTATGATAAGCCACATTCTGGAGCTCCATGTAAATTTTTGAGCACAGCACGCAGCTACTTGTTCACCTCTGGCAAAAGAAATAATGGTGGTGATTATGTTGAAAAATAGTGTTTTGTAGATGAGAATTTATCAAACTGTTATTGTACTCTTTGTGTCTATTGTAGTCACCATGAAAATAAATAGGAAGCATTACTTTTGGAACTACGTAGATATCACTGTAATACCACACAGGACTGGATTTGGCCACACTGAACTTAGAAAATATTTACACATTTCATGGCCAAAAGTAGAGACAGGACTGAGAGTGTTGAGTAAGATGTTTGCAAGATTAATTCTGTCATTACTTTTAAAGGACTGAGGGTATTCAGCTTTTGCAAGGTGAAGACCTAATCTGTCCATTAGCTAAGATGCACAGAAAGCTGCCTATAATGCTGAAAAAAAGCCCTCCATTATGTCAATGCAAAGTTTTTCTTGGGTTTTGCACATTTCATCAAATTGCAGAAATATAATTCAGTTTTGGGACTAAGGTTTTGTATAGGTGCATTTTGTTTTTAAATGAATAAAAAAATAAAAGAAGTTCATCTTCTCAAATCTATTTTTCCTTTCTATTTACATACTCTCTCCTCATTTAAAGAAGCTCTAGGTACATGAAGCTGTTGAAAGTCTTCCTACAACACACCTTTCCTACGGCAGCCATGCTTTGTCTGTGTTTCCTATACTCTAGCTTTACTGGCTAGGAGGTAACTTCACATCTGAGCAGCTTCTGGTCCTTCCTAAATAAACGTTGGTAAAAATTATTAAAATTATGTTTCATCAAGAGTGATTTCAAAATTCTCTCCCCACTTAATTCATCATAATTTCATCCCATTTTTAATGAGGAATGGTAATAAAAGAGAAAAATCCAAACAGTATTGTCAAGAGCTGAATAAGTAACAGCACAAAATCTTGGAAACCCAGGTTCACATTGCCCAGTTCAGATCACAGAACTCAAGCACACCTGAAGAAGTCTTCAAGCTACCAATGGATTCTTTCTTTGCAGAGCGCAGCCTTCGGTCCCTCCCTAGAAGCTACTCCTTATATGAACTGAATACAGTGACTCCTCTGCCTCCTAACTGATCTTCTTATAAAAATGAAAAATAAAATAAAAAATAAAAAAAAAAACAGTGAAGAAGCTGTTCTTGGGCTATGTAATTCTGTTTGTTTGTTTCTTTTAGCTGCCTGTCAACCACTCCACAAAAATAAACTCATTAAGCCAACAGGAGACCTGAGCGCACTCATGTTGTCAGTTCATCTCTGCATCACTCTCACGAGCACAAAAGCTCTAAAACAATTCACGTTAAGCTGACTCTACCCTTAAGATGCAACCAACTTAGGAAGGGTTTGTCAACATGAAGACGATCAGTCACAGAATCTGAAATTAAGGGAAAATTTTTGGCACCTGACAAGCCAGAACAGTCCTGAAACTAGCAGGAAGGAGAACATGGAATGCAGAGCCTCAAAAAAGCAACTGCATTTGTGCCACCACTACAGCTCCTAACCTCATTCTGCTTGCAAGCCTGCTATTTTTGCATCCAAACCACAACAGTTTTTGTGTGTTAAATCTGTCCACACATCTATGATTTTCTTTTGCTGCCACCACATTTGTAGCTTGCAGAACTGGTACCCAGCTTAAGGCTCATATGAAGGTACTGAGTATGAGTACTCAGTGATGTTTCTACTTAAAAGCAAAAAAAGAAGTCTACTTAGCTCCCACAATTGCTCACCTTTCTCAGCTACTTCAAGGCATTAATTCTGAAGACTTTTTGGCTATGTTTGCATAAAATGTAATCTTACTTTTCCATTTTACTCTGTCATAGTCCATTAGGCTATCGCACAACATTTGGGATCATTGGAGAACATACAACACCTCCAGCTGGTGCTGCAGAAAGACTCTGCGAGAAGTAAGCCAATTGTTTCTCTAGTTACAATAAGGAAATTTACATATTATAATAAAAACAAATTTTAAAATACTATTTCTTACGCTTCTCAATGAAGGTGAATATTGAACATAGATACTCCTTACATTTTACTTTTCTTAGCTGTAGAAAATTGTTTCATAGAATCATAGCATGGCTTGGATTGGAAGGGAACCCAATGATCATGAATCTCCAAACCCCCACCACATGCAGAGCTACCAACCTCTCCATTTAATACCAGTCCAGGTTGCTCAGGGCCCCATCCAACGTGGCCTTGAACACCTCCAGGGATGGAGCATCCACAACCTCTGTGGGCAGCTGTTCCAGCACTTCTTGGTAAAGATGCATTTTAGAAGGTGAGGAAAACAGGCAGGGGATGTTAGTGTTTATATACACTTTGGTTCTGTTTTCATGTGAACAGAGCACATGTAGAAAGCATTCCCACTCAGGGCTTGTGTCCTTACTGCTTTTCGCACCCAGGAAGCAACCTGGTTCTTACACATGCACTGGCCCAGGATTCCCAGCACACAGGCCTGAATGCAAGGGCTTGAATTTGAGTACAAAAGAAACACTTTGTTCAAGGGTACCTAGAAACTTTCAGAGTGCAAGAACAGATTAAAATATCTTTCCATTCAGTACGCTGTCTTAATCATACACCGAATTCTTCCTAAGTCATAGAAGTAATAAATGAAAGCATAAGATAGCAATAGCTCTTCCTCTTATTTTTTTTTCCCTTGAAAATGTTCCTATTCTTTCTAGATACCAGATGTGACCCAGAAACAATATTTACTAAGTGTGAAAGTCCAAAACGTTTTCTCAGATAGGCTTGAATTTCCCTGTAAGCATGAGCAGCCCACCTGAGCACAAGTGACAGCTCTGCACACTTCTTTCTGGGGTAAAGTGCTCCTGGAGAACATTTGTTTGAATCTATTTATTCCCATTCTACTCCTGCACAGCCTCATCCTTCTTCATTCAAGGATTTCCTGAGAATTTATTTTTCTTAGAAGTATTTCTGCATAGCATCCGAGCACTGGAAATGTAGATTACAGAAATAATAGATACGTTTAAAATTAGACTAAGCAGCTGTAATTCCCTATTTGCATTCCTGACTTGATTATAGTTAGCACTCAAGACTATTTGTATAAGAATCAGAAAAGAGTTTGTATGTTGTAACGAAAATACATTAATCCCTCTAAAGTTGACCCTAAAACATGGGGAAAAGTGTCATTTGTTTCTTTCTAGCTTGTAATCTGATAATAAATTGCACTTGTTTCTTTGCAACTCTGTACCTTCATTAAAAATAAAAATTAAAAAAAAAATTAAAAAAAAAAAATGAACCTATGGATTTTAATTGTAACACTAAACTTCATTGGTTTTCCTGTATTTTTCAAAAAGAAAAACTGTTTTCATACTTCCAGATTAAATCTGTTAGTTATGTCAAACAAGAAATCGAATGATGAATGACAGTGTAAACTTATTCAAAAACAGGAAAGATTAAACACATGTTAGAAGACAATTTTGGCTTTGTTCAATCCTGGCCCTATATGATGGATATATTTGATCTCACCAGTACACCAACAGAAGAGAGATGCTTAAAATATACAACCTTCCTTCTCTTGCTATTTCTCACTGGAAATTCCAGTTGTTATCTTTATTATACTTTTCCTTGAAAGTCTTAACAATCTTTTGTTGTCTAACAGTCAATTTTTATAACCATGAGATAAACATTCTCAAACAGTTTTGATAACTTCTTGATCAAAAAAAAAAAATCAAGCATAGGCGACAATTTCTTTTACTTCAATGTTTTAAAACAGTGAGGGGTGGGGGGAGAACTTTATTAATCACCCCTCTTAAATTTTGGTAACAATAAAAAATGGTGGCATATGTTAAATCAACTGCAGGAATTCAAGCACAAGGTTTAGTCCTCTCAATAGAAAATATCTACTATGATTCTGTTATATTTTTAGATGAAACAAAAGATGTTCTATTACACAACATAGGCCATAAACAAATGTCACCTACATACATTAGCCCCATCTTGCCTAGAGATGCAATCCTGCATCCATTGGGAAATATATAATGCTACAGATATGAACTCACATCAAAGAATTAACCACCATCACAGCTTGTTTTATATTAGAAAAAGAGACCATTCATTTCATTAACTCTTAAGGAAGGCAATACCTAATGATAGAGAACATCAAATCTATTCTGCTTATTAAGTAAACACATGAATGCAAATACTATTATCTACAACAACTTTTAAATTGACTCAAAATTTCAACAAGACCAAAAACATTTTTATCACATAACTATGCCTGCCCCCAGATTATTCAAGGCAAGTTAAAATGGCAAAGAATTTTTATGCCTCTTTTAAGAGATTTTATTCACGTTTGTTAACATAGTTCCTTTGGAACAAGCAAAGTACTGCTGTATTGCAATAATAGTACAAGGAAAGAAAAAGCAGCATCAACTAAAATTTCAGAACACATACAATAGCATTTCTATTCCATAATCTAACCTGAAAATTAAATCCTTGGGAAGAGATTTTGGAGCTTCTTTTCATAGCATCATATCATAGAATTGCTTGGATTGGAAGGGACCACAAATATCATGAAGCTTCAACCCCCCTGCCACACAGGGGGGCCACCAACTTCCTTATCTAATACTAGACCAGACTGCCCAAGACCCCATCCAACCTGGCCTTGAACACCTCTAGGGACAGGGCTTCCACCACCTCTCTGGGCAGCTGTTCCAGCACCTCACCACTCTCATAGTAAAGAATTTCCCCCTGAGATCCAACCTAAATCATTCCTCCCTCAACTTAAAACCATTTCCCCTTGTCCTGCTATTATCTACCCTTTCAAAGAGTTGATTCCCCTCCTTTTTATAGGTTCCCTTTAGGTACCGGAAGGCTGCAATTCCTCATAAATCCCAGTTATGTTGTGATGCATTCTTCTTGAAGGCTGATTAGTTAAAGAACCAATTAAAGCAGTTTCATCAGCTTTGGAGAGAATGGATGCAGTTTCTCCATTTAGAGTATAAGGAATAAAATATTTCCCACTGACCAATTTCTTGTAAGTAAAACTTAGCAAACTGAGCGACTCAGCCACCCCTGTGAGGCTACATGGGTTTTAACAGGAATATTTTACATACTTCTTTAAACACTAATATAGCAGAGAGGCTTTTGTTATTAAATAAAAGGGTATTAAAAACAAAAGTTAATTAGTTGTTAAAAAGGACAAACCAATTAATCCATTTACAAGAAGCCTTAAGTAACTTAAAAGCTTAAGTCTCATTTTTGGAAGTCACCTGGGCAACTGGGAGCCTAGCCTGACCCAGACAACTTCTTTTGTTCAGAACAGTGTGCACAGGATCTAAGCTCCGCTTCCAGTCAGATTGTCATACTTTCTAATATCTTTGTCTCCTTTAGGCATTATGCAACATATACTTGTTTTTAAAATGCAGAGCTTCAAAGAAAAGGGCAAGGACACAGGCGAGAGAAATGGCAAGTAGTAATTATTACACCAGTGATAAGAGCAGATTGGACAATTTGTAAAAATAGCCATAAAACACACTGAATACAGAGATTCTTTTGTGTAATTGAATACATATATATATATATATATATAATTATTTTTTTTAACATCGCAAATGAAAACTCTGTGAGATGCTCTTACCGTGTTTCAGGATTCAGCTTCACTTAACCAAATAATTCTCATTATTTAAGAAGCTGGAAAACTTGGGCAGCCTCTGCAGCAGTGTTGAAAACAGTTCTCTACTGTTCTCAGTACCAGAATACTAATGCAGGGGGTGATGCAACTGAGAAGTACAGCTGGCCAAAAAACATTCCAAAGGAAAAAAAAACAGTTGCTGCCAGAAAAAAAATGCTGATTCAGCAGAGTTACACTAATTCAAAGAAAGGTAGGATTTCTCCTCGTTTGGGTGAAAAAAAATTATTTTGCTTGGAAGTTTTAATCTTCATTTTCCTGTCAACCCAAAGCAAAATGTTACTGCAAAACATGATCGTTTTCTGACATAAGAATTCCTTCTTTCAACCAACTGTACTGGTAAATGATGGTCACAAAAATCTTCCTTCACACAGCAGAAAACGTGTTATTTAGGTATGAACGCAATCTATTTTACAATGCAAAAACTTTCGTGAATGTCTGCTGGTATACAAACACTGTTTGGAACAAGATATGTTAGAGTGGTGACGCACTGGAACAGGTTGCCCAAGGAGGCTGTGGATGCCCCATCCCTGGAGGCATTCAAGACCAGGCTGGATGTGGCTCTGGGCAGCCTGGTCTGCTGGTTGGTGACCCTGCACATAGCAGGAGGTTTGAAACTAGATGATCTCTGAGGTCCTTTTCAACCCAGGCCATTCTATGATCCTATGACTCTTAGTGGCGTGATATTGAGGAAATATCAAAATACTCAGAAAACTGAGATGTATCACTTTTATCCAGGAAGTGAAATATGGATTGCTGAACCTGATTCAATTCAACACAACAGTGTTATCGCTCTGAGATGTGTTTAGAAAGTACTCTATGGATAAGCTTTCTGGTAACAGCAATCAATATAGATCAGTAAAGTACACCCATATAATAACACAAAAAGGAATCCAACTTTGTTGCTTCCAACTCCAGGAAATCAAAAGCAGTCACGACCAAATGGAAACACTCAGGATAAGTCTGAATGTAGGGAATTATGAATTTCTAAAAGATAATAACATGCTGGAGTACAAGAATAAATTCCTTATTAACCACTTACTCTAATATGCCCAAACATGGTTTCTGTTCTTTGTTGCACCTTCAACTCACTTCTTATTGCAGCTTAATCTGTTTTCACAGAATCACAAGGTTGGAAACGACCTGCAAGATCATCTAGTCCAACCACACTCCCATTCCTATTAGTACCAGAAGCTACTAAACCATATCTCAAATTTGTCTTTTACATTAAAATGAATTAATACAACTAGTTTCCAACAATGTTGAAGGTCTGTGAGACGGGGCAGCAGATTGATCCCACTCATGCTCTTGGTGTTGTTGATACAGCTGGCAGACCCTCCCCATCAGTAAATGGAGTCCCACTGAGGAATGGGAGTCCTGACCACTTCTGTTTCCTACAGAAGCCTGATGTGTTGGAAGCTCTGCTTTGGGAAAATCCTCGCTGGCCAAGTGGTAAACATTATAATTTATCTAATTCCCCCAAAAAGCTTATCTTAACATGTGTTAAGTTTCTTTTAATCAAGCAGCAGCTCTTAGCCTCCAAAATACAACATTCTTCTTGTAACTTCTATTATCCTCCCTAATTCTATTCTTGTTTTATCCCCTTCTAGTATCTTACCTCACATTAGCTCTGAGGGACAATATCTATGGACCTGACTCCCAAAAACTCTAACAGGTTTATAACCTAACTATGCTACTATGGTTACTATCAGATTCATGCTGTTATTCTTTATTCCTCTATACCTCCCCCTCACGTTTCCACATACACATTGTATTTTGCTATATCTGAAACCGATGCCCTATCCTTTGTGCTGGCTATGAAAAAAAAAGGAGGTAATAAATAAACAGCTTAGTTTCTTTTATCTAAGCCTTGAAACGTGTTGTATTAAAGTAGCAAATGCCTGCTTTGCCCCACAATACATTGGATTGTATACTTGTGTCATTGTACATAGAAAAAAAAAATCCCACAGTCATGTTCAAACAGCATGTAATACGTAGAAGGTATTGTCATAACCACTGTAATTTGGCAACATATTTCAATCAATGTTGCTATCAGGAATAAGAAGATACACAAAAGAAGAAGAAAAGTTTTAAGAGAACAGATTAAATATTTCTTGTGTAAAAATTGATGGGTGAAGCTGGAAACACTTCTTGGCAGAAGGAGAAAGCAGGAGGGGGGGGAGGGAATTTGTAAGAACAAAAGACATCTCCATCCTCACAAAGGTGTGCTACTGAACAGGGGATCTAATCACACTAATAGCGCAGAAGGGGCTGATGCATTCAGGAAGCAATTCTGCATTTGGAAAGAAATGAGATGACTTTCTTGTGTCTCATGAGAATGATGAATTACCTCTTCAGCCTGTGGCACAGAGCAATGTTAAAACAACGTTACTTTGCAATGCCTTTTGTTCAGCAGGACAGAAAATGGTCATCACAAAAAAGGGGTCCCACAGAAATATCTGAGATGGCGACTCCACCAACATGAATTTTTAATCATTCTGAAAATTGCAGGGAAATTCCAGAATTCTAACATTACAACCATGCTCTAACAAGCGAGCGAGATTGTGTTTATAGCTGTAGGTTAGCATGATGCAAATTATGAGCAAAATAGTAAAAAAAAAAAATGTGAGCATCACTATGCACACTTAAACTTTTATGGCGCTTGGTATAGTATTCTGTGATGGTCTGATTACAAACTAGCAGCAATTAAATACATTAAGAATGGGTTAAGGGACACCTCAGGACAAACTAATCAGCCTTCAAGAAGAATGCATCACAACATAACTGGGATTTATGAGGAATTGCAGCCTTCCAGTACCTAAAGGGAGCCTATAAGCAGGAGGGGAGTCAACTCTTTGAAAAGGAAGATAATAGCAGGACAAAGGGAAATGGTTTTAAGTTGAAGGGGGGAAGATTTAGGTTGGATCTCAGGGGGAAGTTCTTCACTATGAGAGTGGTGAGGTGCTGGAACAGCTGCCCACAGGCTGTGGATGCCCCAACTCTGGCAGTACTCAGGGCCACATTGGATGGGGCCCTGGGCAGTCTGGTCTAGTATTAAATATGGAGATGGGCAGCCCGAGGCAGGGAGCTTGGAGCTTGATCATTCCTTAGGTCCCTTCCAACCCAAGCCATTCTATGATTCTATGAATTCCACACAGTTTGAGCCGCTATCAAGAAACAATTTTTCGATTTATTGTAAGTAGATATGACCCATCATGACAAAGTTTGCACAAGTTATAGACTGACAGAATGCTGCATAACTGGGGTAGACCAGTTGGGACTGTTTGATATACTCAAATATATGTTAGAAACAAAACAAAACAAAACAACCTCTTAAACAAAGCCACATATAAAGCTGCTGAGCTACGACCAGGAAACACACTCTAGTCCACAAAACTATGAAGTCTTCTTGAAAGTCACAGTCCTGCCAAGGTTTTGATAGGGCGAACATTACCAGCGAAAGTGTGATTAAAATACAGTGCTGCAGCCAATGGGGTTAAAATGTAAACCTGATATATCAACAGAAGCGTAATGCTAAAGAGGTAACACTTAAACTCACACAACACTCCTGAGAGAGGCACTGGCATTCTGCACCCAGCTCATACTGTCACAAAAATGTTGAAAAAGCAGATTTGGAGAAGAAGAAAAAAACAAAGAAGGCCACAGAAATTGAGTAGTGAGGAAAATGTATGCAGTGACGATTTAAAGTAATTTTAGACCATTTGTTTTTTTCCAAACAGCAAAGAGAGGGATTTACTAGGTTCCAACAGATAAATGCCTCCCTCCACGGTAAGAAAATACTTTGGGTTCTTTAGCATGCTGGAGAAAGGCACAGCAGTAACCAGTGACTGGGAGCTGGAGCCAAATAACTTAATAAGCAGTGGATTCTCCACCTCTTACAGTCTTCCGATCAAAATTCCTTTTTTTTTTTTTTCTGGGAAATGTGCTTCAGCCAAATACAAGTTATTGCACTCAAAAGTAACTGGATAGAATCCAACTGACTATAACAGTCAAGAGGTCAGAGTGGAAGATCTAATTGCTTCCTTTGGCTTTAAAGTCTCAGTCTATGAATACTCTCGGTTTTCAGTTGTTCAAAGGTACTGTCAGCAGTACCATGCGTGTTCACCATTAATATTAAAAAAGAGCTTTCAAAAATCTGCATAAATTAGGGCTGCATTTCCATGCTGGTCTCCAATGACACTGGAGCTTTCCTAAGGAGGCTTTTGTCACCAGCAGCACCCATTGATGGCATTACAGCTACCTTCCCCACAGATGAGGGTGTTTCTGCAGCAGCCTATAAACAATGACTTACACAATTGAGCGTGAAAGTTCACCCTTCAGGTCAGTACTTTTTCTATTCTAGAAGGAACTGTTTGAATGCAATGCCAAAAGCCCGATAACAATACATGATATTAATCACAGAAACAATAGGTTAAAAGGAAAAGCAGAAGCCCTGCAATAGCCACAAAGCCAACCAGATCTGTTATGTGCCTCAGCATCATCTGAGAGTTCTCCTATTCATGCTACTTATCTCAGACTTCTAAACACACTGCTGCAATCTTGACAAGTTCACGTAATGAACATTTCTTAGGTAGGGCAGGAGACGCAGGATTTTACATGTTAGGGCTGAGAGAGTTTTGCTACTGTGCATGCTGCCCTAGGAAGTACAGTAGATAGTTACAGTAACGGGCTTTGAAACATTATATAGGAAGCATAACTTTAGGCTCAGGCTTGACAAATAGAAGCTTCCAAGGGCTGAAATCGTTGCAAGCATGCTAACAGCTAAACGCACTGATAACTAAAGGTCGGGCTACCGCACAGCAGAGCAGCAAAACACCATGCAGTGGAGGAAGCAGCACCTTCCCAAGCCTTCAGGCACCACATCCCCATCACTCCAGGGAGAAGCAGGTGCCATAAACATGTCAAACTTACTTCCCTGGCCACCCTGATGTTTGGGAGCAGAAGGACAGTGACACACTGCTTCCCTTCATCACCCAAAAGCCAAACTTCTTCCACTCCAGACACTTCACCGCTTCACAGCCCAATTCCACACTGCTTTCCATCAGCTCCACGCACGGACCAAACCATGTTCAACGCTCTGCAAACTTCTGACAGCAGCCGGGAGAGCAGGGGCTGGGTTGGGGGTCACCGCAGAGAGGGACTGAAAGAGGCCTAAAGAGGACGGATGGATGGAGGGCTGCAGCCCCCTGCCCACCCCACGGCCCTGCAGTGCGCGACAGGGAGGGGTGGGCAAAGGCATGGAGAGATTCCCGTGCTGCCTGAAGAAAGGAGAATAACGAGAAACACAAAAGGAGTGTTCGCACGGGGCCACTTAAATAGATGGTAAACAGATGGATAAGCAAAACAACGCACCTCCGACCCTCTCTTTCTTCCCTAAACAAAATCCCCCTCTCCCCACAATACACGCGCCACCCAATGACCATTAATTCAAATCCGTTCTTTAAAGACAGCGGATTATCTCTGTCTGTGAGCAGCTCTCTCAGCCTCTTCTCTTTCACAGGGCAAGCAATTACAAAAAAAAAAAAAAAAAACACCAAAAAAACAAACAAACAAAAAAACAAAAACAGGCGTTTTGAAATAAAGAGAGAAAGGGGAAAAGGGAAGGAGCGATGGGTAATTTGGGGCGGGTGTGAAACGTGTGGAGAAGGAGCCTGGGGGATGGGGAGGAGTGGAGAAAGGTGGCGAGGAGAGAAGAAAGGAAAGGAGGACCGAGAAGGATGAGATGAGAGGAAGGAGGATGATGAGAGAGGGACGAAAGGAAAGAGCTCGAGAAGGGTCGGGAAGGATGAAAGGGAGAAAGGGATAAGGGGAAGAAAGGAGGATGCTCTGCCCTGGCCTCACCTCAGCTCGGCTCGGTGGGTGGGGGTGGGAGAACCTCTCGCCGCCGCCGCCGCCGCCGCCTCCTTCTCCTCCTCCTCCCCAGCAGCGGCGGTTACTGACGGGCTGGGTGTGCAGCACGACTCCCTCCTCACACAACGCCCGGCCCCCGCCTCCAACCCTCCTCCTCCTTCTTCTTCTCCTCCCGCTGCCGGCCCGAGCCGCGCTCGCTCGGCTCTCAGGGGGACCCGCGAGCGGCCGCCGGCCTCCCCGCAGCAGCCACTAGGGGAGGAGGCAGCGCGCCTGCGCCGCCGATCCGGCCGCTGTTACCGCCGCTCTCGGGGGCGGCGAGGCGGAGGGGAGGCGTTGTGTCGGGGCGGGCTGAGCCGAGGGTTCGCAGGGCCGGCGGTAGCGGCGGGCTGCCGGCCGCCTCGCAGTGCGCAGATGCTGTGAGTACGGAGACGGCGTTACCAAGCGGGGAGAGAGGGAGGTGCCGAAGGGAGGTGGCCGTACGGCGGCAGGTGGGCGGGTGGGCGGTGAGGGCTGCCCGGGTTCGGGGGGTGGTTCGTCCTCGGAGTGCCGTGGGACGGCAGCGTCCATCCGGTGAAGGGAAGGTCTGTAGGGATGCTGAGGGATGGGATGTGAGGGAAGATGCGGCTGACGGAGGACTGGGAGCGAAGCGAGGTGGATTTACCAGCGCGATGCTTCACGTGCCTTCCATAGGGCAGGAATTTTGCTTTATTAATTGCTCTATTAATTGCTTTCTTGTTGGACAACTAGGACTGACTGCTGGAGCTTCCACTGTAAAAAGCTTCTCTTGCAGCTTTCTTGCTGCGCACAGCCCTAAATTATTTGCACCAAAGTCCAGCTTTTTGTCTTTCTGTTTTAAATTTTTCCTTCTTCAGTGCTACTGCTAAGCTTCCCAAGCTTAAGGTGGTTTTGGTACCTTTCAGTACCTTCCTTCTTCTTTGGGCAATGGAGCTGTGAAGGATCTGGAGCACAAGTCTTATAGGAGGTATCTCAGGGAATGGGAAGGTTCAGTGTGGAGAAGAGGAGGTTCAGGAGAGACCTCAATGCTCTACAAATCCCTGAAAGAAGGTTGGAGTGAGGTGGGGGTCAGCATCTGTTCCCAGGTAACAGCTATAGGATGAGAAGTGATCACCTCAAGATCACCTCAAGTTGCAACAGGCGAGAGTCAGGTTGGATATTAAGAAATATTTCTTCTCTAAAAGAGCAATAATGCATTGAAACAGGCTGTCCAGGGAGATTGTAGAGTCAGTGTCCCTGGAGGTTTTCAAGAGAACAGTGGTTGTGGTGCTGAGGGACGTGGTTTAGCAGGAGTGGTGAAGGTGGGATGACAGTTGGATTTAATATTATTGATCTTTTCCAACCTTAATGATTGTATGATTCTGCTCTGGAATCACTGAGCCTGGCATCCTGCAAGTTCCAGTGTCAGGGATCCCCATGGTGTAAGTGGTGTCATTGAGGAACTTTGCCATTTCAAGGCAGTGCAAATCCCGCTGATGTGCCCTTGCTCCATGCACCCTCTGCACTTTTTTTGGGATGTCCATCTGCTCTCCCATCTTCCACATACACTGACAGGCAACAAGGAAGGGAGTGGGATGAGTCCTTACAGACTTTTTTTTTTTGCCTGTTTTAGGCTTGAAGAGGTTTTGCCAAAATAATTTCTCAGTTTATAAGGGATTCTGCAGAGGTGTCTGTCTACCCTCAAGTAGAATCTCCCCACTCTGAGAAAGGTCTTATCAAGGTCTACATTCATTTTTCCAACAAATAAATGGGGAAAGGAGCTGGACTGGAGCCTTGTTTCCCATTACCAAGTAACAGTAGAATCCATGGGAGAGTCTGCACCTGGAAAACAATTTTTTAGCAAAAAGTCATTGAAATATGATTTTAAATGTGATCTGCTTTTTTATAGCTTATGTACTTGATAGAGTCATTTAACAGATATAAGTACTCAAAGATGGTGTTACACAGAAATACTTTTAATTACGTTAACCTTCTCACAGCATCACTTAAGACTGACACACAACCAGTTCTGCATGTATAAACAAATCATGCCAGGCTGACCTGCCCTGTACGATGATGTATAAATTGTTGCTGCAAGCTAGGTATTTAGTTTGTGTCTTCATTAGGCTTTCAGTTTGGGTCAGATTAATTTTCTAGGTGCTTTCTCATGATATTGAATTGAGCCATGTGATGGTAAGAAAAATTTACCTACAGACCTCCTGTTTCTTGCCTTCACTTCTGTACTCTTTGTCTTTTAGACCACTAATAAGTGTCTACTGTAAATGTTAAGGGAAGCAAAGTTCTCAAATAGAATATAGGAAATCATCATCTACTTCTTTATCACACTGCATGTCATCACTAATTGAATGTCAGCTAAAAGTGTCTTGAGGCATTTGATTAAAATGAGCATGAGCTATAGCGTACATGTAAGAATGACAAATAGTAAATAAGCATGATTGAGAAAAATGATTGAACCTCTTCCCTTCACCAGTAGCTGCACTGCAAAAACATCTCCTGTAAATTGAAACCAAAGGACTCGGTCAACGATTTGTACATATTCGTCTTTAAAGCATGTCAGTTTAAGAAGCAAATCAGATTACTTACCTACTCCAGATTATTTTTATCTAAGACAGAAGGCATGTTGTGCAGATGTCTGCCAGAATGTGATAAGGAAATCTAAAAATCTGGAAGTTTTGTAAACTTGTTTTCTGTGGTGCTGAAAGAGGGCTTTGTCCACTGCTTAGACATTTCTTTCCTTTAGGTTATTAACTTTTAACTGTTGTTTTTTGTTTTTTTTTTTTTT
>NW_024962264.1:66907127-67003697 GCF_019238085.1 Lagopus leucura
TTTTTGAAATTACTTTCATCTTTTATCACTGCTAACTGTCTGGAAGAAAAGTAACCTGAGTTTGTTACCAGTGTTTACTGAAAACTGAAACAAGGTACTGCTCTGTAAATGAATGTAGCTGCCATTAACCAAGGGGAGCCAGCTACCAACTCCTAGCAAAAACTTGCAACTGCCTTGGGATCTCCTCCTGCCAACACTGAGCTGCATATAGAAAAGAATCATGATAGAATCGTGATCAAACCATCAGGTATACTGGGCAGTGTGATCAGCAAGAGAGATAGACAGACTGTTTTGCTCATGTGAAATGTACCTGGATGTACGACAGCTCATGCAGACTTGCAAGCTACAGGTGGAATTTAACTTACAATATTTTAACCTTCTTTTAGGTTCTATTATCTTTAAAGACAGAATAATAGCTTTCTTCTATAGAGTACATTGTTGCCTGCCTGTAACGAAGGGAAGTCATCAGCAGCTCTGAAAGATATTGCAGTAATTTGTATTAATAAGTCATTGCCTTCTAGACTTGGCTGCCCGAGTGCACATAAGCATATAGGGAATGACTGAAGTCATTCACTACCTCTGAACACACATGGATACTTTTTGGATAGGTATTGTAAATATCTGTATTCTAGTTTAGGTATGTCATTTTTGGCACATTTGCTTAACACTGGGTGGCAAATATTTCTTCCTTCCATGCAGCTATATACTTGTGTGTTACATATTGTCTTGAGCAGTGCATTTCAGATCATTTAAATTGGATGTTGTACGAAGAGTAATCTGCAAGGTGAGTTCTGACCTTCAGTCTCTTGCTGCCATGCCCTCTGCTTTCCCTTTTGACTGTTTTATCTGGCTCAAAAGAATCTGTCAGTCATAGTATCCAAGGACTTACCCTGAATTGTACCTCTGAAGTAGCTAGAAGGCAAGTAGCAGATGCAGTTTATTTTGGAGGAAAAAAATATATATGTATGTATGTCTATGCATTTCTTTGCTATGCTGGAGAGAATGGTGCAACTACTTTCACTTCTTTCAGAAAGTTGACTTTAAAAGCTCAAATTAAATGTAAAAATAAATCTGTTCTTTGCTGCTTTGGGAATAATGTAGGCTAGGTTAATGTCTGCCATTTCACGCTATAACAAAGCCTTTTCTTTAGATGGTTACTTCTCAAAACCACAGGAATATATTTAAAATCTGTTTGTTTTGAGCTTCATTTGATACCTCTTATTGTCAGAGCAGGAGTGTGAGTGGAGGTCCTCTCTCATCCTCTAAATGCAAAACCAGACAATGTGTGATAGATACATTGCCCTTCCATATATCAAAATGGGATGGGGAGAGAAAAGTTTTGAAACCTTGCATCTAATTAGAGAATGAGTTGTAAACATTTGAATATTCAATGCAAATGCCATGAAACCTCTTTTATAAAATGATTCATGTAACCTGTCTGGACTATATAGCAACTGGAAAAAAAAATGGGACCCAGGAAAATGTGACTTATCAGGTCTTTCCCAACCTTCCTTGAGTGATTGGCTTATTTAAAGTTGTATCTAAATTATCTTAATTATACATAATTACACATATATTTTTTTCTATCATCCCTTAAGGTTCCTGACTTTTACTGAAACCTTGAGCAAGCAAGCAGCTCTCATGCAGAGACCAGTGCTTTCTGTGTTGACCACCACCTTCTAGCTGTTTCCCATCTGTTGTTTGTAAATACTTCACCACTTGTGCTGCTGATGTCGTTAGCTCTTTGCAAAACAAGCTCAATTTTCTTACATCTGCATACTGCATCAAAGCAGCAGGAAAACTGTCCACAACTGTGAATCCTATGCAGCGCCAAGATAATTTTTTTTTTCTTGTTGGAGATCTCAATTAGTGAACCTTAATGGAAGTAAACAATTGTGTTGCAAACTACAGGGCATGTGCACAGCACATATTTAGGTAGCCTTATCTGTGTGGGAGAGCAAAGGAAAGAGATGGGCTGTGTAAAGAAGGGGAACAGGAGGTGTTAGAGGACCTAGTAGAAAGTGCAGAGATCAAAACTTGCAGTATTTTTGGCTTGTTCCTTTGCAGAACTTGTTGAACTTCCTCTGGCACTGCTCTGTCCTTGCAATTCCTTTCTTTATCAAGGAAAAACTTAGTGAGAAAGCTTAATATCTGAATCCTAACAACTGTCACACAGGAAGAATCTTTCCCTTTCAGTCTGAGGAGCAGGAGAGTTGTTCTGTGCTGCCATGGCTCCAAATGGAGTTTAAAAAGTATTCCTCCATTTAAAAGAACAGCCAGCAGACTTGCTTCACTTCAGGCAAATGACTGTCCTCAACCTTCTGCTCTTTCAATTATTGCATCCTGCTGTGCTTTCTGTATGTACAAGGTGGGGTGGAAGCATGTCTGGTACTTGCTCACCCTTGTGAAAATTGCTGAATTCCTCTTCTGAATCATAGTCTTTCTCTGCAGTGTCATTTAAAAGTATTGGGCTAACTTTGATTCTTACTAAGATCTTATTATACAAACTCCTGTTGTGTTTGTGAGACTTGCAGTAGACAAAACATAACAAGGAATATTCATATCTCTCATAGCATCTTGGTAATCTAGATACAAATAGTTTTAGAACTGTTGTTCTACAAGAAAAAGATAATTGTTTTTATTAACCTTTATCTTTCGTAATGCTGTCTGATTTTTAATACATTAAATATTCTCAATATTTAATTAAGGTTTAAAACAGATACTTGCAACATATTACTTACTAAATAGTTCTTCTCAGAAGAAATGCTATTACTTAAATATATTTTCTATCATGTGGGCGCAAAGCCAAGAGGAGAGATAGTGATGTTCACAGAAAATATCTCCCACATCTTAACATATGTAAAGTTTGTAACTTCTTTCTTTTTCCACTGACAGAAGCCAAGATGATACATCTTTCCACTTACACCTGCAAAAATGCACAAGAGACTTATAACTGAGACATAGCCTGAAGAAAGTTGATGAGGTTGTTAGTAGTCTCTGTCACAAATAACAAGTCTATGGACGGTTCTGGTCTTTTCTTCAGACTTTGATGAAACCTACAAAGGACAGAAAGTTGATTTTGCAGAAGGAGCAGCAGCTGTAAGAAGAGAAAGAGAAACATCAAGCAAAAAAAGCTGGAGAAAGCCAATGAGAAGAACTACAATTGGTTATGACTAATCTGTTACATGCTTAAGTTTTCTTGTACCTTAATGGATCTTTTAACCTTATTTATAGAGTCTATTTAATTTCTTTTAAAAGTTAAGACTTTTTTTCATGAAGTATATGAAGCTCGTTTACTTTGGCTGAGAAATCTATTAGCATCTAGAATAACAGTACAGCAACAGCATTTCAGATTTTTGATTAAATATAGGTTAGCAAATCACAAGCAGTAAACCTGAAGTATCTCACACCCCTTTGCCGTGCCCTCACTTTTCAGTGATAGTTAAAGAATGATATAAAAAAAATTCCTTTTTGTTTGTCTGTTTGACATGGTCAATGCAAATAAATCACTTAAGCTTAGGAAAACAGGTAATTATCTATCAGCAGGCTCATTCATTTCCAGCCTGTAGGTGGATGTAGTTTCAAACAGAAAATGACATTCTAAATATCCACATGGACCTGTTAATTGTGGGAGAAATGTGTAGAATGCCCCACGTAAAATGAGCACGCTACTTTTCCATAAAAACCTTTATTTCAGTGTCAAAAATGCAATGTGCATTCAAGTTGAACTACACATGTTGTTACTTCTCAACATGTTTGTGCCTCCTGGTCGACCAGGTCAAGAGTTTCATAAGACTTTGCATAAAGTATACCTCAAGTGGGAATGACACCGCAGGAATATTTACGTTTTCAAGGCATTCTTTGTATTTGAATGACAGCTGAGTGAACCATCACTTAAAAGAAAGAAGAAAACAAATGATTTTTTTTTTTAAATTAATCAAACTGTTAAGTATGGGAGGAACATCTAGCAAACTATAACGATCGTTGAAGTTGCAACAGTAAGTTGTGGAGGAAAAAATACTACTGCTGTCCTATTTTGGAGATTACTATGACAGGTTACTAAATTCCACTCCACTTAAAAATTTCTTCCCACAAATTAATAAAGTATTTTCTAAAAATTGAGCAGAGTTCCATAATGGAATTCTGGCAAATTGAAACATGTTGCTGTGACAGTTCCTAAAATATTTCTATTTTATCTTTGTTTTGTATTATAAATACGTCAAGGTAAGTCATTTACATCTGCATAATCATAAATCATAATCATAAATCCACATAAATACAGCTTTAGTCTTACAGATGAGTCTTAAGTATTACATATGGTATTAGCTTTGCGTTTGGCTACTGCTCTGTATAACAAGTGACTAAAAAATAAATGATATTTAACATTGACAAAACCATTCTTAGTGGTTTCTCAAATAGAAGTCAGTGGCAAAGATAGAGGTCATTGCCAGAAAATATTAATGGTTCTGGGTTTTATTCAATTAGAACAATACCATGTGAAATACCATGTAAAAGGGGTGCAGGAAATTGCATCAACACCTTTCTAAATAAGAAACAGATGGGCTCAGAGATATACACCAAAAAATAGCAGATTTATCTTACAGATTTTATTGATGAAATCTTTCATAACGAGCTTATTCAATATTTGTTCCAGTAGACCACTGTAAGCGTTAACTGAGTAAGTTTAAATCAAAAGTAAAACAAATGTATATTTCTGCATCCGTTTACAACGAGGTGAAGTTAACCCAGAATGTTTATGGGGAAAAGAATTTACCAAACTGAGAGCTGAGTCTTCCCATTCACAGGCAGAGAAAGAAGGATAGCTTTTTGACATCAAGATATAGGAAGTATATGTTGGAGAAGGAGCTGAGAAAGATAGGCATCACTTGTGTGGGGCCATAAGGTTGGTAAATTACTGTTAAAGATATTTCTTCAATTAAAATTTGAAGGTTCGCCCCAGAATGCAGATATCAGCTCTGTCCTATATACATTGATTCTAGATTTTAAGGCAAAGTTTTTTTGTTTGCTTGCTTTTTGTATTGTCTGTTGATTGTTTCTCCTAAGATAATTTGATGTCTGCAATTGGTTTCTGGCACACTCTCTCAAAACGCGATTCAAGTACAACAAGGGCAGCAAGGTTTTCTTGAGTTGTGTCAAGACATTAGAAATCATTTGATTAATGACAGTGTATTATTGCTTCTTTGAAGGTGCTAATGAACAAGGAAAGGGAAAAGTCCCAAATATAGGAACAAAATGACAAGGGTGCATATGAAAGGAGAGACAGCATATAAGTCTGAAAAAGGATCCAGATGAGAGCTGATTTAAGGCATTCTGCTTGTAGAGTTAGTCTTCTTGTTCTTTCTAAACCATGGAGTTTGCTCAGATTTTCAGTAGTTGGAAATGAAAGAGGAGGATGCCCCATATGACAGTATATGAGCAGTTAATATTTTCATGAAAAATGATTGTTATTAAAAGAGCAGCTCTTGATTGTTTTTAATTTTCAAACTCTAGCTACCTCCACTGTCCACACATATGCTAACACCGGTAATTCTTTTGCAGTTGACTTACAAAGAACAATATACACTTACTTGATGCTTTTATTTTAATGCCTCAATGTTTTTGTCTTGTTAGCACGTTATAAATACTGCTGAATAATAAAAAGAAAAGTGAAAGTGCTTCTGGTCAAGAGCTTGTGTGCATAAAGCCACCAAAAAAAAAAATGTGTGGGTTCTGATTCTCATAAAGAACAGTCAGCTCAAGGATGTCGTGTGTTGTCACAGGCATTTAGGTGTGTCTGTTATTACACTGTGTGTGTTGTGCTGAGGAAAACAGCGTGGATCAGATGCTGTATTATTATGCATCTATCTTTGCTGACTCAAACACATGACAGTGTATGTATGGGTACGTACAGGCCTTATGTTGTGCCATGGGCAGTTCAGGTTGGGTGTTAGGAAAAAATTATTCTCTGTTAAGTGGAGATGCATTGGCACAGGCTGCCCAGGAGGGTGGTGGAATCACCAACCCTGCAGATATTCAAGAACTGTGAAGATGTGGCACTGGAAGGACATGGTTAGTAGGCATGGTGAGAATGCGTTGAGGTTGGATTTGGTGACTTCAGTGGTTTCTTTTTCCAACTTTAATGAATAATTCTCAATACTCAACATCCAATGAAGACTTTTGTTATCAATCTGAGCCACAATACGTGTTCTAGACATGGAGAAACCACATAAATGCATGCAACACAATTCATTTAAGCACTCAACAGGTGTAAATCTATGTAGTGGTACAAAGAACACAAGCACTGCACATTTCTGTAATTGCTACAGTAGCAACGGACACATTTGAGGGAGCACAATGACAGAACGTACCCATCATAAGAGCAAATAGCAAAACTGTAGGAACAGAAAAAAGGAAGGAAAAAGAAAGCTTGCCATAAAGCATCTGATTTTCTGAGAGTATACAGCTAGTACAGGCCAGGAGGTTGCTTAAGATGTGCACTGCTGATGTACTGATACTTTGTCCACCTGCATTTAAAAGCTGTGAGAGTACTTCAAATCTGTGACTTACTCAACTCTGTATACATGTTTTAGAAGCCATACTAATGATTTAAAAAGAAGGCATGCAAACAATCATAAAAGATGTACATTATTAAAAAAAATATATAGGTGTGGTACCGTTACTCATTTAGAATACTAACAAATATGCTGTAATTATGTACTGAATAAAAATTGTCATTATTTATTGAGTCTTAAGTGCCCTTTAAGTAACGTATCCCTTTATGAAATGTGGGTTAAGGCTTATGTAGCCTGCATTTTACAGAATGGGTCTGTGAAAAATTTCAAGCCTACTGAGCATGTTAACACAAGGGGTCTAAATCCCATAGATTTCCCTGAGCACCTCTGACATTCAGTTACCCAAATTTGAAGCAACAGACACAGGATATGTTCTAGTACATAATAATGACAAAATATTTTTCTGTAGTTGGGCTCAATGACCCTTATGGATCCCTTTCAATATTCTCTGATTCTATGATCTTCTGGAACACTGAAGGTAGAGTTCAAGTGTGCTGATGATGTATCTTGCCTCCTCAGCCTGCCTCCATGTGAAATTGCCTATTTGCCATTATAGGAACTGCAGTGAGGCTCTGGTGATATGGGGAGGCTGCCAGGTTGCTGCCTGTGACACAGGACTGTGCGAGAACAAAGGAACAGCCTAATCTGGTCTGACCATAATGAAACACTTAATGCTGATTTGCACATGTGAGCAAAGGCTGTTATCAAAAGATCCTCCATTTGATCAGTAAAAAAAAAAAACTTTAATTGTTGTATCCTTTGTTATTTGCAGGGCATTATAAAGACATGAATTATAAGGCTGGGTAAGTTATAGCTCTGGGCAGCCTGGTCTGCTGGTTAGCAACCCTGCACGTAGCTGGAGGTTTGAAACTAGATGATCATTGTGGTCCTTTTCAACCCAGGCCATTCTGTGATTCTATGATCCTATGATTGTATGATATACACTTTAATGCTACAACATTATGCATCTCAGTTCTCTCAGCTAGGGTTTTTTGTAATGCTGTATCCAAACAGTACATTTCTGAAAGAACAATTTCTTAGTATGCCAACATTTAGATATTCCAATGCATTCTAATGTACTGAATATTTTTTCTCCTTATACAGAAATCTTTCCTTTTTTTTCATAAGGTGACAGAACATATCACTTGAAAAATTGCCTAATCCCTCTCTGTTTTATCTCCAGGTTCTCTCTGAGAACTGTATCATTATACATTATAATGAAACTCAAAAAGTGACCAGAATAGTAATTGGAAGAACATTCGGCATCTTAAAAATGAGACTTAGATGCTTAGATAAATGTGATAGAACAGAACTAATCTGCCCTTCAAGAAAGTTCAGAGAGGTTCTGGTTGGTGTGTATTATGTAATACAGGCATTAAATATGGCTCATCTGTAAAGACGGAAAGGAAGCAATTTAATCACTGAATCACAAATCATTGAAGTAAATGATCCTAACGATGTACACTTGGAAAATTATCTCACGTTAGGATAGAGGAAATTAAAAATAAGATGCCAGCTATCTGGAACAAAACAGAAGTTAAAGTGAAATTGAACACCTTTCTTCTGAGGTGATGCAATAGTAATAGAGTGCTTCGACCCAGGACTGCAGCGTGGGGTGAAAGATGCTGTTTTTGGATGTAATGGAGCCCTCCCCCATGTTGACTTCTGTGCACCTTCCAAACATTCCTGTGTCTTTACATTTCAACCTACAACCATCTTAGATTCAATAAAATGGAAATTAGAAATATGTTGTTTCCATTGTGGGCTACCCACCAGTAGAGCACAGATTCAGCTAACACATAGATTCTGATTTCTTTATTCATCTTGCCAAACAGTAGGAATGGGATCTGCTCTCCTTCCCTACATCTTCTATACTTTATTTAGCAAGCCTAAAGACTCTTAACAAGTGCTAAAATTTAGGTTTCTCCATCTATCTAAATTTTTTGGCTCCACAAATCCCCAGAATTATATTTTTTTGTATGTATATGCACAGGTTCAGGTAAAGAAGGACAGTCATTTCAACAGTCATGTCAGCAATTCCAGTTTTGTGCCCACTGCTTCAGGTGAGAGCTGTGGGTCTAAAAGATATCAGACAGATCAGCATCCAATCCAGACCTTCCTCCCAGCCTCTTAACAGGTTGCCTCTGCCCCTTATCTGGGCTTAGCAAGAAGTCATAGAATCATAAAGGGTGGAAGAGACCTCAAAGATCATCTAGTCCAACCATCAACCCATACTTGCCATGCCCCCTAAACCACATCCCTCAGTGCCACATCTACTATCTTCTTGAACACCTCCAGGGACAGGGACTCTGCCACCTCACTGGACAGCCTACACCAGTGCCTGATCACTCTTTCTGAGAATATTTTTCTTTTAATATCCAATCTGAATGTCCATTGGCACATCATGAGGCCATCACCTCTCGTCTTATTGCTGTTGCCTGGGAGAAGAGGCCAACCCACAATGTGCTCCAACCAATATCTTACTTTGAGATTGGAGTCATATAATTGAAACTAAAACAAACACGTCAGACATTAGTTCTTCTTTCATGAAATTATTTAGTCTACAATGCTACAGGGTCTAGCACTCTCACCCAGACCAAAGAAATATTACTAATTTCAACAAGGAACATAATTTTTTATACTACAAATTTAAACAGAGAAAAATGTTTTCAGTCATGGACTCCGTAAATTAATTTTTAAAAAAATCATTTACTTATGAGATACTCTAAGATTGACAATGTATTGAAGCAAATCCATGTTAAGAGGACCCCAGTATACAGCTTTCTATGCATAAAGTGCAATAAGCTGTTCCACAGACATTGATGTAGAACTCTCTTCCTATAGATTCCTGCTCCATATTTTCAACATGTTTCTCAAAGTCTTAAAGTATCCCCCATATGTTTTTACCCCCTCATTTCAAGGAATGGCATGTGTTGCTTAAAGCAGTGCTTGTGCCAGTTGTCCTGCAAGGCCACATATGCTGTCAGACCAGCTGGCTGTTGGCAAACAGCAGAGGTAAATGTCAAGCTCTTGTCTGCCCCCCTACTCTGAAGGCAGCATGGAATTATTTTCCTGTGAACATAACTTGTCCACATATTGAGTTTTGTTTGGATAATTTACAATAGTGCAGAAACTAAACAGCAGTAAGGAGATCAGTCACATATAAAGGAAAAGAAATGATCTGTACTTAATTTCTCACAAGAAATTTAAACTTCATGTTTTTAATTAAATTTTCCCAACTTAAACCAAGTGGTGTTCCAAGAGGAACTGATAAACAGCCTCCAGAGCGAGTTTTTTTCTTTTCCCCTCCATCTATAAAAATGTATTTATTTCCTACTAATGAGAAATGAAGGGCCACATCATCAGATGGTGGAAAGCTGTGTTGCTCCATTCCACTAAAAAGAAATCAATTTGTACCAGATTTATATCTGGCACTCGTTAGTTCTGGTCTACTTATATGCCCCTAGGGTTGAAAGAAAAAGAAATCCTCCTACGTGATTTTGTCAGAACTGTCTTGTTAGGGATCAGTTTGACCTCCTCCTCCCCCGCTACTCACATTTTGGTGGGGGGTTTTTTCGGCCAAATCAGTGCTATCAGCAACGTGAGACGATGATGGCACAGTGGGGGACTCGTGCTCTGACATTCTGGGGGTCGTGCGCAGCTGTGGGTTGAACGAGGACAGACATTACTGTGGGATTTATTGTGCTTTAAAAATCTTGGGGAAAAAAAGTATGTTTTTATTGTAGGAAAAATGAGAGATGAACATTCTTGGGCTACACAAGACAATTGAGAATAAATGGGGCTGTTGAGCAACTAGCAACACTGCATGAAAAGCACTTTCGCAGGGGAACAAAAGCAATACTGTTTTATCTTAACTGCTGATTAGAGTCTGTAAGTGCCGTATCTACAAAATTATGCACATTTTAAACAAAAATCTGCAAGATGTCACAGGCAAGAAAAACAAGTCACAGGGTACAATGCAAAGCTTTTCTCCAGGGCATTGATGTTTAATCAGTCTGCTGCTACTGTCCCCCTCTCACAGTGAGAGCAGTGTCAACCAAGTTGTGAGCTTATTGCATGATTCCAAGCAGCTGCCATAAGACAGCTGTTTAACACTTTACTGTGCTCAGCTGAGCCATGAGAAATATCCCGTCTGCAGTAAACAGAAGCTTATTTAAACTGATACTGCCTCCCAATGAAAGAGAAGTTGATTGTGAGATAACTCACCATACGGAACATGCCCTCTGCACACAAAGAAACATAAACCAAAGAGCAGACATAAAATATGAGAAGAGAATGCCATGGGAAGGATAATCAATGGTCATGAAATACTGTTAAAGAAAGTCACTATGTGGAAAAGATTTAGTACAGCCAAAAATCAGTAATAGTTATACAACAGATAAGAAGACCCAAAGAAACTCTGGATAGAGCTTCAATACATATTAAATGGGTTAATGATTGGACTAGATGATCTTAGTGGTCTTTTCCAACCTTAATGACTTTATGATTCCGAATGGCGATGAAGCATCTGTACTTTTCATTCATCACCAATTATGCAGAAGAGCACTTGATTCAGCAAATTATAGAGAACCAACCCTCCAGCTTTCATAGAGAAACCAAAGAAAAGGAAGAGTTTATACAATCTTGATATTATCCAATTTTCCATCACTGTACATAAAAGAAAAATTACATCTTTAAGATATACAAGGCCATTTCTGAACAGTTGACCATTGCAATATAACAATTGCTTACTCCTGGAATGAGCAGTTTGCAAATATACTGAGAAGATTTTTTAATTTGTTTTTGTTTTTAAAGCTGCAGATTTGTATCACCACATACAAAGGACTTCAGATCTACATTGCCAGACTTGAACCTATTCTTACAGTTTAAGCCTGAGCTCCTACCCCAAAATACAACCTTTTCCTTGCCAACTGTATCACTGAGCATCCATAATGTATCTTCTACTTTATTCCTTTCCACTTTCTCTTGAATGGTGTGTTTCAGCAGTGATGACAGTGACAGTAGTGGGTCACTTCCACTAATGCAGATTTTTTATGAGTACAGCATGCAGGGCATGCAGGGCTATTGTATACTGCTGGTAAAAATGCAGAGCTGATGGTGGTGATTTATGCTAAAAAATAGCATTTTGTATCTGAGAATTTGTTTTATCAAACAGTGTTATCGTGCTCTTTGTATCTGTTGTAGATTCCACAAAAACAAATAGTAAGCATTACTTTCAGAGCAACCTACACATATGGCATAATCCAGAAAGAAAGCGTAAAGCTAATGCAGTAATTAGAATACACCAGCAGAACATCTATTAAGGTGTGTCTGTATAACACGCTTCCCTAAGGAGTGTCTTCAAGATTGAAAGCCTGATTAGTCTTCGCTCAATCTGACCATAAGCCGAGGTGCTTGAAATAACTTTTTGATCTGAATGGAGGCTGTGATACCATGTTGTAGCAAAAGCATTTGGGAAGTGTCAGAAGAATGTCACCTCACAGGAATTCCCGATTATTGATTTCCACTTCTACAGTATAAAGAGCTCAAGACAAAAGTTACTTTCAGAAGTTGGATCAGGTTGTAACATTCCCAAAATGCAGGACTAAGCGAGAAATGTCATTCACTCAAACCACCATCATCAAAATGTCTCTAATAAGATACCTGACTAATTATATTACCAAATACTTTTTAAGTAGTGGTTTTAAAATTACAACTCTCTGCTCAGAACCGATTCCTTATTTTTAGGCAATTCCTCCTTATCAGCTTGAACCAACAGTGCTTAATCAGATGTTAAGTTTCCACATGAAATTGCTGATTATAGTCCAAAAACTGCAAAGTGCCACAGAAGAGAGAGAATCAGAGAGGAAGGGAAATAAAGGAGTGGGATCATATCGTTCTATACTTAGGTAGGAATAATTAGTGCAGTTATTTTATATGATATCCTAGGGATATACTGAATCTTTATGTCCTTCGTGCGGTATTAAGAAAGGACACTGCAGATCTTAATTGAAAGCAACCCAGTAGTTTCATAACTCCCCTCCAGCATTTCTGCTGCTGAAATGGACATTCCCATAGAGCAAGAAAATTCTGCATAATGTATTTTCACTGGTGAGTATAGAAGACAAGCCTAACATGTGTCATTATCTATGTGTGATTCTGTGCTCTAGTGTGAGGTGTTCCTGCCTATAGCAGGGTGCTGGAACTAGATAATCTTAAAAGTCCCTTCCAACCCAAACATTCTATGACTCTGTGATTCTATCTTCTGACTCTTAATTTGTTTGGCTCTGATGTTATGAAAAAGCCAACCATAGGTCTAGAAACCCAGAGAAGTATAGTATCCAGTAGCCATGTGCAGCCCATGAATGAGCGCAGAGCACAAATGTCTTTGGATAGACATGACCTGAGGAAGTTTGATTCAGTGGAAATATAAACATAGGTTGCTCTGAAAGTAATGCTTTCTATATAATCCCATGGACACTGTAACAGACACAAAGAGCAGGATAAAACTATTAGATAGAGTAAATTCTCAGCTACAATACACTGTTTTTCAACACCATTAGCTATGCATTTTTTTTACCTGCAATAAACAAGCATGTCATGCTCGTAAAAGCCTGCGTGGCTGTCCAGAATTTGGCTTCTCTTTCATGTTATCGTTGCCACTGCTGAAATGCACCAGCCACCACCTCACTGTGCTCACATCCTTTGTTTGGTCTCCATAAATATTCATCAAGGGTTGATGAATGTCAGTGGATGCCAACTTTTTTGTATGGAGAAATTCAGTTCTACACCTTTGCTTCATGCACGCTTCCGTGTTAGACACCATTCTGTCAGACTGCCCTTCCGCTGCCATCTGTTGTGCAGTAACAAAATGTAGTGGGAAATTAGCAGTAAGGTCAGGTTCCCTCTACTGCCATACCACCAGCACCCACCTCTGATGCTGTGGGCCAACATAATAAAATAGGAGGGATTACTTTCAGAGAAGCCTTTGTGTATACACACATACAAATACACACTACCCATTTTTCATTTAACTCACTAGACACCTGGATAGACAGACCATTCTGTAGTTGGATGCTTTGTTTTGTCTTCCACACACAACTTCCAAGAACAGCCACATGCAGTAAACTCAATGCTCCTCAAGTACATGTGTCCAATTGGGTTTGGTTTAAAAAGGTATTTAAAGCACAACAAATACGGAATTCTCCTGTCCAACACTTCTGAAGCACTTTTTAGACCTTTAAGCTGATACCTGAAATAAAAATTTGGCAAGACAAAGCAAGAAAATCTTAGAGAATGGATGCAGAAAAATTCTTTAAGGAATACATCATCATTTCTTGCCAAGATTCTTGCCAATATTTATGCTCATTAATATTTTTATTCTCTGAAATTAAGTAATTCCTAAGTGCTTCCATTTGAAACTATCAACACTATTATTTTATGTGAATATTTCTATTTTCAGCATATTTATTACGAGTGACCTGTTCTAAATGTAAACCTGGAAAGAACAAGAAAGGTGGGTGGTGATTTCCACCCATTACTGGTATTTGTGTTAGAACATAACCAAGGAAGGCTGTACTAAGAGCCAGATGTCTTACAGCAGGCGTTACACAAACTCTAAACAGAGATGTTAGAGCCCAAAAGACTTCACAGGTTAAAAACTCTATGTGGATGCCTCCACCCTGAAAATTTTCAAGGCCAGGCTGGATGGGCTGTGAGCAACCTGGTCTAGAGGGAGATGTCCCTGTCTGTAGCAGAGGGTTGGAACCACATGATCTTTAAAGTCTCTTCCAGCCCAAACCATTCTATGAAAACACAAACATATGAAGGAAGAAACGAAGACTGAATTTGCACTGACAAAAGGGGCTCAAAAATATTGTTAAGTCATCTGTTCCATTTAAGCTTGTAAGCACGGGGAATTTTTCTTATTGATTCTTTTTGATGAAAGTGAAAAGAAACTGAATAATATCAACCAAAATATGAGCATACTATCTGAAAAAAAGATGGAAAAACTAGAAAAAAAATCATTTTTAAATTAAAACGATGTTTCTAAAAATCAATTCTTTCACTATAAAAATGAAGCTTAAAGTATGAATTACTTTGTTTACGGTCAGACATTTTCTACAATTGAAAATAATTTCATCTTTCTTTTCATTTTTGCTAGACTGATGAGAGATGGAAGTAAAATGAATTATCTAAGAAATTGATTTATTTTTCATTTCAGTCAATAGACAATAAAAAAATTAAATCATGCATTCATCCATTTCTAGTATGCTTACTGTAGATAACCCAAAGGCAGAATTCAGAGGACAATAGCAAATATATATATATATTTGTGCTATTATGATGCGAGTAGGTTATGAGATGAGCAGGAAGTTGGAAATTGAAGGTAAGACAAGACTGTGGATGTTTGGATTTTAGTTTAGAGCTTTTACTGTGTTCAAACAGTAAGGAGCACAGGAGAAAGTGTTGAGTGATATACAGGATAAGTTGACAGCTGGACAGCAAAATCTGAGAATATTGCCAAGCTCAGTGTCATAACAGATTAAAGAGTCGAAGAAGCTGGACCTGGGGAACGGATGCCTTTAAATTGCCTTTTCAGACAGGAAGGTATTATTTGGTATAGACAGTTCTAACGCCTGAGTTACTCTAATATGTGGTTAGCTCCCTCATGTAGGAAGTACTAAACGTTGTGGATCGAAGCACTATTTCTTTCCATCATTTATGCCTGTTTTGCTGTTTAAAAAAAAAAAAGAAAAAAAAAAAAAAGTACTGTGAAGTAAAGCTTGGTTGGTTTACAAGGCATTTGGTTTCAACCAGCTTTTCGAAGTAGTAGTTTTTTGTTTTGTTTTGTTTTTTTGCCAGAAAGGAGAATAAAACAAAACGATACTTCCAGAACTATTTGTATGGTACTTGAAGCATATTGTGTAATCTGCCTTATTTATTTTTTAATTTGATGCACTGGAGCAGGTTGCCCAAGGAGGCTGTGGATGCCCCAGCTCTGCAGGCACTTAAGGCCAGGATGGATGTGGCTCTGGGCAGCCTGGTCTGCTGGTTGGTGACAATGCATATAGCAGGGGGTTGGAACTACATCATCATTCTGATCCTTTTCGACTCAGGCCATTCTATGATTTCCTATTGATATAAGATATAAGGTCACACCTATCAGGCACAAATTCTACGTTGAATTTTACCTCAGGTATTTCAGCTGTTCACTGTTAAACATTATTTTTCTATTGCGCTATAGCGTTTAAAAAGGGTTTTGCACAGGAGAAGAATGAAGTTTAGGTAATTAGAGTATATATGAAAATTAGAGTATATATGAAATAATATATATACCCATATTTATCTAATTCCTCATAGAGAAATATAGAATTATATACACATTAAGAAGAAAGATTTTTTTTATTCCCAGGATGCTGCTGACTGTAACTTAGAAAAAGCATTCTTTGTTAGTTCATTTTTAATTTCGCTTTTTTTTTTTGACAAATTTCTCAGAAATTTTCTACCTATTTTACTCCTCCAAATATTCACACTTCTTCAATTTCAGAGGTATATCCAAGTACTATAAATTCTCATGCTATGTTCGTTGCCCATTTCCATGACAAAAAAAAAAAAAAAAAAAAAACAATTAGTAAGCATAGAAGAAAAATTAAATACTACTTCTCCAAAGAATATATAAAAAGTGTGCTGAGAGAGACTCACTCGATAGATGACTTCATACATATTTTTATTTTAGTATTTGCAGGAAGATGAATCCCAGCCTATTAAAACAAAAATTTGCAGGAAGATAGGGACTCAATCATCTGTCAGTGTAAGAGTATTAAGAACCACTAGCTGACTGATATGATGGATTTTTGTTTTCTTACTCACCTCTAGAAGAAAGTGTGGAGCTGAACAGCCGGTAACATTTGCTAAAAGATTATGGTGCTGAGATTCTAATATGAATTTGACTTCTTAGCCATGAACACATGAACAACACAAGAGATGTTCCTATTCCTCAGGATATTTTCTCTTGAGAAGAGTTTCTTCAACTTCTTTTTATATAAAAGCCATATAGGATTAAAGAGCAAAATGATATCCAACTGGAAAAATATATATATATATATATATATATATTCTATATCCTGTAAAAGGAAGTCATGCAAGAGGCACAATGCTCTCTGTAGGGCAGCTGCTACCACCTTCTGTAAGACTGTTGAAACACACATAAATGAGCAGAAAGGTTAAAAAAAAAATGCTTTGGCAACATTTTAAGTCTGAATTGTCCCCTTTAGGCTTAGAGCTCCAAAAACCTTTCCTTGTACATGTGACAGATTAACCAAGTCAAAATATCTCTGATTACTCTACCGTGTGATGCAGCTTGGAAATATTTTAGCAGTGATGTGAAACTAGCCCATATGCTACCACAAATACTGTTAGCACCTCTCATATGTGCAAGTAAAGAGAGTAGACTGCTGTATTCACAGTCTCTGACCAACCAGTAAACTACTAGTTGCTTTGATAAATTTAAGGGGCAGATAGTCTAGTCTTAGTGATCAAATAAGACCACTAAATCTGTTTAATTAAAAGAATGAAGACATGATGTTTTCCAAACTTTGTCATCAGAAGGTGGCTATGAAGCAGCCACCCAGAAGCTAAGAACTGAACCAGAACGCAGCAAGCAACCAAAACATGCACAAGGGAGATACTTTTGCATTTTTTTTTTCTGTGAGGAATCTTCGCAAATATACTGTAAGCATATAACATCAAAAATCCTGCATTATAACCATTCTGCAGTGTGACCTTAGGCTTTGTGCCAGGGGAGGCTCAGGTTGGATATTAGGAAATATTTCTTCCCACAAAGAGTGGTCAAATCTGGTGCAGCTGACCAGGGAGTAGTGGAGTCATCACCCCTGAAGGTGTTCAAGAACCATGGAGATGTGGCACTGAGGGACATGGTCAGTGAGCATGGTGCAGATGGGTTGGGATGGGACTTGATGACCTTTGTGGTCTTTTCCAAACTTAGCGATTTGATGATTCTATAGAAATGCTGTAAGAGATCAGTCAGCATCCCTACACTGTCAGTGAGAGCTTTGAGTTATAAGAAATAACTGCAGTGATGGGCTGATTTCAGAAAGCATTCAGAATCTGTTGACGAGATGGTACAGTTTAAGCTACCTGGCTGAATAAAAGCAGGTAAATGTCAGACAAGGACAGAAAATACATCAGAGATAGCAGATATGGGACCTGCAAATCCGGGTCTAGAAGAGTATTTTGATTCATAGAGGTCTGGAAAGCATTCTTTCTGGTTAAAAAATAAAAAGATTTTTTTTAGTTTGTCTGACAAAGGATTATGATTAAGTCACTTTCTAATCTCAAAAAAGGAACTTGGAGAGAAGACTTTCACAAACAAGTCTCTTTAATCTAGCCGAGAGAAGCACGGCATAAATTAATGGATAAAATCATTTTTAAACCATGGGGATTCTGCGTAATAAATTACTAAAGCATAGTCTTGATTCACCATCATTTTAACTGTCAGGACACTTATCTAGAAGAGGCCAGAAGTGCTCAGGGAAAGCAAATATTGTGAAGATCAGACTAGATTAATTTAATGGTTTCTTCTGAGATTGTAATCTGTAAATATTCAATATTAGGCCATGGTTTATGCACTTCTGTAGCTGGTGTAATAAGTTGCATTGTCCTTTGGGGAAAACCTCAAACATACTTCTGTTGTTTTCCTTCCATTTTTGTTTTGTGGCACCTTCTCATCTAGCTGGTTGGCTTGTGCCTGCTGAGAAGGAGCATTGGTATTATTCAGCATTTCACAGACACGTGATATACGTTCTTGGGGCTTTATCATACACAATACAGCTCACTGACTCTCAGTTGATGTTTTCTGTTCTTCTTTCTCACATGCACCTCATTTATTTAATTTTCTCTCCCTGATATTTTTGAGTCACCAGGAAACATCCCAAATACTCAGACTTTATTTCCATATTTTGCATCAAGCTGTCTTGCATTGCTGAACCTGTTTTAAAAGTTAGCCTCAAGTGGGAGCAATCCAAGTGGGTGTATTTGAGGATGCTGCTATGAAGAAAGATATTGACAATCAGATAAATTTATTGAGCAGCAGGCAAGAAATTAACAGGCCTTGCTTATTGTTAATCACTTCATTAGGAAAAGTGGAAAAACTTGATTAACTATCTTCTGTACCTGCAGCTACATCTCTTTACATTATCATTGCTGCAATCTTAGAGGCAGAGTAGCACCAAGCCAGTAATGATAGCTTTTCTTGCAAAATGCTCCCCAGTTGCTAGCTATGTTTCCCTTTGCAGAATTATGGGCAAACATTTCCTGATGATTAAGAGAAAAAGGATGTGTGGAAATCTAATCTGTTGTTGATAATTGTTTGGCAAGAAAAATTAAGATAGACTATTTACATAGAGAAAAAACACATGTAGAGATACTCAGCCATAAGGAATGTTTCTGCTAGTAAATGCAATTGGGGATAAATGATTTTTTAAACACATAATGCAAGAAATGGCAGTTATTTTAACAAACAGTTTGGTGGTTGGAATCTACCATCTCTAGCACAGCAAAGACTTTATTGTTAGAAATATGTACATTAGGATCCTCACTACTTGAAATCACCACAGACATAATGGCCCACTTTATAAGAACAGGAAACATTAAACAAATTGACCAATCCAGTACAAATAACCACACTAAAAATTATTGAAACCTGTTCACCAAATGATACTTCCTGCAGTTAAATATAGTGGATTTTGGTCTCTGCATACCTAGATTCCATGCACCTGTGACTTCAACTCAGCATGACTCTTCAGAACACTATAAAATTAGCAGATATTTCAGTGAAAAAACTACATTAAAAAAGAAGCATCAACAGAATTCTTATTCTATATAGATAAAGAAGTCTTAACACTATGACTCATCCTCCTCAACTTTAACTATCCAACAGGTAGGTGTCGAATCCCAGTTAGTCACCCACTATTTTTTTTTGTCATTTGTGGAGGAAGATGCATCCTGCTTGCTTGAAAGAGCTACTTTGGGAATCACTCTTCAGAAATATTTCCCTCTCTCTGTCATTGCTGCTGGAGGACACTCAGAGGAGTAGCCATGGGGAAGCTACATCTTCCATCCTAAATTTAGACAAGAAGGCTCATCCTGAGGCTCACTCTGTGCTGAAATCAAGGATGTGTTGTTCAGTCTGTTCTTTGGGAAGAAAAGGATGGTTTGTACACACAAACAAGTTTCAATTATAATGATTAAATAGAAAAGAAAAGAAGGAGAGCCAGAGGCAAAGTAAAACTCAGTGAAGTGCAAGTCCTCAAGAACCCCACTTGCCTCTTCAGCCTGTAGCAGAAATAAGAACTTGATCCTAATCTCAGTGAATTGAGATGAGATGTAAAAAATGTCCAAGGAGGTGATTCAACAAATGTACTGTCACAGTGTTGTTGGAGGCTTGTCAAATTAAATTCTCAGCAGACAAAGTACAATAAAGTAGTGAAAGAATTGGATTGGCATTTCAGTTTTTAGCAGCTCTGTGGTTCATAATGATTTACTGCAGAGTTTGTATTGATTTACAGTTATTAAGCATTTATGTAATTTGTGCTTGAAGCAGTAAGGGAGTACTGAAAATTTTTATTAAATGTGAGAAACTTAGTAACGCTCATGCATTAATTACAAAGTTGATCACCTACAATGCATACACTAATAAACCATTAGTGAATGTTTAACCTGTGACAATACAACGAGCTGATGGATAACAATTCAGAAACAGAAAGACTTCCTGGGAACTTAGAATTATTTTAATCCCATGATGTACCACAAGCCCAGAGTAAGAAGTAACTTTTACCCTGTGATTTTCTTTTTCAGTGTCTGAATCCCATCAGGAAAAGAATTCTAGAGCTCGTTTTGCTTCTTGTTGACATTCAGAATTGAGGGTTTTGCAAAATTCTGCAACACTGCAAGAGTGAGTCACATACTGCCTTGTACAATGAAATCGGGCAGTCTTCTCTGATTTACATGTATCTAAAACCTATGTATAAGATCAACTGCACGAGAAAAGCCTGAAGGGACTAAGACTCCTCAGCTTTTAGAGTCATCAGAAAAGATATCTATTAAGGGTCAGTTTGGCAGTCACGTAAGAAACCCAATTAATCAGAGATTAAATGAGCATTTGTTCAGCAAACCATGCTGTTCCTCTCACCAGCCAAGCCAGCTTCTTCCTAGGCAGAACCCTAGGACAAAGAACATGTTTCATGCTCACCCTCATCCTTGAAAAGATGAGGAGAAGCTTGAACCCTTTAGGGCCTCCCAGTTGATTCCATTTCTGCCTCAATTCTTTTTTTATTCTCATGCCACTGATATTTTCTTCTCAGGAAGGACATCTGTAGGAAGTTTATCAGCTTCTTGGAAAGACACACCAATGAAACCAAGCCCAAACCTAGCAAGCTTTTCCAAATGAAATGAGCTATAAAGAGTTGCAGACAAGTTTTGGCTTCATTCACATAAATGGGAGTTTTGCTGTCAGTCTGCTCTCAGGAAAAATCTTCCAACTGACTGACGTACATGTTACAAGAATTTTAACAAGTGCTTGTTTTTAAGTTAGGAGACAGAAAATAAAGAAATTGACTATTAAAACCATACTCAGTACTGGTGAGCTACATAACAGCAACCAACAATAATAGCAACAGACAGTAGTAGCAAATCAATGTTGCAAGAAGAGAATGGATGAGAAATTTTAGGCTTTATAGGTACGTAGACTCACTACACAGAACTTATACATATTGTTTCCTTTGGTAATTATAACATCACAGAAGGTACTGAGGACAACTACGGCGCATTTATGAGAAAAATTAGAGTGAATTAAACTATTGTAGCTAAAGGTCTTTCAAGATTTGCACAACGCTCCCAGCCCCCTCCTTCCTACCCCCCACCTCCTCCCACAACACACTCTCACTCCATATTGGTTGCACTGCAAAAAAAATCATTACGTACTAAACATTTCTTCTGCAAAATTTCCATCTGTGCACTACTCATATTTTATTCTTTTTTTAGTTTATCTTGTGCTATTTACAAATGAGAATTGACTGCCAAGGTAAACAGGTATTACAGGGAGTTATTCCATTACATGGAATGATTGCTTTTGTTATTCCCTATCACCACCACCCCAGTGAAAACCGCTCAGCTATTCTGCTTACTCACAGAAATGACTCTTTGCCACAGTTTTTATTTCCCAACCACAATAATGCATCCATTTCTTAGGTGTTCACAGCATGCACTCCAACAGTTCATCAGTTACTAACACCCTATGATGCATGACTTGTTGACTGTGCGGCTTAGGGGCAAAAAGGGGTTAATTATTTGGTTTGAACCATGCCTATCACTTGTTTAGCAAAGTAAGCAAGTAGAAAGGGAAGGAAGACAGAGGTGCTGTTGAAATCTGTATCCAAACATCATCAGCTGATGCCACATCACTATGTGTAATAATGACGTAACCCAGCATTAGTAGACTAATTGAACTGTTAGCAGAGGTCTGGTTTTGGAGCACTTACAATAAGGAAACTGTTGCAGAATGTCTTTGTGAAGACCCTGCTTATAGACGTCAGATGACAGAGTCTACCTCAGTATACACCATGTTCAATTATAACGGTACCCAAGCATTTTCCACTCCACGTTCATATCCATAGTTCCTTGACTGTCCCACTTTGACATTCACAGATTTACTCCTGCAGTTGTTCAGTGTGAAGACGTAAACAGTCCCCATTATAGAGTAAAGGCCTCCTACACTTCATTCTAATTAATAAATAAAAGTTACAAATGAGAAGCTACAAAATACTCTCTCAGCTCCTGGAAGAACTGCATTTCTCTCTCTACTTATACTGGCAGTGAGTGGTGATAAGAAAAGACCTTATTAGGCATCCAATGACTTTCTCCATGCTGGCATTTAGAATAGGAAACAAAAACAACCAACACATGCTTCAATTTGATAAATTCTGGATACAAATATTGCTTGCTATAATACTATGTGACAGAAAGTACAACAGTAATAGCAGAGTGGCACAATCCCGGGCTGCAGCAAATGAAATCAAGCCCAAATACAGCTGCGGATGTAGAAACAAAAAGAAGACAAACTGCTTACCTTTAGAAGATCTCCAGCAGGCAGGGATCTCCAGCAAGATATCTTCACCTCCACTGCCAGCCTTTAAATGAGGTCTGGGAAGGAGCAGATTCTGGCTCCAGCCCTTCTGGTCACTCAGGTGCATTGCATACACCTGAGATCCCCTGGATTGGCCCTGCCTTCCTACCAGGTGCTCAATCACTGGTTCATGCTACAACTTCGCATTTTCTCTACACTTGCCCTGCATGATGTGTTCTAGGTGGAAATTCAATAGACTCAATGATTCACCAATATCTGCAGATAGCACAAAGCTAGTAAAGGTGCAAGAATAACCTCAGTCCTTCCATTACACTGCTGGCAGATGATGCAGCTAGCAGTTCCCGAAACCTCCTTTCAGCCTTTCTCTGTTGAATTCAGATAACATGTCAAAGAAATGATTTTTGTCTTTGATTTCTGCAGTGGAATAAAAAGCACTGAAAAAGCAACTGAAAAAAACACCACAGTTACATGACATAGCCAGCTCCCTACAAAAGGTATAATCACTAGGGAGCCAAAGCTGTTACTCCAGCCACAGGCAAGCTCTCTTTACAGCACTTCATTATTACAATGCTATTTCAAGGCCTTTGTGGTATGAAAGTAAGAAAGCGCATGGTAGCAATCAACTTCATTGGCCAACAGGCTGAGAGACATCAGCACTAACGTTCCTGGGCTCTGCAGAAGTTCTCTTTGTCAACTGAACTGCATAGGCTGGAAAAGAACAACATTTTTCTATTCTGTTGACGTTTTCTATCTCCTTCCATCTGGCAATAGTATATAACAATTAAAACAGGAAGTGGAGATGAGGCTCTGAAAGTTTAAGATGTGGTTATTGTCTTCTTAAGAAAACATAAGCAAGAAAATCCACAACCCTAAGTGTATTCAGGTACTTAAAGTCTTACTAAAGCAATTCAGAATTAGGCATCTAGCTGCCTCTCAAAAACCTACAGATTCTTTTAGTGTGCAGGTGCTGCCATTTCCACTCCTTTTAAATTTCTAAGACAACAAGGAGCATCTGTGTAAGTGGCTTTATTCTCAGCACTGCCAATTACATGTTGTTCTAATTAGAGTCAAAGAGAGGTGTGGGCTTTCATTTCCCCTAGAAAAAGCATTATCAAGTGAAATAAGGTATTTGATTGCAGCCTTCTCACTTTATTCAGCACAGGCGTGGGGTATCAAAGATATGAATGCACCTTTGGAAGAGAGAATCAGGAAAAAAGGGGGAGCTGATCTTTTGTGCTAAGAACAGTGTCACAGCTGTTCAGTTGTCTGGGTGTACAACAGGGATGAAGGGAACATGGAATGAGAACACACCAAGCATAGCTTCCTAAAACATGCAGTTCAGAAACTCTCCCTACATTTGCACAGTAAGAAGTAACAACTCTTATTAGTGATATCGTCAACAAAAAAGGTCATCCAAGGCCAAGATTCATCACACACTGCTGAGTGACAGAGCACTGTCATAGGGACCAGAGAGGTGAGGAGTCTACTCCAAAAGCTAACAGGGTGTGGGCCTGGGCACCAGGTCTGGGTGTCCTTATAGTGGAGCAGGGCTGGGCCAGAGGGACCCTAAGATACCTCCAGCCCCAACCAAGCTGTGGTTATGATGTCATCATCTCCTGTCCAATGCTCAGAAATTCCCTTTCTCATGCTGCTACTGAACTTGGCTGCTCCAAAACAAAACGTAGCTTTTTTTTTTTTTTTTTTTTTTTTATCTTTTTGTATCAAATGAAGTTTATTTTTTTAAAAAGCCATATATATCACAAATGAAATGAAAAAGGGAATTTAAGTCAACAGGGAAATTCAGAGGTTGGAAATTCCTAGTAAAGATTAACTACAGGGTCTAACTGCATAGAAAACTATTCACCTCTGCTTTCTCATCCCTATTAACCATCAAATAAGCCTGCAGCTACATATTTAACTGAAGAAAACTATAAGTAGAAAACAGAGGTTGTTCAAGTCAAAGATCAGCCCTTGTTGCAGCCCCAGCATCTCCTTGCAAGTAATACTGTCAGAGCATAAAATAATGTTTTACTCCTCAAAGTGCATTCAGGACACAGCACAACAACACACCACTTCTAACAAAACAGCAGAATAATTTTCCATCAAAATTCATTTACCCACAGCTATAGGATCCCACATATTCAATGGAAAAATAGGTTCCTCTGTAAGACTGTTTATTCTCTTAATGGATTGAGTTCTTTAGGAAGAAATTCCTATTCAGCTATCTGTGTGGTTACAACAGATTGCTAGTTTTTAGATTTTTTATTAACTTTATGAAATATAGCACGGTCATTTAGAATCAGCAATGAATTACCTGATTGGAATAGATCTGACTTTTGTTATGCTCTGCATAATGCCACTAATTTAAGTCATCACTAGTACATGAAGTTAAGGCTTGGCATTAAAATTACAGAGTCATTAAGGTTGGGAAACATCCACCTACTACCAAAATTGCCCACTTAATCACATCCCTAAGAACAACATCTACCCTTTCCTTAAAGGCCTCCAGGGATGGTGACACCACCACCACCCTTGGCAACCAGTTCTAATGCATTACCACTCTTTTGGAGAAGAAATTCTTCCTAATATCCAACCTGAACCTCCTCTAGCACAACTTGAGGTCATTCCCTCTTGCCTTATCATTAATAGAAGAGCTCACCTGAGAAAACATCATTTAGAATAGGAATTAATTCCAATTATTGAGTCTTTATGACTTTGAGATGCTTTCTAATTATCTGCAGAAAAAAATAAGAATAAAATTGCTGGTTCTCATGAAAAATACAGTACAAAGTTATTCAATGAGCCACCATAAAACATCAGTAAGTTCAGCTAACATCAGGCAGATAAGCACAAAGAACTTTTTCAAGAAAAATTTTTAAAAAGGGACATACTCAGAAGTTATAACAACATTACCTCATGGTCCAGCTGCTTGCATTGTACGTTCAGCTTTTTTGAAATGATGCCAAAATAAAGTAAATTTGAATATTATCTGCAGTGGAGTTCTCTGTGGAGTAATCACCAGAATGCTTTTCATTATAATACAATTATATCATCAGCTTCTAATGATCAGAATGCTGAGCAGCTGATTATTTTCATAATGCAATTACTTCATAACAAACATTTTAGAATAGTCAGCTGCATTCAAAGAGTTCTCTGGAAATACCTCATTTGTCTGATTACTCATGTGATGGGAACGCCTTTCTCCTGCCCCTTTCCAAATGCTCACCTGCTTTCGCTTTGCTTCAATGCTAACTTAGACACAATAACAAACACTCAGGGGGAAGGTGGGCTGTTTATCTGGATATGCAGACTGATGGGCAGATTTTCAAGGTGAGGCAAATGAAATTATTCGCAGATATTTGCCCTTGCCATTTTTAATGCCTGTAAGGCCCCAAGGTATGCATATGAATGAGGTGTTTGAGCACGGGTTTTATTTGCCTATAAGCGCAGGTAGCTGATGTGATGCTCTGTTGCATGCACACCCAAGAACTTGACGTGTCTTGTGGGTATTTTTACATACAGAGATTTCCGAATAGTTGCTTTATACCCTCTGGTCCACGCTCTCAGTATGAATCTCTAAGGCTTTTGCTAAAAACTGCTGCATTTCATGTTTATTTTCAAATAACAGCGATCCTAGTGGTACTAACCACAGAAGGCAATATAAAAGCCTTCAGTTGTTGGTTGCTCAGCAAGATCATTTATACACAGGTGCTGGAATAAAAACAATTAGCATTTCTAGAGACTGTCAGAAGAGAAACTAAATCCCTATGTGCAAAGATGAGTTATCCTTACATTTAATCCATCCGTTTTACCAGAATCACTGTCTTAAACAGAGGAGGCACAGTGAGGGCGTTAACCTGTCTCACTGTTGAGACATTATTTCTTTTTAAAAGTACTGTGCTGAAGTTCACAAGTCTTAAATGAGAGGGCCAAGAATAGGACTGCATGTCTAGATCCCAACCCCTCTCCCAGTCAGGTAAACATGTTACCCCTGGGGATCGATAACTCAAGGTGAGAAGTTACAAAAGCAAAGCTTACAGGAAAGCCTACTGAAATGTAGGCATAATAAACATGATATTTACTTGAAATGGGATCCGAATTAAATGTGTATATGCGAGTCCAATGAGATTAACATTGTAATTAATATTGTAGAAATTGTAATGGAAATAGATATAGGTCTCTTGTTGTAAATTTTGTCTGTGTCGTTTTGTGTGGATAATTTACCTGTTTTAATTTCTTTATACTGGAAGCATGCACATTATCTGCTTTACTCAAAAGGATTTCTTAAGAATATGAAAGAAGAATAAATGTGTAAATGTAAACTATTTCAGGTTAAAATTTGATTGCCTGTAGAGGAATCCGCTCTGCCTAATAATGTGGAATATTACATTGGTCAAAGTCATGTATTCCATACCTGGGTTTCTCTACAGCTATTAGCACCTCTGCATTTTAGTTGTGTCAGGCAAGTGATGAAAAGGAAGCTCAGGCTAGGTTTTTAAGTAGCATGTTACCCTGCATGCATTTTTAGCATTTTCTATACCAAAAATACATAAATAAATAAAGCCATTGATAAACATTCCTGCCTGTTCTTTATTGTAAGAATTATGGATCTCACTTAGGAAAAATGATTTGTTTCAAAGCAGTTTCCCCCTTCTTTCTGAACGTCTTGAGAAATTGCTTCTCAATATCTAGTATAGATATCCCCTGCATCCCACACAATCTCCTTCAATATGTGACATGTTGTTCTGCCCAGTGGGGGACTTCACACCAGGAACATAAAAACAAATCAACAGCATGTTTTGTCTGCAGCTCAGATTCCAATCCGTTGCGTTAAGCTAGTTGAATTGGCTCTTTGCACACATCCACTTATGGATTTGGAGAACATCTGTGAAAGGGTTTATCTGAAGTAGTAGGAAAAGAAAAATGACAAAATACTTGAGAAGAAATGAAACAAAGTACAAACTGAGTTCAGAGGGAGCTTTTGTCTGGGTTGTGTATAAACATATACATCCCGCTGGGGTGGATTCTTATGGGTTATGAGAGTGCAGGAGAGCATTTTAGGGAGCTCTAACTGAAGTTGGGGTTGCTCATTTCTGTGGCAGTGGGGTTGGAATTATACCTTTGAGGTCCCTTCCAGCTGAAGTCATTCTATGTTTAGCTGTGGAAGGTACAAGCATCCATCCTCAGTGCATCCACTGCTGGGTTACAAACATACATGGGCTTTGAAGGTGGAAAATACATCCTGGTGAATCAGTGCAAGCACTTTCTTAAACCTTGAGCCAGGCTGCCCCTGGCTGAGCAGTAGGGAAGATGCTGCCTTTTTCCTCCTGCACTGGCAAGCAGATTTGGTAAAAATAGATCTAAGTTCTTACGGATTCTCCTTCTTGGGGTTCTCCTTCTCAACTGCTCTTATTCATAGCAGCTCTGGGAGACTGTTAGTTGAACGCCTTCCCATTTTCTTCAGCACTTTAAATCAAGCCATTTTGCATTAGTCATTTTTACACTGTTTTTTAAATGCGTCGTCACCAAAGCTTTGGCTGCATTTTTAACACAAAACTTGCATTTGTGACAAGTAAAGACCTTAGATGGTTATTTTGGAAATATTTTGGTTAAAATGGCCAATTTTTTTAATAATTAGCAGAGCAAACTTTTCTTAACGTTTAATCGTAGAATTTTTCAGATTGGGAAAGACCTTAGAGATCATTACATCTATTTCAGGAAAAAAAAAAGAAAAGAAAAGAAAAATACTTTAGACCTTCCCAAAATAGCATGGGAAATATCTTGATGTAAAATGGTAACATCACATTCTAAACAAACTGGCCAACATACAGTAATAAAAAGCATCCATATCTTTCTCTTGGTGCTGTATGTGGCAGTTACTTAATGAAGCATGTCACTGATTGCGTGCAAGAGAAAAAACACCCTGCACAAATCTTCCTCTTTTCACTCAGCTGGACTTTTGCCACTGATTTCAAAGGCAGCATGCTATCCCATAATTAGAGAAAGCCAAGCAAAAACCAGAAAAATAGGTCAGCATGTTCAAAACAACCACAACTTGATGCTTCTGGCCAGTTATTTTCATACACTGTGATTAATTTAAATTAATTTAATTTAGCTTGTTTTAATAATTGTGTAACTTTTATCCGGATGTCCATGCCAGATGGCTCAACCAGGCTGAAAACTGGAAAGATGCTGTAATCATGGCAGTGCAATAACATTTATTTACTACAAATCTGACTGTCTCCAATTGTTATCAGAGCTTTGCAATAATGTGCTTTGCAGGAAATCATTTCAGTGAATTTCCCTTTTATTTCACACTACCTTTTTCCTCTCTGAAACTATTTCAGTAAAAATGGTTTTTAAATGCAGTTTTTCCTTTCCTGTGTCTTGTGACAAGTCTGCCAGGTTGCCCAGCTCTGGCCTGTGCCTACACAATACTGCAAATCATCATAGAATCACGTAAAGTCTTAGGTTAAAAGGGACTTTTATTATCATCTAGTTCCAACCCTCTGCCATGGGCAGGATTGCTAAACACTAAATCAGGCACCAGGTCAGGTTGCCCAGGGCTTTATCCAACCTGGCCCTGAAGATCTGCAGGTGTGGGGCATCCACATCATCTCTGGGCATCCTGTTCAGCACTATTCCAGGATTAAATTGGTGTCAGGCTCCATTCTGCCAACTGTAATCATCGCCTGGATGATATTTATGTTTCAGGAATTCTCTCCTAACTCCAAGGTTAAGGGATTAATATATCTTCATGTTACTAATTGTCAAAACTGTGGGCATACTCTACCTTAAGTTCTTACACAAAACCTTTCATTATTAGAGGTGGAAAATCAAGAGCTTGCTGTTTCCATTAGAGACAGCTCTGATGTTATATTTCTTTTGGCTTGTTTCAGCTTATTTAATGTACAATCACACATGGTAAGAAGAAAAGTTATTTTAGCTGTAGATGCAAAATTAGTGGCTTTTAATGATCTTCTTCACGGACCTGCAAGTATGAATCCCATTTGCTCATGTGCACCCCAGATTTCATGCCGAAGCACTCCCATGTTTTTTGAGAAACTGAGCAAGAAACTGTGAATGCCCTATCCCTGGAGGTGCTCAAGATCAGGTCGATCAGGTTTCTGGGCAGCCTGACCTGGTGGGGGCAGCCAGCCCATAGCAGGGAGGTTGGAACTGGATGATCTTTGAGATCCCTTCCAACTCAAGCCATCCTATGATTCTTTGATATAAGAAAGATTAAAATGGTAATTAATTATCATTACTATTTCTGGAGGGAAACACCTGAATTATGGATTGACATTGGTGCATTTGGGTCAATTTCTCTTCATTCCTATTTTGTTGCAACTACTACACTGCACGTGATCTGCCCTGGCAGTTTGCTACCTCACCTGGCTGCTCTCAGGCAAAGGGAGGACTGACATATGCCAAAATCATGGCTGTGCAAACTGCAGATAGTCCTGGTCTGGAAGGAAGCCTCATACCCATTCTTTGCATGCAAGACAGACAGATACTCTATTCCTGCTCTCAAACAGATTGCAAGCAAAACTCATGACAGCTCATGCTGGAGCAGGACCAGCAGCCCAACACTCCAACCAAAATGCTGACTCAAGCTGTATACAGAAAATATGGACTTTCCAGAAAAATCAAACACTGCTGCTTCCTTACAATCCAAATAGAGAAAGAGATAACAATAAATACATATCTATGAGTATGTCAATGAAAGTACTTGCAAAGCTTTTGCATTGAAATTAAGTACATCCATTAATATTCATTTATTTGAAGCAATTGATGCTTTTATTCAAATCCATGTCTTTCTAGCAGAGATTCAATCAAGTGCTTTTATCAAGCACACCACTTCTACGTGTGCTGAACTGTTAGTCAGCTAACTGATAATTGTTATGAAGGTTTTTGGTAATGGGAAGTTTTCATTGCAAAACAGAGCCAAATACTCTCCTCAGTAGAGTTGAAATCAACTGATTTGAGAATTCATTAACATGGGCCAAAAGCTACTTGCATTGAAATCAGATGAGTGGGAAATAACTATGCATGATCAGGACCCCACACTCTAATTACAATTAATCAGTTATCCGGTGTATTTGGCTGCTCTTTTTCTGTTACAAATGATTGCAAATCGTACTGATTTTCTTGCATGCCTATTTCTTGTTTGCAATAGTTTGATGACTAATTTAAGCAAACACATTTCATCTGAAGATGTGTTCATGCACTATTTATTTAGATTTAAGAGGTTTTTTGCTTTTCCTGTATGAGGCCAGCTAGTCTCCCTCCTTTGATACCATGTCTGGAAATTTCAAAGGAGGGATGATTCAAAAAGAAATGACCCTAATGAACTGGGCACACTCGCCTTATTGTGTTTGTTGACTAAGTGAAAGGTGTATGTTTTTTTATTTTCCTTTCCCTCTCACAAAATTGTCCATTAAAAGCCACAGGGAAAAGAAAGATTAAGAAAAAGGTAGAAGACAATAACCAAAAATAATAACATGACCATTTTTCTAATTGAAAAACCAATGCTAGTATGTGCTGGTAAATATCTCTTTTCAAGAAAAAATAGTTTTGTTAAAAAAAAAGAATCTAATAGGAGGTTAATGAATTAGGAATGAAAAATAACATATAATAGCATACATGTAAATATACAGATACACAACAGCTTTTCACTGGGTAAACACCTGATTATACAACACTCAATGATAAAAAGGAACACAAGCTTGGCTGAGTTGAGCAGCCATTTAAATTCTAAATGAAGGTTTGTAAATGCTGATTTTACAGCAGTTAAGCAGCTCTAGACTCACTCTCTCAGGAATGGTTAAATTAGGATATGATCCAGTGCCCATTTAGTGTCAATGGAAAAATTCCCCTTGGCATGAATTGACTTGGGTCAAGAAAGAAAACAATGAAATGTAAAACTGCAGCATCAGTTGTATAGGAGGCAACTTCTATGTCAAGTCAAGCCAGTCCATAGGAGGGCTCTTGTTGTATATGCATAAGCCCCAGTTAGATAAACACAGATCTGAATAGCTATTGAAGCCAGAGGTATGGCATCCTGACATTTTGTGGAGGATTTTTGAGAGACATTTAGGCTTCCCTTTTCTTATAGCTCTAAATTCTATAGTTTACCTGCTTCCAGCATAACATAACATTTAGCATTTCAGCTTCATTCTTGGCATTCACAGTTTTAATTTAAATATTTTAGGAAAATGTAAAAAAAAAAAGTAGAAAAAAAATAAGAACTTTCCAAATATATTCTATCAGATACTTAATTTCTCTTAATTATAAGATGGTTAACTTGCTTCTCTAAGTGCTCTGGATGTCTCAGACTTCTGTCATACTGAATGCTTAGTGTTACCTCTTGGCTACCTGATAGTGCACCTGCTTCTAATTATATGCAGATTCAAATGACAATGCTTATGTGACTTCCAGTGCTGTCTTTCTGACCTAAAGCTCTGATATAAAACAGTTGAAATCAATTAATCATGCATCTCGATGTCCTAGCTTAGGCATTGTGGCCAAAAAAAACCAGAAACTGAGGCCTCATGCTTATGAGTTTGGCCATTACCAGGGATGACCGCATGAATATTTTAATATGAAGTGATTTTGAATTACAGTGGTATTTTCTTTTTCATAATTCCCAATCTCCCAGGTTACTGTATCAGTAAAAATTTGGAGATCGATTTAGAAGTTAGTAACAGCCTCATGAAACACCTAATTCTGTGATTTAGAATCATGGAATCATTAAGGTTGGAGAAAATCTGTCAGATCACCAAGTCCAACCCCAACCCCCACCATGACTACTGACCACGTCCCTCTGTGCCACATCTCCAAGGTTCTTGAACATCTCCAGGGACAGTGACTCCATCACCTCCCTGGGCAGCCCGTTCCAACACATTGCCACTCTTTTGGAGAATAATTTTTCCTAACTTCCAACTAGAAATTTCCAGTCATCTAAAATGTGATTTTAAACATATAAAATATTTTCACTGAGCATCACATTCTTTGAATTAAGATCATTACACATTGTGATGTCATTGCATCACAATGACCGTAGAAAACATTCAGCTACTGATAGAAACAATATTTTTCAAAAGAATTCATTACATGAATAATTCAATGAGCAAGAACAGGTAGAATACAACAAAAGATATATTTTTTTTGCCAGAAAAGTATAGATGTGGCAAGGTGGCATGAGTTACACGGGTTAGTGGGCATGGTGGGGATGGGTTGATGGTTGGAATTGATGATCTTTGTGGTCTTTTCAAACCTTACTAATTACATGGTTCTACATTTCTATTAAATACATTTCTTTTTCTTATCATGCATCTCATTTTAGTAGCTAAGTATTTTCTGCATGTTGGTGGCATGTATGAAGTAAAGCTCGTCACAATACATGCTTGCACGTGGCATTTAGTCCCTATGCATAAATTATTACTGCTGTTACTTTCAGAGCAGAGGTACATCAATCCTAAAAATACCTCCTCGTCCTCTCCTACTGCCAGGTGTCTTCATCTGCATGCTGCCAGATCTGTGGGCATGCTGCCAGGATGCTAGGTCATGCCAGAAAGCTCTGCATTCCCACCAGCCCTCTCGATCTTGACAAGTGGAGATTAACGGATGCTTCAAGTCCCCTTTTGATTTACATAAACCATTTTGAAGTGACATGATTAAAGGTGGCAGTGCAGCAGAAACTGCATAAGACTGTGTTACTAAACAGCTCTGCATCTACAGAAAATAATTAAAACACACTCCTGGCAATAGCATATGCAGAGTGGTAAAAGGCAGCCATTCCTGGTGCAGAACAACTTTACTAACACACCAAAACTATCTGCTGTGTTTATTTTGGCATCATTTATTTATACTTTATCTATTAGCTGACACAGAAATGTAATTGGCTGTCTCAGCTATGCTAGATGTGAGATAATACTTCCCCTGCTACATTCAAATCACATACAAAGACATGCACAGACTTATCCTGTGAGAATGTCTGGACTGAAATGCGAAATAAATGCTTGCTTCATTATACAGTGGCTTCCAGCTTTTAATACTGGTTGGTTAAAACCCTTACAAGCCCTGGGAGTGAGCTTTGGGTTGAGAGATTCCTAAACGATACTCTCCACATCTGCCCTTCCATTACATTCTCTGTTCATCTCATCCACTAATTGCTGAGAGCAACTGCTGCTTTCTAGCTATTTATTACCATTTTCAGCAGAACACAATTGACCTTATATTTGCAGAATGCTTCTTTTGACCTGTCTGCTTCAAAGAAAGAAAGCAACAAACTCGGACCAGTTGATAATGGTGAAACAGAGGGGGAAATATAGTGGTAATGATGAAATGGATATAAGAATACTTAGGCTGCGTTTTAATTTAGTTACGGTGTGGTTTGCATCGAACAAAATTCCTCTCAGGAAATTTTTTAAGCTTACCTCTTCAAAGTAAATCATGTCATGATTCACTGTATGTCACACAGCCAGTTTTCATAATCTGTGTGTGAGATAAAGTAGAATCACACTGAGGCATGCAGCCAGTGGACAATTGCAAACTATGATCCCTCTGAAAATGGGCAGAGAAATTCAATTAATGTTCTACTTTAAGAAGAATCAGTGAGGATGTCATTGTATTTGTTCAGAATAGGAAATGACATTCATGATATCAGCATTCAGCTCCCAGTATAGCTACATCCCACTGGAGGTGACCTTGTTAACAAAAAGACAGTGATTCCTCTCCAGTTGTGGCTTACTGTGTTGATTCATTCCCATTTCTTCATTACAGAGTACTGTGATACCATAAAACCAAATCTTTAGGGTAAAATATTTGGTGCTGAGCACCTGCCATCCACACTGTATGTGTTTAAGATATTTTTATGCTGGAGTAACACCTATCCACAAAACACAATATCTAGCTGCTACGTCAAGGCTAACATAAGAACTAATATGTTCTAAATGAAGTTGAGTTACTTCCAAATCAAGTGGCTATCCAAACTGAACATTGAACCTTTTGGGGCCTGACCAGAGACACAAGAGGAGAAGTAAATATCATCCATGGATTATGAAACATCTCTTCATGTGGCAGTGCTTAAATATTGTACAAAATACACTTCTGGCTCTGTAAACTGTGGTTGCATTCCACACTGGCAATCTGAGAAGATTTCAATGCTGTTTTTCACACTGTATGATGATTTGCATTAAAACCAGTTCTTTCTCCCCAGACTTAACACTGTTTTATTTATTTTTTAGGTAGGGATCCACCTGTAGGATGGCATTAGATACCTTATGCAGGCTCTGTTGAAACTATATTTGCTTATTATATATGGCATGTTAGAAGGCTTAAGGAAACTTTTACAGAAAAAAGAAAATCAACTGCAGTTGCCAATATTTTCAGCCGTATGGTCCTAATTTACCCAGACTCAGAGATCAAAACACAGAGGGAGAGAATGCTGAAATAGCTTGCTAATTTATAAATTTCATAACAGCATATGCAAGATGGAAAACAGACCCTTACCCACTAGTAGTATGAGTGCAAGCAAGGCAAATTAACAGAAGATGAATGCATGATTTCCTAGTGAAATTGCATAGTCCAATGGAAGTGGGGAAGATATAGGTCCTTCTGTCTTCATCCCATTTGTCCCTACCAGCGTGTGAGCCCTCATCTCACTAGGAATGATTCAATTCTGTTTTTTGCAAGTGAAGAGACATCCTTGCCTCCTTACTTGAACTGATTGCAACTAAGGCTAATTGATTGCTGGCACACTGGTTTTCTTCACATTAAAATCAGACTTTTTTCCACTCAGGCACTGTGGAAAATACACATACAGACCTGTGGGAGTGCAGTCAAACTTCAGAAAATGAAATGAAAACATCACAGCTATTTATAGGAAATTTCTTGATGAGTGTGGAGTCATGAGTTGGACTGACTCAGTTTCTTATCATAGAAATCTTTTTTCACATTTTTGCTTGAGTTTCTACATTTTCATGTGCAGTTATTGACATCTCTGACAGAAGGCAGAGGTGTTTGATTTGTCTTTGCATAATTTACTCTATAAGCAGATAATGGGAGAAGGAAGACTCCCTTGGGGACTGAGGGGACAGTTTTTCAAGGTGGGAAATCAGTGCTGGAGGAAGGGACCTATCCTGCAAGGACATGAGGAATAAGGAGTGTGTCTTCAGTATCATTTGTCTCAATAGATTTAATATTTGCAGATACAGAGAGCTCTCTTGTTGTAGTTGAGTATTTTTGTGGTGCAATTAAACATAGTGATAGTACTTACTAAGCTTTGGGGGTCTGTACTTGTAATTGAGCACAACTTAAGTTTTTGTCCATGTCTTTTTGAGGAGATGTGTTTCTGCTCTGATGATAGCCTTGTTAGTTAGCCCTAACAACCCCTTTGAAGGGAAGACATCATCCTTCAAATTTTCTTTATGTTCCTTATTTGTATTCCTTTCAAGGTAACAGCAAAAGATGCACAAGGGAAAAACAATATCCTTTGCCATTTATTCTTCCTCATTTTACTTGTATTTAGGTTGAATTCCCATCTTTTTAGTTTTATTTCAAAATGCTTTCTCAGAGTAGTTCCAGAAAATAAAGCATGTGACTTCAGAAGAGAGCTGTAATTTTCCAAGTGGAGCATCTGGTCTTCTGGTAGTAAGCACTGCTAACACTGCACGAAATGGAGACGGAAGACTAATTATCACACCACTGAATTGTGAGAAGAAACCACAGAACCACAAGAGGATTAGCCACTACATGCCTAGTTGGCCGAAAGGCATTTTATTCACAGATGAATTTTAACAGCAAAGTCAGCTAGTGTCCAGAGAATACAGCATTTCCATAGCAGCCAGTGGCACGAGATAGAAGAATTTAGAAGTCAAACAGAATGGAAAACACAAAGCTCCAGAAAATACTCTGATGCAGCAAGACAGCCCATCTGCACAAATGACTTCATAGCACAAGAAATTGTCCCACAAGAAAATCAGAGGAGATGCAAAAGGATGGTAGAAAAATCTATGCATCTTTGCAAGCACACACTCCTTATTTTCTTGGAACAAATGTTCATTTGCTGTTTTACAAAGTATGGACAAAATGTTAGAATCATCACAGAATCATAGAATTGCTCAGGTTGGAGAAGTCCTTAAAGATCATTGAGTCCAACCACAACCTGACCATACTACCCTAACTCTAACAACCTTCCACTAAATCATGTCCCTGAGCACCACATCCAAATGGTTTTTAAACACATCCAGGGATGGTGACTCAAACAACTCCTTGGGGAGCCTATTCCAGCGCTTAACAATCCTTTCTGTAAAGAAGTTTTTCCTGATATCCAACCTAAACTTACCCTGGTGCAACTTCAGGCATTTTTTCCCATTCTGTCAACAGTGAGAAGAGACCAACCCTGCTCTCACTGCAATCACCTTTTAGGTATTTGAAGAGAGCAATAAGGTCTCCCCCCAGTATCCCTTTCCCCAGACTAAACAGCCCCAGTTCCTTCAGTCTCTCCTCATAGGGCACATTCTCCAAGCCCTTCACAAACCTTATTGCCCTTCTTTGGACCTGCTCCAGCACCTCCATGTCCTTTCTATACTGAGGTGCTCAAAACTGAACACAGTACTTGAGGTGGGGCCAAAAAATCATAGAATCATTAAGATTGGAAAAGACCTCTAAGGTCATCTAGTCCAACCATCCATCTAGCACCAATATTGCCTACTAAACCGTGTTCCTTAGTACTACAAATCAGAATGGTTCCCTAATTCACCTCTGCAAAGGTGTTCAATTTGACCACTCCTATGTTGTATCAATATCTCTCTCTGCTATGGATTTCCTTTTGCTGTGGGAGATGCTCACGGCATTTCTGACACCTTCCAAAATAATCCCAATGTCAAGACTGTCCCAGAACAAGCACCTGGAAAGAAAGGTCGTGTTACCTTGAGGTGAATTTTATATTTAAATAATTCTTCACAGGAAAAAAAACATGATGAAGAATATAAGAAACCCCAATAACTTCCAACACTTTGGTGTTGCAATCTGTAGTATTATGTACTCCAAGAGACTCTTAATCATTTTGGATTATTGGTCCTATACCTACTCTGCTCGAAGTGGTTGTGCATGATTCAGTACTCATTAAAAGCAATTTTTTTTTCATCTCAAGCTTTTTAACATTTCAACTTTGAATTGAGGAAATATTTCAATACAATCAGCACTGAACCCCCATTATTATTTTTTTTTACCAAGACTTTCTTATCACTAATTGTCCTTTATATTTTTCTTTCATGATGGTTGTGCTTCTCAAAATAACAGAACTTTGAATGCTTGGCTGCCACTAGCTCTGATTGTGTTTCAGGCAGCAATGGTTAGCATGAAGAACTTCATTCGGCATAGAAAATAAATAAATTCCCACATGCATTTCAGTGCCTCCCAAAAACCATCTTTCTATTTACAATGGGGTGACCTGAATTACCTTTTTATGTATATAGATGAACTAAGACTCTGCAGGTAATCAAAAGACCATTGCACAATTTTAGATGCAGATCTCTGAACAGAGTGGCAAGAAGTCCAGAATTTTGATTAGTGGAAAATTCATGTTTCAAAATATATTTTCCAGTCTGATGCAGCACAGAATTAATATTTTGCAAATGTGTTTTCAGTTACAGATACAAAACAAGCCCTCTCCTCCCCTAGAATACACTGACGGTCTTGTGCCTAGAGCCCTATGCTGAGCTGCAGGATGGCTGAAGTCAAACTCCTGGTTTGCTTAAATCATATAAAATTATAGAATGGCTTGGGTTGGAAGCAGCCTCAAAGATCACCTAGTTTCAATCCCCTGCCATAGGCATGATTGCCAACCACTAAATCAAGCACTAGACCAGGTTGCCCAGCTCCCCATCTAACCCTTTTTTTGTGCGTTCTCTTCTCTGCTGCCCCATATTGAGTATCATTTTGGACTTTTGCCAGCATAGCAGCACGTCTTCCTTTGGAAACTACTCAGCAAGGCACAATAACAACTTACAACCCCTGTACCTTCATGAGATGTGCCCATTATTACACTATTTGGTATAGTTTTTACCCTTTATTTTTAACATTTTATTACTGCAGAATCACTCCCATCATCAGCCACTGGTGGTCTGCATCACAATTTCTTAGAGCCTTCCACTCTTGCTTATCAATTGAAAAAAAAACAGATGTGTTGTTCCACAGCTCTAAGTCACAGGACTTAGAGTACATACTGGAAATGATTATATATATATATATATCTATATTTATTTAACTTTAATTTGGAGGAAAGTCATAGATGGGGTAGAGAAGAAATAATAAATCTGCATTCTGGAAAAAAATAGCAGCTCTCGTGGTTTCCATCAATAAAATCAGGAAGGAAGGCCTTAAGACATGAACATTTAAACAAACAAGCTGAAAAACTTAAAGAAAAGACAGTGGGAGCTCTGAAAATAGTTGCCAGCTTTCCAAGAAAGCCTCCTTTGTTTGTTTGGATTGTTTTTGTACAGTAAGGCGGCAGGGAGAGAGAAAGCATTTTAAGCAAGGGCCCCCTAACCACATGGGTTGAGGTGGGAGACTATGCTTTCATGTCGGTTACATGCAGAGAAATAATTATTTAAAAGTTTTAATGAGGAAGCTGTTCAAAAATAAACAGGGGGCAGAAAAACAAAGAGTAGTAACAACCGAAATGGAAAGCCTCTGAAATGTGAAGCTCTAGAGAAAGAGTAAACAGGAAAAAAACCTCACTGTTAGATATTTGCTTAACATAGGAAAAGTTCAGCAGGAGGAGGTTGCCCAATTCTCTTCTTATTCATGCCTTCCGTACTCATTCAGAGCTCAGCGACATCCACAAATCTAAAAGCCCTTCTCTTCTGGTTCCTGAACACTGTGCTTTATAATCTGTGATTTTTCTCCCTCCATACTCTTGCAATAGCCAAAAACTCACATGGAACCTCCTGGCTTGCAAGCAGGTGTGTCTTCCTAAGTTAAACACTTGAAGAAGAGGAGTGAAAATATATTACACATTATTTATTTTTTTTTTTCCCCATATTTCATTATTTGTTTCATTTCTCAAATTTACTGAATCACTGCATCTTGCATCCAGTTCTCCTTTAAGATTAATGACCACGAGTAAGCCTGCATATCCACCTCAACTGCCATTTCTCAGTGTGAATTTTAGACTCTGCTTTACAGATTTACTGCGCCCTAACTTGCTATCATTAGTTCTGTGCTAGGATGCCCTTTTACTTTCAATGCTCTCAGACGTAGGATTTGAATTTTGGGCAGTCTGCTGTAGAGCCAGGAGTTGGACTCGATGATCCTTGAGATCCCATTCAACTCAGGGGATTCTATGATTTATGGCAGTTTTTGAATGTATGCAAAAACGTAATCCAACAGACATGCAGCAAAGAAATTGTTGGAGAAAGAGCCAGCCACAAAGCTGATTTTTCACATCTTATGTAGCTTATGAAAATCTCTGCATTTTATTTGCTAGCTGAGCAAAAAGGACCAAGCTCCCCTGCAATATTTCATTAACTTTGAAGGAGAGACACCACTCTGTTCATGCACTATTTGATATTTAGCCATAGATTCCACTGTCAAATGCTAGCATTCTTTCTATAGTAACAACAATTCATGTTAAGAATTCACATCACCACTTCATTTGTGGAAGCTGCATCCCTGGAGGGATTCAAGGCCAGGCTGGATGTGGCTCTGAGCAGCCTGGTCTGGTCTTTGGCAACCCTGCCCATGGCAGGGGGGTTGAAACTAGATGATCATTATGGTCCTTTTCAACACAGGCCATTCTATGACTATATGATTAATAATTAATTGTGCTTTAATTGGCTGTCATGAATTCATTTGTCCTTTTATCTGCTATAATGATTCTGTGGAGTTGTTACGACTCTGCAAATATGACAGGTGAGTTTGACTTCAGTGCAAAGATGTTACAGCACTGTTGCTGTTACAGCTGAGGTGACTGGAGAAGTAGTCTTGTAGTGGGAGGATGAAAAATAAAACCATCACACACAGCCTTCCAGCATTTCACAGCATGATCATCTCACACCAGAGAACAGAGAGGTGTAGACCAGTCAACCTGAATGGTGACTGCAGTCTACAGAAACAGCTGTTCCTGTAAATGAAAATAAAGTGTAAGTGAAGAAAAAAAGAGCAAAGGAGCAAAAAGATGCTGCCTGTAAAACAAACAAGGTAAGCTAACTGGAAGGTCAGGCAATCTGCCACGCTTAACTGAACTCTCAGGACAAGTCATAAGTTCAAGATGGCTTATTGCAACGCAGTCCTGATGCACCACACAAATGTGTCAGGTCATCCTTTATAAAAGGTGCATAACAGTTTTTGGGTGTGGAGCCACAGCAGGTTGGAATTAAAGCAAAGAGCTCTTCAGATGGCAATCCTGGAAGATATGGTTTGTGCTTGGAGTCCAGTCCCCTGGCACGGGTACCTGGCACAAGATGCATAAGCCCTGCAAAATTTCACATCCCTTCTGTCACTCTCCCACCTCACAAGACAAATTCCTCTGCCAAATGCCCTACAAAAAAAAAACACAGATACGTGCTCAAAATGCTAAAAGCCACAAAACTGTATGGAGGCATATAAAAATAGATATTTTTAGCTCTAATACATAGCTTGATGTATATATATTCTGTAAAATATACTCCTTACTACTGTTCTACTGAATTTTCCATTGGAAAATACATGCAGTGAACATAGCAGCATGTCCCAGGCTGTATGAACACCAGCCACTGACTTTTGTACGAGCAAGTTGGTGGCAGATTTGATCCAGGTCAGCAGTTAGAGCTAGAACATCCAACAAAATTACACAATTTGGCATGCTCCTTCCTTTTCCAGTCTCCTGAATATTCAATGTACATTACTCCTAGCAACGCGAAAGTACAGGCTTTGGGGGGAGATTTAGCTTTAATTCTGGATTTTCTAAATCCTACTCTGAAATAGCCTCACCTCTTTTCAGCATATCTCACATGTTTCTTTGAAAGAAGTCAGAAGCTCCTTTTGAATGGTGCAAACTTTTCTTGCATGGACCCAATCAACCTGAGGGGTGGATGTCACTTTGCTCTGTTTGCAAGGAAGCAAATTCCCATGGCATTTTCCTATTCTTTCACTGTTGTTTTTCCTGAACTTGGATAACCTTGGGTTGAGTCCCTCTCTCTATTTGCCATTTCTAACTTGCTTCCTGCATTTATTATTATTAATACAATAGTTTGAAATTGCATTTTAAAAAGGCTGAAAACACAGAGATTTTATGACATCCCCAAGTACTTCTGCTACTGTTTCTTGAGAAATGAAAAGGAAGGGAAAATAAATTCTACTCTAATGTCTTCAAAAGACACCCCAGGGGTCCTAAGGGAATAAATAGATCTAAATGCCAGAGGAAGTCAAAGAAAGAATGAAACTCCATTCTGTTACAGGATTTATCTTTCTTGCAACAAACAGCAGTGAAAAAGTTCCCAATTGTTTGTGCATCTGTGTGTATTGCTGCTGTTATATCCCATTTCACTGGGTTTGTTGTTTCTAATTTCCTCTTGAAATGAGAGGGCCAGTCTGACACTGCAAAAGATTTACAGAGTTTTTAGGCTGCAAAGACATCCTGTGAGTTACACAGTTTCTGCCTGCAGCTCCCCAGCCACCCGCAGGGCACCCTGCATGCACCCAAATAAACTGCGCTCCCCATCTTCACACCAGAAAGTGTGGAGAGTTTTTCTCTTGGCAGCACAAGAGCAGAGCATTTCTTCCTGAATCACAGAATAAGGGGGGGAGGGAAAAACAAAACAAAACAAACACAAAGAAGTACAAATAAACCAGCAGCAAGGAGCTTTTGTCCCCTCAAAACAAGTGAGATACTGAGGCCCTGAAGAGTGTCCAGAGCAGAAGCCTTACGAGGAGCTGCTGAGGGAAATGGGATGGTTCAGTCTGGAGAAGAAGGTGATCAGGAGAGACATTATAGCTTCCTGCAACTCCTTGAAAGGAGTGAGGTGTGGGTCAGACTCTTCTCCCAAGTAACAACAATAAGGCATAACAGCCTAAAGTTACACCATGGGAGACTGAGATTTGATGGCTAGAAAAATTTATTCTCTGAAAGAATGGTGGAATCGCTGTCCCCAGAAATGCTGAAGAACTGTGGAGATGTGGCACTGAGGGACCTGGTCAGTGGGCATGGTGGGGATGAGTTCATGGATGGACTTGATGATCTTAGAAGCTTTTCCCAACTTCAGTGAGTCCATGATTTCATGAATCTCACCTCATAAAACCTTCACTCTGCACTCTGAAGATGGAGAGGATCCTTAGACCAAAGGGATGCAAAGAAAATTAACTAGCATTTAAAAGATGCTCACAAGCAGACAAAACATTTGGATTAATGGGGAAAAAAAAAAAAAAAAATCAATATAGAGGACATTTTGGAGTAACACTGCATTCATCAGGTGAAACTTAGCATCTACTGGTGTAGTTCTGATTCAGTCCTTTTCCTTCTGCATTTCTATTCAATACTGCTTTACATCTGTGGGAATCCATTTTCAAATATCCACGCTAATTATAACTGCCTCTATTTTTTGTTACCAACTGCCTTTACAGGGTTGTGAATATCTGCAGGCTTCACTGATTTCAACCAAATTTGTTGGCATAGAGTACGTTGGGTGACTGGCAGCCTTGTATGTGGCTCACGGCATACAGAACGAAGAGATTCTTTTCTAGATTACTTCAGATTTAATGATTCAGTCAAGGAAACATAAGTGATGATGTTATAAAACAGGAAAAAGAATCCAGGGTCCAAGCTCCCTGCTTTAATCTCAGATAAGTGTTTTTATGAAGTATTTCTAGCAACTTAGCCCATTTCCCATTTTATTTAAAAGAGAGGCAGCATATTTTCATTACAAGACAACTTTTCAAATGAAACAGCAGCCATGAATGCACATACTTCCCTTCCCCAAATTCCTTTCATTTAAAGGGAGCCTTACATACCCTCACTCTTCCCTACTACTGATATCAGACTTCATTCTTCAGTAATTACTGGATGTGCACACAGTCATTAAACATTAGTTTTTTCTCATCTCTCTGAAGGATTGAAATCCCCATGTCTAGCACAAGCAGTATCTTCTCCTTTGACTCACTTAAACTCAAAGCATTTTGCACTCAGAGCAAGTGCTGTAATTTCAACAAAGTGCTTTTTCCCAGCAAAAAATCTCAGAGTTGCTAGTAATGACAGACTCAGAAACGTGTACTGTCTCCAGCACTTGTAATAGCAGTAGCTCGCATTAGCATCCTGTGGTCAGTCACATCTGCCTGCATTTGCTCTCCAATTTATCCTTACATCACCTCCCCATGGGAGCCTACAGGCGACATCAGCAGCAAGTCACCCACCAGCAGCTGAAAGCTGCTCATCTCCATCAAAGCCTCCATCCCACTTAACCTCTGTTCAGAGAGCTAGAGAACGGGAAGCAATGACTCACAGTGTGAAAAATTGGTTTTTGGGTACTTGTGCAAATGAATTTGAGTTTAAATTGATTTATTTGTGGTTTTCCTTCTTTACATTGTGTCAAGCTTTCTTCAGGTGAAATGCATCATTTCTGTCAGTTTTCTTCAGGCCAGATTTAGCTACTCTCATTCCCATTACAACATATGTTTTGTGACTGATTTCAGAGGATCAGCTTCCAGAATAAAGCACTTTTCGGTTCAAGGAAATGGGCAGAAAGACACCTGCACATGCTCACTCACTGAAGCCTTTCATCAATTCATCAGTAGACAGAAAGCCTCAGGGACTTTACCATAAGCCTCAGTGATGTCTCTGCCAGCTGCAGATTTTCCAACCTTAAACAGATTTGTAGCAATCAGCAGTTCCCAGTTTCCAGAGGGAAACAGCTTGACGTTCCTGGATCATTGCTGATTTTTTTTTTTTTTTCCATCTGAAATCTCTTCTCCCCACTCAAAAAAATACCAGGGCAAAATCCAATGCAATTGAAAAACTGCCTTTCAGGCTCCCCAGAGCATGTCCAGTGTTCATCAGCCCCTTATCATGGCTGACCAGCATGGTGCACCCACCTGCTCTGAAAAGATCAAAAGTAAAACATTTTTAAAAAGGGAGATAGAACATCTTGGACAGATGGACCATTCCTCCCCCCCAAAAAATAATATTCCATAATGTTAATACAAGAGAAGTTTACATATTCTAAAAGCTTTTAGACTTGGTTTGTATTTTATTCCTTTTTCTTTCCCCTTGTGGATATAACACCATCAAAAAATTGTTGGTTTAAAAAAGTCTCATAAAAACAAAACAAAAGGCATGCCCATTGAAATTAGGTGCTTTTGTAGAATATCTCCCAAATTATTATGGAAGAGCATGCTTAGTTTTTATTTTACGTTATCCTTCATCTGCACGAAGTGTTTAATGGGAGTATTATAATTATTCTGCCTATTTTCCCCACTAAAGTTGTTGAAATTGATCTAGTTTCTATCATTTTATTGGCTCTCAGTGTGTCCATTTGTTTCACATCTTATGCTGAAAGCAATGAATATTATATTAAACTCAGTGATAGGCTCTCTGAGTCAGTGGTGAGACATTCTATCAGATTGTAATATAACGCTATGCTGCTTTTGCCTAATTGTGTTTTACCTTCGGAAGGGTAAATGCTCTGATTTTCTCCATTTATTCAGATACAGCAGGCTCAAGAAATGTCAGCACTGCTCTGAAAATAGATATAAAAGTAACACCTTATATCAGAACAAGGCAAATCAGATTTCTCCCCAGAAAAGCATATACAAGAAATAAAGAGTAAATGAAGGCAATGACTATATGCATATATTCCCAAAGCAGCTTCCTTGCCACGCTTTGATATGAGCATAATGACTTGTAACACTGTATAAGAGCAGGACAAATACAGAGGAGAAAAGTATTTCAAATATTCATGCAAATGAAAGACCGGCCAGTTTGTTGCTGAGGTTTTGTTCAAGAACATGCAGGTGAATGCGCTGACATTTTCACAACGAGGGCAGAAAACAAAAGGTTCCCAATTACTGTAAGCATGCCAGGATAGCCTCAATGGGACTGCTCTCACAAACATTTTGGAAAGCTCTCTGTTCAAAAAAATCACTATGCTAGTGGATTGCATCCTGTTGTGGCCGTGTCTCATTCTTGCACGTGATTAGATTTAGAGGATCAGTGAAAACTATTTTGGGACATGCAGAAACTGGGTCCTTTTTGCACCATGAAATGGTGAAAAAGGGAGAACAGAAAGATATGAACGGTAAACTGAGAATTATTCCACACAGAAGCATAGAATAGCTTAGAGTGGAAGGGATCTTACTAGTGTAGATACATGCCATACATGGATGGTGATAATCCTAAAGAGGTAGGTCACATAATCTGCTATGTTTTCCTCAAGGAACATAAGCCCAAATATATAAAAATCTTCCAAAAAAAAAAAAAAAATGGTAATTAGGTGTCAGACCAGGGAAGATGATGAATTCTTCATCTCTATACATTTTAGAGGAACGATCTAAGAGAGATAGCTCAAATGTGCTTTGTCTGTCTCTAGAGCATTGAGTTTACCTCTGTAAGTGGAGATTATATAGCAAAAATCCATATAATATTCTCCAGTTTTATAGGAGACTCTGTAGAACTACAGAATCACATAATCATTTGAGTTGGAAGGGACCCTCAAAGACCATCTAGGCCAACTCCTCAGCAATGAACAGGGACACCCACAGCTCCAGCAGGTGCTCGGAGCCCCATCACAGGGATGTGGTATGTGGAGACCTCTCTGGACCTGTTCCATTGCTGTGTTAAGTGAGAAGGGAATGAGAGCATGACTTGCAGACTGAAGTAAGACTGACATCGTAGCATGTCACTTTTGAATATGCAGTACTACTGCTGACTCTGAGTGTCTCATAGGGTAAATATTGCATGGAAATCTTTTATAATCTATTTTATACAGAGAGTAAGAGCTGAGGCACTTACAAATTGTTGACTGTCAGCATAAGATAGTCCAGAAGGAAATTAGGCAAAGATATGAATGTTGTTTAAAAAAAAAAAAAAAAAAAAAAAAAAGGTGAGATTTATCTTGATCACTTGATCAGGAAGATAAATATATCCCTTTGTATTAGAGGGTTAGGAATTTAAGGAAGCAGCCTGCTCTGATTGTAACAGATTTGTTTGCTGTTTAACAAGCTAGCTATTATTTACAGATTAGTGAATAGAAGTTATTATCTCTATCTATCAAATCATAGCCAGATAGGGTAACACATAAGGCTCTGAGTATCTGTCATTTCTGTAAGTACTTACAGTAGTATTCATAATGATTTTTAAAAATGATTTTAAAAAAAAAATATCAGGATATCTGAAGCTATAAACTGACTAGCACTCTTATGCCCTTCATCTTTCCTTCCTCTTCCTCTTGTACGGCAAAAAGCAATGGCCAATGAATCCCACTAAGCCAGTGTTACAAGATGCTATATGTGTAAATAATGGCATGTGTCTTTTTTGTCATGTTAATAAGCCAGGGGTCAGAGAAATATCTTCAGGATGCTGGAGAAAGCATCCTGAAGAGATGGAGACAGGAGAAAGAAGCAGAGTACAAGTATAGTCTGTCTGTTATTTAGCTCATTTATTACTAATATGACAGCAGTTTTCCAGCGATCTTTCATGAAGGCAATCTATAACTTTGAAAGTGTCTTTACCTAGCAAAACCTTTCCTTCCTATTTAATTATGCTCTTCAATAATTTAAGTCCTCTTTAATGTCTCATTGTATGTACTCATGAGGTAACCATTGCTGTCAATAGCTGCTGCTGGCTTTGGGCGTGGGATGCTCTCATGGTGACAGCTCAATTTGTGTGCTGACCTTTAGCTGAAAGACAGTGCACAAGATGGATATAAATTGGTAGCAGAATTCAGAGAGAGGCAAGTAACAGTTCACAGGAAAAAAAGTAGTTGGTAACTCTGCCCCCAGCATAAGGGGGTTGGAACAAAGTGATCTTCAAGGCCCCTTCCAACCCAAACCATTTCATGATTCCATGACATGGTTCTGTGAATAGGAAGAAAAAAGAATTCAGACCTTCCTGTGAAGCAAAGAAAAATGTAATGAACTGAATACATTTAGCAAAACTCCTCCACAATCTGACCATCCTGAAGAGACGGATTAGATTCTTTGGAATAGAAATTATTTCTTAAGCCCCTGTGAAACTACTGCGTTGACTTTGATGCATGTGACTTTATTTTAATTAGTCAGTTTCTTTAATGGCTCCAGTAAATGTAAAGTTTTGAGACAGACAATTTGGATCTGTTTTCAGTTATGTAGATCATAAAATCATAAAAATGCTAACTCAAGATAGTGAATAACAGGAGGTAACATTTTCCCTCCAGTTATGGGCCATTTTCTCAACAAGACACGGACTTTACAATCACCATGGTTGGAGGAGATCTCAGGAGATCTCCTGCTCTAAGCAAGGGAAGCTCTGAGATCAGCCTAGATTGCTCAACGGTTTGCTAATTCATCTCTTGAAAGCCTTCAACAATGTATAGCTATGTTCAGGCTTTCTCTCCTGCATATGCAAAGTAAAGGTGTTCAGACTTAAGTTAGTTTAGGTTTATGTTTTGCCTTGCCTTTGTAATAAAATAACAGTATGGAAAAGACAAGTAATTGCAGCTGAGCTGATAAGCAGATCTGCATTACTCACAACAACTTGACTACTTGCAATATTTCTGAACAATGTTAAACGGAGGAGATTGTTGGCCAGCTCAGAGCTTCTATGATAACATTGAGTTTAATATCAGATATTTAAATATAAAAAAATCATATTGGTGACAACAGTCACTGTCTGCAGAGAGGTGGGCTATTTCAACTACTGAATGCATCAAAGTACAACTCTATTTAAGATGAATGGGAGTAGCTAGCATACAGAGATGAAGAGAGTACATATCAGATAGAAGAGATGACTACCAGCGTTTTTCTAGTCTGCACATTTTTAAGGTGAGATAGGTCTAAAGAAAGCATAGTATTACTGATGGCTGTTTGATGTATCTTTAAGAAATTGTCTTTTATTTGATAAAATGAAGTTTAATCAGAACATTTTTCTTGCAACAAACAAGATATCAATTTTCTTAGAAAAAGCATTAGGATGCAGGCAGAATTTCTTGCCAAACTGAAAAAGCATAGGAACAAGGGACACAAATACCATCAGCTACTCCAAAGTGCCATTAGTTCAGTGGAAATGAGAGTCTGCACATTACATCTTGTACTCCGAAGACAAGCAGGTAAATCTTTGTGATCCAGTTGCTGTACATCACCAACACACATCACAGCTTTGTCTCCTCTCATCAAGGTTTTCATTGCTTCTTTCTAACTTACCATAGTTAATATTGCTTTATAACTACACAGACAAGCAATTCTTCAGATTGCACACAATTTTGCAAAGAGAGAAAAACTGTTTCATGGCTTGCTCGGATTTTAAAGGGTTGGTACCTTGGTTTTGATCCCATTGTTGCTCTCTGCCCATAAATCTTGTTTAGTCAATAGGATTTTTGCTGCCTGAAGGAATGCATGATCAACTGCACAGAGAAGCATAAAATAGATTTTTGTGCTTCAGATCTTTAAAACGTTTTTGTCAAGAAATAATTCCCAAAGCTGTATTTGGCTTGTACTTCTTTTCCTACATTGAATTTCTTTCATATGCTTTTTGCATGCTGAAGGATATGAGCTTCATGCTCATTTGCAAAATCTCAGTCTAATTTTTACCTCACTTCTTTTCTCATCTTATTTTGGCATGATGCTTTCTCTCACAATAATATTTTGTATGGTGATGCCAATTCAGTTATCATTCATTCGGGTTTAGGAATAATAACATGCTGATAATAATGCAGCACAGTAATAATATATAGTAGATTGTAGTGAAAATTCTTGCTAGTATGCTCTTCCACTGATGTACTTTTACATATGGTAGCTGTGATACATCTCTACACGTGATAAAACCACAGAAGATAACATAAGAAGTCTTTGGAATATGCTAGACAAATTGGAGAATCCACTGTGGGAAAACAAAAAAGGCCTCAATGAATTTGAAACATTACCTAATCTACCTTTTCCCTACACATAACCTTACCTGCCACTTGGCTGGCATCTCTTTGGTTGGTTATGTTCCTTCTTTGGGTTGCCTGCTTATAAGGCGCAAAATTAATGACAGTTTTGGGTGCTGTTTTTTTTTGAAAGTGATAAAGATCTTTAAGTACTTCATATTGCAGGAATATACTGTACACATTAACTGCATAAAAATTCTGATTTCTGTCAGTTTGTCTTTTAGGCAGTGGCCAAGTCCATAGTGTATACTCTACAAGAGCAAAACTGAACTTTCAAATCATGTCTGTATTACTTCAACATTACCCTTATCTAGAAAATCTCCTAGCCACTGATTTCATAATTTTTTTTAATGATTTTTTTTTTCCTGAATGGTTTCTAGTTCTACTACATTACTTATGAAGTAGGGTGACAACAATTGGGCACAGCCATGGCATTATAATGCTTCCAGCCTTATATCATAACCCTCTCAATATATTTTGACTTTTTTTTTTTGCATCTTGATCACTGAGCAGATGTTCTCATGGAGTTGCCCTCGGTAATAGCAAGTTCTTTTTCTTGACTGATTACAGATAATTTATAACTCAGCTATGTGCATGAGCAAGTGAATCATCCTTTCTCATGTGTATCACCTTGAAGTTATCTGCAGTGAATTTCATCTGTCATAAACGTTGTGCAGATAGTTTAGTCCGGGCATCTCCAAAGCCTTATTTAATCTTGCCTGATCTAAATTCTGTCTGATAAAACAATTTTCCTGGCAAAAAAAAAAAAAAAAAAAAAGTATATTTTGCCACTTTAAGGCCTTATTCTAGATTATTAACAATATTTATGGGTATTTGTTTCAGCTACTGCTGGGACTATGCGAGATATTTTCCAAGTAAGAAAGAAAGCAAGAGCTATTCCCCAAGAAGCTCAGCTATTAAATGTAGGTTTGCAACAAAAAGAGCCTGCCTGGAATATTTGGGATGATCATTATCTAGACCTGCTTAAACAAGAACAAATATACTATAATTTATTATAAATTTTGGAAATTAAACTGTTCATTTACTTTTCAGACCACACAGCATACAGAGCATGCATCCCTACAAGCTACATAATTTCATACCTGTTGTAGATACCCGTGACAATTGTCCTTCTGTAATGAAGTGTCACTATCATGTCTGACCCTTTTTTTTAGTCTTTCTACCAGTTTTCACCCTCAGGCAGAACCTTGCTCCGTGAAAGATCAGCTTCCTAAGGAACTTCTTGTAAGGAACGCAGTTAAAGCTTTTTAATAAATAATGTTGACTGGATCTCCTTTAGCCAGTATTTTAACAAGATCCTCAGGCTCACATTCAGCAGTCAATCCACATTTAGCAGAGCATTATCACCGCAAACCAGAAATTAAATACATGCCATAGTGCTTTTCTTAAGAGAGATGAACTTAAACAAGTTTCCAGCTTTGCTGCACGCCAGGCTTACAGAATAGATAAAGTAGAAACTGAAGCTTTCAAAGTAATCTTTATATTGTATATTGTTGCCTTAATCTCTCAGCATACTTTTCTATTTATCACAACCACCTGCTACGTATAATACATCAATTGTATTCCTCCTGGGACGTTGACTGCTTTACTACCTGCCTATCTGACACTACCTTGAGAAAACACCCATCCCCACTTGTGTATTTTCTAGGTGATATGTTGGAGATCTCTATATTACTGCAATTATCTTAAGAGATCATAGTCTTTCCAGAACTCAACTCTGCTCTTTACTACTCTTTCTAACTGTATTATCTTCGTGGAATTGACCTAGCATCCTTGGCTATCCAATGCTGAAAAGCATTCATTCTTCAATAGCTTAATCCCATTGAGATAAAGTCTCAATATCTCTGTTGTGCTTGTCTAAAATTCCTGATACCTACTGCTCACCTAAACATCATTCAGCTGTAGTTCTCTCTTCTTTCCCCATTTCATGCTATACTGATATCCTGCAAATTATTTCAATGTCTGGCAACGCAGAAGATTGATGTAGATCAGGACTTTCAATTTCCCCCACCGTCAACTTGGCAACGATAACTAAACAGAACAACCTTTTAAAGCACTGAATGAAGAATAAATCTATAAAAATTTAATTAACCTCTGCAGAGTGTATTGAATCCTAACTGAGTTTAATCACAGTTTTTGCAAGTTAGAAATTGTTTGGTGTATTTTTCACTTTTGCACTACAGTTTGTATATAAACAACCCAGTTTTCAACAATTAATAGAATCTACTGGCTTAAGAATTTCCACCTATGAGTGCAAGCAAAAAAACTTTTCTGGTATAATTACTGCTTCCACATATTTTTCTAAAATACAGACAAGTAAGAAAGAAGAAAAAAAAAAAAGTGGTGTGAATCAATGCATGGAAACAAAAGAGAAACATGCATTATTTTCTTCTGACTGAGCTCAAAATGGCTTGTGCTCTTTTGCTCCCACAGATGTCATTGTGAGTTATATCAGTTCATGCTGAAAGTGAGCTGGTCTGGATTGATCCATCTCCTCACTGTATCTCAAGAGGAAAAAGTTAAATACTTTTAGTCCAGATTTAAACTTCTACAAAAACTACCCTTGTTATTTACACTTTCTATGGCTGTCACATCTCCATCTCAACATCACTGATTAGGAGTCCATTGAGCAAGGTAATTTATGGAAATGGTGGGTGGATGGAAACTGATGTTTTGGCATTGAGAGATTAGCTCTGAAAATAAAAGGAGACAACTGAGTCAGAGGGAAGTACAAGAAAGGAATGAAAATGGATCTGGATAAAAGGCAGAGGAACGATTGTGTCCATGGAGATATAAATAAGTAGCGGGGGAGATCTGGAGGAAAGACAAAGAAACCTGCCTTAATTATTTTGAGTTTGGCTTGACAGCAGAAGAACTGAGAGGCCAAGATGTTAACATGAACAGAAAGAGTCAATTTTATAAGATTGATTTATGATTCATCTGCATAGTAATAATGTCTAAAGTTGTGTGAATATGGTTACTAACTTGCAAGAAAGTTAGGAGCAGTAGCAGAAACAAAATATGAAGTGTTTGTAATGGAGTCTCTTATTTTTACTATTATTATCATTCTTATTACTGAGAATCGCAGAATCTGAATCATCAGAATTACATAGGTCTCACTCCTATAACTCATCAGTCTTCTCTGGAAGTCACTGTTCACAGAAAGGCACAAATCTGTAGCCCTACTCAAGAGAAGTTTATCTCTGTGTTGGATGATAATTTTGACTGTACAGGGGGTAGAGGAAGTTAGCAATAGGCAATATCCTGTTTGGGACAAATGGATGAAACAGCCCCAGAAAGTGTCAGTGTTGTTCTTTGGTACATCTACGCTGTTTTTGGATGCCTGTGGCGGAGTCACTGTCCCTGGAGATGTTCAAGAACCATGGAGATGTGGCACTGGGGGACATGGTCAGTGGGCATGGTGGGGATGAGGACCTCAGAAACCTTTCTCAAGCTTAATGGTTCTATGATTCTTCAAGGATTGATGTTTAATTTTATCAGAATAGAATGAACCTCTAGGATTTACTTCCCTTTGCAGCTAAATCCTTGTCCAAGCTTAATTCTTCTCTTCTAGAAGCACGTAGGACAAACTGTAGCTTGCCCCAAAATGCTGACATAAGATCTGATACAACAAAATTTTGTGCTTTGTAGCAGTCTCATGAAGCCACAGGATCACTTCAAAGGGCAAGTAATCCTAATGCAAATATTACAACTTCCACCAACTGCCTGTGGTACTATATTCTCTGATTTTCTCTTCCTCCTGCACCAGTCAAAAAACCACTGGGTTAAAAGTGTGACACACTCAGGTGAGTGTCTACCCATTTTCCTGTCATGGTACCAGCCAAAAGCCTGGCTTTATACAAAGAGGAGGATTTGACAAACAAAATTTTAACCAAAATTGCAATGTAAGAACAACAGAAAGTTTGGTTCACTCATTACCATTCAGTCTTGTCATTTTAAGGAAAAAATAAGGCATTTTTCCATTAAAAAAGAAAAGGGAGGCATAGTTTTTCTCTCTCCCCCCCCCAGGACTCAGGGAGCACAATTTTTTTTTTTCCATTTTGAGGTGGTTTGAGAGGACAAGCTCTCCAGTGAACATCTGGCCCAGAGGCTCTTCTACAGAGTTTTTGCATCTGTACCCAACTTCCTCAGCTTTTCTTTCTTCCTCTCTCTTTCTAGCTGTCTCTGTGAAGATGTTTTTGTCTCTCTATCAATTTTCTTCCTTTTTTTTTTTTTTTTCTCTCTTAATAATCCAAGAAGAAAAGTAAGGATATACAAAAATTCTCCTACTTGCCCTCCACCTCCCCACATTTCCACTACTGGACTAATATCTTTTAACAAACTCAGCTTTTTGACTAAGATAAATCAATCAGACATTTTCTTCTCCTCTAAAGAAAGCAAAGTTTTACATTCACAAGTTCCCTTGTTATCTCCACTAATTAGGACATAGGCTCAGAATAACTAAAAGAACACAAGAATCCCTAAGGTAAATATTATGGCCAAATGGTGGCTTTTTTTTTTTCCTCCACACTGTGATTCTCTTCAATACAGTAAAAGCTCAGGTGAGCAATTAGGTAATTGAGGGTAGAACAATATCCTTATAATCCTAACTGTCTTTCTGTCAAAATAGCAGATACTTGTCTATTGCTTTTTATTTTCCCCATCTATATTTTCATACTTTCCTGAAGATATAGGGACTTAATAAATGAAACACAGCCTCCTCATACTCAAATTAGTATGATTACAAAAGATAAAATAAAAACAGATTCTCCAGAACTTGCTTTGCCAGAAAAGCAGAAAAAACATATACAAGAAATATTTTGATGCTGTACTAAGTGCAGAGAAAGGCAATAGCAGAGAACCAGTCCTAAGACATCCAAAAAAGGGATGATAAACACAAGCCAGCAAAAGAAATAAAGATTCACTTACCTGTCACAAGAACCACAGAACACAAAATACTACAGTAGAAGGGATCTCCAGGTAGAAAATCATCCATGGTGGCAGCCAGCCCTTAAATGAGGCTTAGAGAGGGCTGGAACAAGGTTCCACCCTTTCTGGTCACATAGATGAATTGTTTACACCTGTGCTCACAGGGCTGGTTGTATCCCTTCACCAGGTGCTCAATCATTGGTTCAGGCCATGACTTAGCAACTTCCATACAGCTGAAGGACCTTGTTTAGTGGGCAATATTGGTGGTAGGTGGATGGTTGACTGGATGAGCTTGGAGGTCTTTTCCAACCTTAATGATTCTGTGACACTAAGAAAAAATGTAGCAAATGTTATGCTGATCAGCATGGTACTGAAAAGTGTTCACATATTAGGAAATCATCTCGATGACGCCTATGTAAAATACTCTAAAATAAAAATGGTCATGGTCAGGTCCTAATAGTTCAAGATTACTTGTGAAAAAACATTAACTTTTTTTCCCATTCTAAATTCAATATATTCATCAGTAGATTTTCTGTTTTCATCTTCCACTCATAAATGGAAACTTTTCAGTGCTGAAATACCATTATTCAAATCATCAGCCAGCAGAAATCAGCCAGGCTTCATTATAGGTCTATTTGCACCACCTGAGATTCTGACCAGGGGTATTTTCCTATCTGCGGGTAGGAAATTACAGAATGGCCAGGGTTGGAAGTGACCTCAAGGATCATGAATTTCCAACCCCCTGCCACATGCAGGGCCACCAATCTCCACATTTAATATCAGGCTGCCCAGAGCCCATCCAACCTGGCCTTGAACACCTCCAGGAATGGATGGGGCATCCACAGCCTCTCTGGGCAGCTGTTCCAGCACCTCACCACTCTCTCTGTCAAGAACTTCCCCAGCATCCAACCTAAATCTTCCCTCCCTCAACTTAAAACCATTTCCCACTGTCCTTCTGTTATCTACCCTTTCGAAGAGTTGACTCCCCTCCTGTCTGTAGGCTCCCTTTAGGTACTGCCATGAGGTCACCCCACAGCCCTCTTCTCCGGGCTGAACAAGTCCAGCTCCCTCAGCCTGTCTTTGAAGGGGAGGTGCTCCAGACCCCTGATCGTCTTTGTGGCTCTCCTCTGTACCCTCTCCAACAGCTCTCTGTCTTTCCTGTACTGGGGGCTCTGGAACTGGACACAGTACTGCAGATGGGATCTCACAAGAGCGGAGTAGAAGGGGACAACCATGTCTCTGTCCCTGCTGGCCACCCCTCTTCCAATGGAGCCCAGGATACCATTTGCTGTTTGAGCTGCAAGAGCACGCTGCTGGCTCATGTTAAGCTTTTCATCCATCAGAACCCCCAGGTCCTTCTTGGCAGGGCTGCTCTCAAGGACCGCTCCTTCCAGTCTGTATGGACACCTGGGATTCCTCCAGCTCAAGTGCAAAACTGTGCACTTTGCTTTAGGTTCACCCAGGCCCACCTTTCTAGCCTCTCGAGGTCCCTCTGAATGGCATCCCTTCCTTCTACCGTGTCAACCACACCACTCAGCTTGGTGTCGTCAGCAAACTTGCTGAGGGTGCACTCAACTCTATAATCAATGTCATTAATAAAGATGTTAAAGAGCACCAGTCCCAAGACAGACCCTGTGGGACACCGATGAAGCAGTAGGTGAGTTTGAAAGCTAGAGAGCCCTAAAATCTTCCAAATAATATGTTCATAGAATAGATTGAGTTGGAATGGACCCACAAGGATCACTGAGGTCCTCACAGACCACCCAGATCTACACTCTATGTCAGAGCATTGTTCAAATGCTGTCTGAGCTCCTGCAGCTCATAGCTGTGCCCTCTGCCCTGGGCAGCCTGTTCCATGCCCACCATCCTCTGTGTGAGGTCTATTTCTCAACCTGACCCTCCCCATGTCCAGAACAAAAGGTGTGCTATATGTTCCTATGGACAGTACCTCTTGAGTTTTGAAAAGCTTTATAACATGGGAAAGAGTGAGGCAGGAATGCTCACACTTGTAGAAATGTGCTTTGGTTACTGCTAGTTTATCTATACATGAAAAAATAGTGGAAATAGGAGCAGATGTTTGAAAAGCTTTTAATGCAAAATATTATAAAACAATGCTTTACATAATTGGAGCACAGTTGTAGGTTAGGATGTAGATGTAAATGCTGCACCTGTTATGGAGCTGAAAATCTTCATTTTGCAATGGCAAAATTTCCCTCCTTGCTTATGGACTCAGTGAATCATAGAAAATCAGATTTTCAACTTGAGTAGAAACACTATTGTTCATTCCGCATCCGACTGAGAGCACCCTAAGCTCAGGGAAGAAAAATACCATGTTGAGACAAAGAGGAGAAAAATCCCCAGAAGATTTACATGTTTATATTTAAAATAAAATATTGATTGCTTGAAGCTATTCAGGGATTTTTAAGTTGTAAGGAACTCAGAGCGGGGAATAGACTAAAGGATACAGTTCAGGTGGGGAAGGCATAAAAATGCAATTTATCACCTGCTTATGAAGTTTATTACATAAATTTCAACACCAGGTGGGTTTTTAAATGAGATGTGCATATACTCCTCAAAGTTTCCTGCAAAATATCATCAGCCTTCACAGTAGTTAAGCACCGGGTGCAAGTGCATTAGAAAGATGCAGGCACTTATCAGTACATAAAATATATATACTCACATTCTGCAGTAATGGTCATTACCATGGGCTATAGGGCAAATAGGTTTCAATTGGTCTTTTGAAGTTCTAATTTAAATACTGCCAGAAAATTACAAGTGTTCTATCAAGTTGCAGGGAGAACTTGGGAAAGGAAAACCTATTATCCAAATGTGCGTTTAGCTCAGGAAAGGCACTGAGTACCAACACTTGTGAGCAATGCCATGAGATTTGCTCATTGCATGTTGTCAAGGTCTTGTCAATTTATAACCTTTAACTATATAGATTTTATGTCATAATTACACCTCATTAGTAGCTTTGGTTGTCCTGTTGTCGAGGCATTTTACTGATTCCCATTTCCAGATAAACTGTATCCAAATACAAACAGCCTATTAAGATTATTATCTTTGCTAGTAGAAAACAATCTAGCTCAAATCATTTTTAAAAGGGCGGCTAATTATTCTTCTCTGCTTACTTTAACAGGACTTCATGATATTTTTTTCTTTCTGAGAGTAAAGATATTTTCAATCCTGCCTCTTATCCAAGAAAAGGGAGAAGCTGGAGGGTAAAGGAGAGGGAATCTATGTCACTGTTCTGTGCCCTTTTAGAGAATAAAGTTATAATAGTTATCTATCACTCTGCAACTCCCAAGTAGGAGAAACAGTCATTACTAAAACCAAGAATTTCCACAGCTGGTGATAGGTATGATGTACAAGGGCTGCTCTGAAGGTAATGCCTTCTGCTTTATTTTGTTGGCCACTGATGTCAGTTGCAGATGTTGGTGAGATGGCAGTACAGGTTGAACCTTCCCACCAATATCCCACTACATTTTGTTGCAGATGGCAGCAGAGGGGCAGTCTGACAGCATAGCATTTGACACAGAAGCGTGTATGAAGAAAAGGTGTGTCTTTGTATTCCTCCATGCAGAAAAAAGGCCATTGAGATCCCCTGGCACTTGCTGAATGTTTATAAAGATCAAACAGTGTATGTCACCACAGTGAGACAGTGGGTTGTAAAATACTGTGAAACAGTGGGTCACCTATGCAGGAGCAAATATTTACAAGCATGGCATGCAGGCTCTGTCATCACTGTTGAAAATGTTTTGCTAATGGTTGTTACCATGTCAAAAAAGAGTGTTTTGTAGCTGAGAATTTGCTCTATCAAATCAAACAGTGTTATTATGCTCTTTGTATTTGATGTAGTTTCTATGGAAATAAATAGAAGGCATTACTTTCGGAGCAACTGACAGATAACCGTTGCTGTCAGTTGGCTTTCATTACAAAGAATGAGATTCGTTTCCTAAATAAAATTAATTCAATTTCCTTTTCCATTGTTCATTTTAAAATCAAAGTCAGATCTTCCTGAGGATGAATTCATAGAACCGTAGAATATCTCAAAATGGAATGGACCCATAAGGATCTCTTACTCCAGCTCCTGGCTCCACATAGGATCACCCCAAATCCAAACCCTGTGTCTGAGAATGTTTACAAATTTTTCTTGAATTCCAGCAGCTTGGGGCTTTGACCACTGTCCTAAGAATCCTGTTCCATGCCCACCACCCTCTCAGTGAAGAACATTTTCCTGATAATCTCCTCTAAATTCCTTGAATGTAGGTGTCAAAGGCATAGAAACTGTAACTGTATCACCATGATTTGGAGCTACATTAACACGTATAGAACCACAGAAACAATGAATAATAGAATGTCTTGGGTTGGAAGGGATCTCAAAGATCATCCAGCTCCAATCCCCATGCTGTGGGCAGGGTGGCCAAGCACTAAATCAGACACTGCCCTGAACTTCATCCAATATAACCACGAACAACTCCATGGATGGAACATCCACAACTTCTAGGGCATTTAGTGTTTCATCTCTGGATGCCCTTCAGTTCTAGAGCAACTCCTGGTTTATGGGGGCCTAAGCATTAAGCATCTCTTCTGAACCCAGGTTACCACAGGGTAGCACTTGTGCCCCAGGTGTCTGTGTGCTTCTCTGTCCTCTTTGTAACAGCAAGGGTGCAAAACAAGAGCCTCAGTTACCAGCATCATGGGGATGTGATTGAGTAGGGCAAGCTTCCAGGAAGGGGGAAAGCAGCAGAAAACAGTGGGATAAAGCGGGGGGCATCATGGACCTCCTCTAACAACATGCAGCCACTACTTATGGTACAATCTCCTATTAAATAATGATGACTCACTCTCCAGACAGTAATTTATTTATATGCCTGCTTTAATGTTTTGCAAATCGCTGCTTAAAAAATGCCCAGCTGGAAGACAGGAAGGCTTGGGAGACAGAGAATCAATTTGATAGAGAATCATATTAAATAAAAATGACATGAAATTTGACAGCAAGTGCTCGCAGTTGAAAATAAAAACTATAATCATCCCCGAAGCAGAAATGCAGCCTCATTGCTGGGACTTACTGTTATAGCTTGAGAGACCAAGTTTTTACTGTAACTAGTAGAACAGCAACAAAAAAGATACGAAGAAGAAAAAAGGCATTAATTTATACTCAGTTACAGCATTTCTTCCACTGAAACATCCTATGAGCTTATGGTTTTTCAAGCCAGAAAAGAATACTATCTTGAAAATCTTGCAGTTTTTAAAGTCAGAAGGGAGTAACATAGTCCTTTGAAAAATTTGCTATGCCTTGTAAGGGAAAACCAAGAGAACCAGTAAGAGAATAAGGAAACTTTTAAAGTGCTATCAATGTCAAAGAATTATGTCAGGATCTTGGATTGGAAATTAGCATATAGACCACAGAGGAGGCTTCTGTGCATGCCAGAATGGGTATAACATTCTCGATTTGGTATCTGGATTGGAAACAAGATAAGGACAAGTGAATGAGATAAGTGTAAGATACCTATTTGATTTCTAGGCCACATTTCTGCCACTGAGGATTTGCCTTGCCCTTGGGTGTGCAGAGAGGAATGCCTGCCTCTGTGAAATATATTCAGTTTCACAGCTATTAACTGCTTTGTGAAGGGCCAAAGTTTCCAAGGGACTTCAGGTGAGGAATTCCAAGGCGATGGGGCTGAGGATCAGCATATTACACACCTTTGTGAAAATTTCTTCTAATGGCAATGAATCTGAAAACATTTCAGCTGATGTCCTCAGTCACTGCCCCAAGGTGTTCTCTCCTTCCCTTCATGCCCATAACTTGATGGAAGTTAACTACAGTAGTTGGGTAGCTTAGAACAGGTCAGCTGCTATTGGCATTTTCTCTTTGATTCCTGTTAATTGTAATAGATATTGCTTCTATTGACACTATTTCCATCTCTATCCATCCACTTTACTCTGATCTGCTTTCTGTTTGGAGCTGGTGCTTGAAACAGAGACAGGATTGTTTGCAGGAAAATAAGAATTTGGCCAACAATAGTCACTATTTTCATAAACTAATTGGTTGCTCCAATGATGTGGCTAAACTGCAGTGTTGCCTATTGTCCCTCCATAGAAGATGCCAGATGTTTCACTGCAGATTTAAAGGTAACCAAGGTCATGCCTGCATGGATGGTGCAGACAGTGCCTTTCTCCACTGTGCAAGCTCTTAGCTGCCTGGATATGAGCCAGCTCCTGTCAGGAAATCATAAAGCCCCATAAGTCTAACACAGTTAGCCTTCTCCAGAACTACTAATGCTCTAATGCGATTATGCAACTTCTGGACTGGAGCATTGGAAAAGAAAGATCCTGGTGCTACGTAGATATAGCAATGCTTTTTTCCTTCAAACGACAACTTTCTGATGGCTTGTGCTTTCCAAAAAGCTACTGAGAAAATTTGCAGCCATATGTTTTATCCCCCCTCCCAGACACGATGTCCTTTGCAAATGCAGTTTACTTAAGGGTATCTTGCGTACAAAGATAGGTCATTTAGTGGGAGGCCAAACACTAGTGGAAAGAGAATCTTGTTACTGTCAAAACTCTCTTCATTCCTGATAATAAAGCAGCATAGAATGGTGTAATTCTAGTGTTATCATGAGGAGCACAATAAAAAACCAGTTAAATAACCTTGGGATAAATCCAGAGGTGAAAAACCAACCTGTGCTCCGAACTTGTGCCACAATCTATTTTCACCTGAACTACTTGCCCATGGATGGCTGGTCATCTGAGATGGGAATCGTGCAAAATTAGGCATCTTAAGAAAGCATCTGCTTTTAGGGATAATATGAATGCGCTGTTGGAACAATCTAATGCTCTCCATTGGCTATAGAGGAAGCATTTAATTGGCTTTACTAAACACTTAACTGACTATGAAGTGATTCTGACCTTCAGAGTCCAGCCATGCCAGCCCCTGATCACAGATGTGATCTGAATGTGGTGATCTGATGTGCAACATAAATTCAGATTTCTTAATATTAACATGAATTTAAGGACTATTGTTTGTAAAGATAATTAATGACAAGATTAGGATGAAAACACGAGCAGCCAATGATTGTGTCACATCAGGTCTTCGCTTGTGTGACTTTGTGCTTCATGGTGTTATTTGTACTGAGTTTTTGTGGTGATTTTGGTGACAGAGAAACTGCATTAATGGCTGCACAAAACCTGTATCTGCTTTTATGCACTAGAATAAGTCAGACCTCCAGAGAGTGTGTGCTTTTATGTTTGCAATGATCTATCCCAGACCACAGCATAATTCAATTAATGCTGTATTTCTGTTTAGCGTGTCCACCAGCAATTCAAATAAAACCCATTCCATCAGCTGCTCATAAAGTGCTCACCAATAAATCCTAGCCTAGTGGCTGCTTAATGAAGCAGAAACACATCTGGGTTTGGGGCTGAAGTGCTTAAACCACCACCCAGGGAGGCAGGGCAGCATGTGGAGGCACAACACAAAGGGGAGTTTGACAGTGAGATGCCCCCAGAAGGTCTGGGACAACACTGGTGACTTTGCCTTTGGGAACACCAACAAGGGACAGAAACAGCAGCTGTGCACGGAGAGGCTGCATCCTTCTTTGTGGCTTTAGCAAAAACACACACATCCAGGAGCTGGATATCATCCACCTCAATGTGACCTTTCATGGTGCAATTCAATTGTTCTCATTACCATTATTGCACTGGGTGCTGTTATGCAGTTGTCTGCTTTTCTGCTAGTTGCTATCTCTCTAATTATCCCCTACAGTTCTTCTCTTTGGCTGGATGGCTGTTGAGAGCTTTCAGTTCCACTTAGTTTTGAGTTCACTGAAATACTTTTTGACATGCAGAAAAAAAGCTAGAGTAGGGTTTTTGTTCTCTATCCTCTTCCTGAGGTATGTGAATTTGCTTCCATACTGCTGTGTAAACTATACCCAGTCTTTCCTCCTCAAGAGAGAAAGAGGAAGAATGTTTTGATCCTCTGACACTGCAATTTCATAATCTCTTTGTGCAACACATTCAAAATTTAACAGTAATAAAAATTAGAACATGTAGGATGGATTACGCACCACAGCAGTGAGTCTTGGTAATTTTCCCTCTTAAATATGACCTTCAGTGTGGCTTAATTTTGATGTTTGTTTTTCCCTTCTCTGTGCTCTGAAATGCATATCAACACTACAGCATTGCTCAGTTCCTGCTTGCCAAGACTGCTTTCATTTGGATTTGCAGACAGGCTGCTGAAATCTGTGGAATTACCTTTGTGGAAGACCCAACCTCTATTCTCAGGCTACACCAACAGTGGAATCTCTCTCACTTTTCTCTCACTTTTATTTCCCTCTTTTACCAAACAAGAATGTAACATTGACTTAAATATTTTTATTGAACAGGAGTAGCCAGAACTGTGTGAACAGCCTGAGATAAGAAAACTATGATGTTTTGGAAAGAACATTTAATGATTTATGATATCTATTTGATGTATTCCGCTTGATACCCTTCAGAATCACATTTGTCTTTTCCATGACAATGCCATGTTGGTTCACATCTATACTCTGATGGACTAGTATACCAGAGTATAACCTTGGAACTTTACTAGATTATTTGTGCCTAGTCTCCATGTGTGTGACCTTATAAATTTAAAATATTATATCTCATCCAATTTCTCTGATTTTAGTTCCTGTTCAACTATTTCAGTACAACTGTAGTCCTCTGTATCATGATGCTTCCCAGTTTTTTGTCATCAGTTTAATTAGCATCTTCTGGCTTTTTTCTAATTTAATTAGTGAAAACATTAAATAGGATCATTCTTATCGCCTAGTCTTTGAAAATCTCATCAGAAAAACTCTTTCCTTCTCTGGCTTACTGACAACCTCTCACTGCTTCTCATCCTCTTACTTTATAGCTACAGTTCCTCCTTTATTCTTCCACTGAAACTGACACTTCCTTTGGAGCATCTTCCTAATAATTTAATTTCTATTTAAGGGGGTCAATCTGACATATACATCAGTCATTTCCAGAGTGCAAATGTGTATTGCAAACAACTATTTTCCACACCAGTGACAAAGAAGAAAAAGTTTTTCCTTCCATAATGTCAAGGTTCAAAGCCAGCGATTTATGCCATGAAGTTCTTGGAAAGACAGCATACGTTTGGAGCAGGAGGTTGGACTGCACAGTCCCCTGATGCTCCATCCCATAATAACATTTTGTGTGATTAAAAAAAAAAAAAACAGATTTGAGTGACCAGGAAAGAAGGAAGGCCTGATTGTTTGGCTAGAAGAACAAGTATCCCAGATAGGCTGCACAGTTTCCAGCCTTTCTCTAGCCTGCATGAAGTCCTACATAGACTGCATGGATGTCACAGTGATCCTGCTTTGAACCTAAATTACTTCATAATTCTGTGTCCTCATATCTTACTGTAGTCCATCTGTCCAGAAAGAAAACTATCTATGCTCCAGGTCACCTATATCATCAAAAGAAACAATAAATTAAAAAAAAAAAAAAAAAAAATCTCCAAGGATAAAGCTTTCTATATGTTCATATATGCATATACATGCATATATATGCATTCCCAGTTGGAATGAACCAGCAATCACTCTTCACTGACTCCAGAAGGGATGCTCGTAAGTGTCCAGCTTGGATTAATCGTGACTTTATACGGCTAAAGTTATCAAATGAATCCTGTATCAAATCACAGAATCCTTAGAATTGGAAGGAACTTTTAAAGGCCATTTAGTCCAACTCCCCTGCAATGAACAGAGACACTCACAGCTCCAGGTGCTCAGAACCCCATTCTGCCTGACATGGGGTGTCTCCAAGGATGGGGCATCAACCACCTCTCTGGGTAACCTATGCCAGAGCCTCACCACCTTCACTGCAAAAGACTTCTTCCTTAAATCCAACCTAAAAGCTCTTGAGGCTTGAAACTATTTCCCCTTATCCCATCACCACTGTATTCTATATTTCACAAACTGCTAAGTTAAAAACAATGTAGTAGAAGAAAATCTTATTACAGTTACATACACATCCACTTTCACTACTGTCACTTGACTGGCTTTTTGGGTAGATATCTTTGTTTTGGACTTCTGGAACTAAGAATGTGAAAAAAAGAATGGGGTCTGAATGTCTAGTGGCTTTTTTTTTTTTTTTTTCTTATACCATTTGATATGAGAAACATCTCACTATTCTGTCTAGAATTATTACGAAAAAGCTTTCTTCACGGTCATGTTCAGAGAACATACAATAAAGCTGTCTGAATCGTTCAGAATAAACCTCAAGTTCTTCACATACACTCAAAACAAACCACCACGTGCATCTAACATCCCACACAGTCCACAGTTTCTTCCATCCTATAAATAGTAACTGTGAAGGAAAACGTTGGTAAAACGTCGCCTAGGGATGGAGAGTTACTGAGATTATGATGCAATGCCCGGAGCCAAAGGCTGAAACTTCTTTGTGTAACACTGAGAAGTCTTTTTTGTTGTCCTAAGGGCAATATTTTCCTCTTCAGCTGATCAAAACTAAATGCCAGAAGAGTATTCTGAACACATCCCCAGCAATCTTTTCCCCAAGCAAAAGTGTATAGCCAACATGGTTTCACTTTGCATTTTGACACCATATACTGGTGAATAATGTTCAGGTTGCATGTGTTTCATATATACAATAGAAAATAATCAGAATCACAAATGTTATGCCTGCAAAGTCAAAATATGTAAAGCTCAGGAAATGCCACAGTTAGGTTTTGTTTATGCAACTTGACCTTGCCTCTCTTGCTCTGTCCTGAGCTGCCATCACTGCATATTACTTTCCAAAGGCATATGATGAAATTATGCTACTTCAATCTGCTGCTTTGTGCCCCTACTAGAAAGCATCATATTTCCAAAATGTTCACATTCCATGAACTGTTTGTTTTCCCTTTGTGTCTTCAAGCCTTCCATCCTTCCTGTCCACCACTTCTGCTCTTCTTGAAAAACAAAATTAAACAAAGTAAAGGAAGAAAACAACCAACAAGAGGAAGAACTGGATATGCCTTGCAAAATTTCTTATTATGAAATATAAGAGAGCCAGGAGCATTGCTTACTTGAGCTTTATTTTGCTCTTTGTGTGAGAAAGCGTGGTTTAAAACCAATTGGAAGGTGGCAGTAGAAATCTTCCACAGATCCTCTTGAAATGATCAATGCTTTCCACGGGATTGTTGGAGGCTAGTGCTGCTATTTAGGTATTCAGAGCTCCAATAATGAGTGCTATCTCTATGGTCAGTAGAAAAGTAACTCCCAAGGTTACAAAGGGCGTTTGTCATTGCAGAGAGAAAGTGAGTAGAACACAGAATCACAGCTCAGCACCTTAATTGTGGGATCTTTCTGCCACTTTTCCCATGCTGTTCTCCTTTCTTCCTTTTCTCCTTCTTAATTCCTACATCAAACAGGAGGATTACCCTAGGGATGTGCATGGTACAAACGCCCTGACAAAGCATTTTACATTGCTCATAAGGAGGTTTACGAATCTCCTGTGAAACTGCTCCTGCCTGATAGATTTTTGAAAACTACATTCTCCTATTAGTTTTCTTTCTTAGCCTTGCACATATGGAGTGGATTAATTTTACACAGTTGCTGTCTGTCAGTTAATATTATGTGTGTCATGAGGTTTATTTGGAAAGGAAAATCAGGGTGCTGCTTCTTCAAGCATAAAGCAGATGTTTAATGCTAATGGTGAAAACAGCACCCCCTGAAATCAATTTAATTATCTGCACGTGGGAGGCTAAACGAACCTACATGCACTTACAGGATCGGGGCCCTATTAGTTAAAAATAATGCATGTATTGTGTAGATGTGCAAGATTTCCAGCTAAGACAGTTGATCCAAGATTAGTCATAGACATGTTAATTTCTGTTTGTTTTTTTTTTTTTTTAACACTGACCTCTTGATAAAGTGTATATTGGAACAAGGGCATAGATCTGAACACAGAAATAGTAATGTTTTATTGCATTTGTCTGTGTATTTTCAGATGCCACCAGCATATGGTGGCTCCCCCTCCACATCCAACCTTCTCCTCTCTAAATCTAATTAAAATTGATTGAGAAGGGAGCTATGTAGCTATGAATCTTTCTTCTTCTTTGGCATCACGTATCAAAAGGTGACAGGTCTATCATATCACAGCAGTGAACCTTTGCCAGATGCCTGAGTCATACTGCATTTATCCATGCAGAGAGACTTGTTATTATTCTTACACTTTCTAACACGTGGCATAATTATAGAGCACACTGTAGCTGTAATATATTTAGGAATTTGTGCTGAGTGTACTATGCCTTGTGTAATGTTAAAGATATTTCCATGTTTTGTTTTCTTAAAAATGGCATCTAGACTTATTTCAACTGTTTTTACTCATACCTACTTGTAATTTTTTAATACACAAAGCATAAATATTTTATTTGTAATTAATTATTGAAATAAACAGGAAAAAGCAAAATTTAAGCTTTTCAGGAATAGCATACTTGGTTCTTTATTCTTTTAAATAAAACTTAGCATACTCTTTATTTCCTTTCTGACAGGAAACATGGATGGACTTGGAGTAGGCTCAGAATTTTTTCCCATGGCAACCCTAGGACCATATCCCTTGTGTGCTTATCTAGCCTTCCTCTTCCATCACAGGAAGCACAGCACACTGAACAAACTGCACTGCCACTCTGCCAGTTGTGCACTAGACTTGGCCCAGAGCTTTTTGACTTTCCTTCATCAGTGCAAGTGACGTCCATCTGCAAATCTCTTTCCTCCATTACATGCCTGATCTCTTTTGTGGGTGGGACTTTCTCACTGAAGTCACTCCTTGACTTACAGCATTGACATGAGCTTTGCAAATCCCCCTACCTTGGTATAAGAGAGCCAGATAGCACACCATTATTAAAACCCTTGTATTGATAATGAGAAAGAAGAAACCTGTGGGCTCACAACCACACAGATCACAGAATGAGATTTTCACGTCCTGCAAACTCAGCTCCTTCAACAACGTGCTGCACTTTCTAATTATTCATGAACAGCAAATCTCTGTCTCTGAACTGCAATTTTAATTGTAGAAAAAATTGTAAGGAAAATAAAAAAGAAAGAAAAAAAGAAAAGGGAAAAAAAAAGAAGAAAAAGAATAAGGAAGGGGGAAAGGAAGAGGGAATGAGAGAAAGAGAAAAAAGAAAAAGGAAAAGAAAAAGAAAGGAAAAAGGACAGGAAAATAAAAGAAAAAGACAAAAAGAAAAAGAAAAAGGAAAAAGGAAAAGGAAAAGGAAAGACAAAAAGAGAAAGAGAAACAAGGGAAAAAGAGCATTGTTCTTTTCATTCAGGCTTGTAGAGCACTAATCCGGGTTAACAATTATATCATGAGTGAGTCCTCTTAAATCCTGTACAGTTTTCCTCAGGTATGCATTTGTATGAGAGTGCAGTAAGAAACTGATGGCATATTTTGACTGTTTAGGTTAAATTATGCTTAATGCCTTTAAAATGAAGGAGGTAGAGAATGAACGATTTGGGGAGAGAAGGGGTGAGAAAACAATGGAAAAAAACTGATTAATATTGCCATGAATAAATAGCTCCCTTCAGGGGACAACAAACCAGGTTGATGTGCCATGCATACCAGAAGCTGGAAGTATTTTCAGAGCATGGGAGTTTATTTTCCATTTCTTCTAAAGTAATTTTTATTTCCTTTCTCTCCCCACCACCTAGTCAGGAAAGCAGATAGTTTAAGGGCAGGGAACCTGAGATGCAACCTGCCAAAATATTTTGTGCATTAATCAACATGAAATTGCTGATGTGGAATAAAAAAGAACAAACCTGGTCTTAAATGCAGGGCATATCTCTGCATATTTACATTTATCTTAATCTGCTTCTTTGCATTTAGTCTACCAAAAATCAGGAGACTGATTCTTGACAACATAGAAAATAATGAATGCCTATGCAAAGCACTATGCATTAGCTGGCAAGGACTAACGCGGGCCTCACTGTCAGTGAGTGATCCTATTTGGAGACATCTGAACTCTTTCATCAGACAACTATATGTGCAGAATCGGGCTCATATAGCTGAATTCAAATGTTAACAATATTTGCAGTTTCCTTGTCTTCTAGGTGTTGCTGACTCCTGTCTTCAATGTCATATTGTTAATGAATCATAGAATCATAGAATGGCCTGTGTTGAAAAGGACCACAGTGATCATCCAGTTCCAACCCCCTGCTATGTGCAGGGTTGCCAACCAGCAGACCAGGCTGCCCAGAGCCACATCCAGCCTGGCCTTGAATGCCTCCAGGGATGGGGCATCCACAACCTCCTTGGGCAACCTGTTCCAGTGCCTCTCCACCCTCTGTGTGCTGGCATTTATTGAGGAGGGTTCAGGCAATATCAGATCCAACTTCTTCATTCCCTGCATTCACGAAACTCAGAGCAGTGAATAACGAAATATTTTCCTGCCTATATTTTCTTTTCCTTCATATATTTCTCTCAAAGAGATGAAGAGGAGAGTTTCAAAACAAGAGCTTCCTCCAAGCCAAGACTTGTTTAAGCCATGTTTAAGCAGGTAAATGAAACACTGCAAATGTTGACCACATCCTGTAGGATGGTGACCTTTCAAGGGCACCTACCTTGAAGTCTCATCCTAGACATGTCTTGTGCCACCAACTTTTTCTTGTACCTAAGGATGTTATTGAAGCCATAGCTGATTGTAGATAAAAATGAAAAAGGATAATCAAAGTGAAACAGGAATGAAAGATTTATTCTTGTGAAGTGGCTAATGTGATTAGCTTTATTGTAGGGAAGTGCTACTGAAACCCCAGTTTTGATCTCTCTCTAGCTTGGGAAATGAAGCCACGTTGAACAGCACTCTTTCAGATCTCCATGGTCTGGGCAAGGGGAACCTTGGAATGCCTTTTTATTATATTTTTTTTAATTATTATTATTATTTCTTTTTTTTGCTTTTTTTTTTTTTTTTGCTTTTTTTTTTTTCTTTCTTGAGTGGAGTGGGAAACTAGAGAATATATTTAAGAAGCCTGGATTTATTTTCATTTATAGTCTCTAACTGAGCTCTTGATAGGGACTGTCTTCATGGTTTCTACTGTGACCGTCGACGTCAGGACAGATTGTTTTGAGCTTCCAGATTTGGTTTGAATGTAATGATAATAATCCCTTAACTCCCAAAGCACTTCATAGAAGTAAAAAGATGTGTTCTATTTCACAAATGGGGTATTTGAATACAGAGATGTTAGGAAACCTCTTCAGTTACTCCAGCAAGTCAGTAATGGAGGTAGGACTATTCAACAGAACTCCGTATTTCATTGGAAATGATGTACAAGAGTAGAAAGTACACAAAGAAAACCACAGAATCATAAAATAGCCCTGCCACTGCCATCACCCATGTGCGTTAAGCAAAATTGATGTTTTCTTCAAGATCTGGAGCAACTTTCACCGGTCCTGCTATGTGCAGAATAAAAACTTTCTTCATTTAGTTCGCTGGAGATATTTTGATTGTGAACATTCTCTGTTTTCCTTGGTATGATTACAGTAGTGGTTGCTTTGAACTGGATTTTAAGAGTTAAAGCTATACTTACAGCATTTACTTGAAAATGATGAAATTCTTACAAAGAAAGATGACAACTGCAGCATGTTATCAACTAATTGATCAAGAGTCGAGTTATTAGTGAGGAAATTCACCTTCTTAAACTCAGTGCAGGACAGAGTTATACCATGATGTTCTTTCGCTCATGTATTTTCTGTGGGGAAAGGAAGTAAAAGGATAGAGACAGCTCATCTGACCTGAGGTATTTACAAAGCAGGTAATTACCAATTTATCTCTGACAGATGTTGATCATCCCTCCAAGCCAATGGAGACAAAGAAATGCTCCTTCAGCACATTTTATCTCACTCTGAGTAGACGCTTCAAATGTATACTGTGGTAATTTCTACTGTGATATTCTGTGAGTCTTAAACGACCAGCTCTGATGTGAACACCAACATTGCCTAATGCCAAAAGTTAGAAGCAAAGCAATTCCCATCCAAAATACATACAGGTACAAAAAATTATTCTTAACTTTATTTCTTGGTTGTTTGCAAGTAGTTCTTATTGTTTGAGTTTGTGTAAACTGTATATCGCTCTTGCAGCTCAAAGAGTAAATGGTATCCTGAGCTCTATCAGAAAAGGGATGGCCAACAGAGACAGGGAGGTGATTGTCCTCGTCTACTTTCTTGTGAGGCCCCATCTGCAGTACTGTGTCCAGGTCTGGAGCCCCCAGTACAAGAAAGACAGAGAGCTGTTGGAGAGGGTCCAGAGGAGAACCACAAAGATGATCAGGGGTCTGGAGCACCTCCCCTTCAAAGACAAGCTGAGGGAGCTGGACTTGTTCAGCCTGGGGAAAAGAAGGCTGTGGGGTGACCTCATGGCAGCCATTCAGTACCTAAAGGGAGCCTACAAACAGGAGGGGAGTCAACTCTTTGAAAGGGTAGATAACAGAAGGACAATGGGAAATGGCTTTAAGTTGATGGAGGGAAGATTTAGGCTGGATGTTGGGGAAGTTCTTGACAGAGAGAGTGGTGAGGTGCTGGAACAGCTGCCCAGAGAGGCTGTGGATGCCCCATCCATTCCTGGAGGTGTTCAAGGCCAGGTTGGATTGGGCCCTGGGCAGCCTGGTCTGGTATTAAAAGTGGAGATTGGTGGCCCTGCATGTGGCAGGGGGTTGGAGATTCATGATCTGTGAGGTCCCTTCCAACCCTGGCCATTCTGTGATTCTGTATATATGTCTCTAGGTTGTTGTAGAGAAAGAACTGCAAGAAAACAATAGGTTGAGGAGATGTGTGTGCTGAAAAGTCAGTGGATAAAAATTTAGAATCATAGAATCATAGAATCACTAAGGTTGGAAAAGACCTAAAAGATCACCCAGTCCAACCGTTCACCTATTCCCAATAGCTCCCACTAAACCATGTCCCTCAACACAACATCCAGTCTTTCCTTGTACACCCCCAGGGTCGGTGATTCCACCACCTCCCTGGGCAGTCCATTCCAGTGCCTGACCACCCTTTCTGAAAAGTAATACTTCCTCATGTCCAGCCTAAATCTCCCCTGCCGTAGCTTGAAACCATTCCCCCTGGTCCTATCACTAATGACACGAGAGAAGAGGCCGACCCCCAGCTCACTACAACCTCCCTTCAGGAAGTTATGGAGAGCAATGAGGTCTCCCCTGAGCCTCCTCTTCTCCAGGCTGAACATTCCCAGCTCCTTCAGCCTCTCCTCATATGGCCTGTGTTCCAGACCCCTCACCAGCTTTGTTGCCCTCCTTTGAACCCGTTCCAGGGCCTCAATATCTTTCTTGCAGTGAGGGGCCCAAAACTGGACACAGTACTCGAGGTGCGGCCTCACAAGTGCTGAATATAGGGGAACAATCACTTCTCTGCTCCTGCTTGCAACACTGTTTCTGATGCAAGCCAGGATGCCATTGGCCTTCTTGGCCACCTGGGCACACTGTCGGCTCATGTTCAGCCGAGCATCAATCAATACCCCCAGGTCCATTTCCTCTACGCAGTCCTCCAGCCACACCGCCCCAAGCCTGTAGCGTCGCCTGGGGTTGTTGTGGCCGAAGTGCAGGACCCGGCATTTGGCCTTGTTGAAACTCATCCCATTGGCTCCAGCCCAGCTCTCCAGCCTGTCCAGGTCCCTCTGTAGGGCCTCGCTACCCCCAGGCAGATCCACACTTCCAGCCAATTTGGTGTCATCTGCGAATTTACTGAGGGTGCACTCGATGCCCTCATCCAGGTCATCAATAAAGATATTGAAGAGGACAGGCCCCAGCACCGACCCCTGGGGAACACCACTCACGACCGGTCGCCAGCTGGATTTAACTCCATTCACCACCACTCTCTGTGCCCAGCCCTCCAGCCAGCTCCTTACCCAGCCAAGAGTGTACCCATCCAAGCCTCTGGCTGCCAGCTTCTGCAGGAGAATGCTGTGGGAGACAGTGTCAAAGGCTTTGCTGAAGTCTAGGTAGACCACATCAACAGCCTTTCCTTCATCCACCAGATGGGTCACTAGATCATAGAAGGAGATCAGGTTGGTCAAACAGGACCTGCCCTTCATGAACCCATGCTGGCTAGGCCTGATCCCCCGGTCACCCTGCACATGCCGCATGATCTCCCTCAAGACGATCTGCTCCATAACCTTCCCTGGCACCGAGGTCAGGCTGACAGGCCTGTAGTTCCCCGGATCCTCCTTACGACCTTTCTTATAAATGGGAGTCACATTGCAAGCCTCCAGTCTTCTGGGACCTCACCAGCCAACAAGGAGCGCTGACAGATGATGGAAAGCGGCTCGGCTATCACCTCCGCCAGGTCCCTCAGCACTCTCGGGTGGATCTCATCTGGCCCCATCGACTTGTGACAGTCCAGCTGGAGCAGTAGGTCTCTGACTGTTTCTTTCAGAATCACAGGGGGGTTAGTGTGCTCCCCGGCCGAGATTACCAGGTCAGAGAGAGGGGTATCCTGAGGATAACTGGTCTGACTTTTAAAGACAGACGTAAAGAAGGCAAGAAGGCAAGAAGAAGACATAAAGAATGCATTTCCCAAGGAGTGATAAACCCTGAAGGTAAGTAGAATCTGTAAGAGGTGATATGCTCACGAACTAAGAGAACTGTCATAAAACTGGAAACTTGTTTGGCTAAGAAAGAATATTTAGGCAAGTACTGCATAGGAAACCATACAGTTAAAAGATGTAAGGATGCTAGGAGTGTGTGGTGGGGAATGGTGCAGAGCAGTGTACAGATCAGATGAGTAATCCATGGACTTGTGACATGATGTACCTGTGCCCCTGACCTCTCCAAGGCAAAACACCAGAGGCTGTGAGACAAAGGACCTCTCTTACACCTCAAATTACATTTTGGAGTAAAAGGTCCCAAGTGTTGGGTGAACTCTTGACGTGGAAATCAATAAGTCAGCATTGCAGAGTACATCTGATGTTTGCAAACGTGTATTATTACTAACACATATGGATGCCTGAAAAAAGGAGGCCTGGAATGAAGAGCTATGAAAAGGCTTTTTGTCTCTCTTTGTCCATAGTTCTTTTGTCTTTGTAGGATGATAGGAAAAAAATGGCTGATATGAAAAAAATGGCTGATATAACTTAGTCATTACTAATTATTTTCCATAAGTTACTAGTCTAACACCATTTTTTTTTTATAAGTGAGCACTGTCTGACCTGACAATTTGAAAGCCTCACGATCTTATTCAATTTTATGTGAGAGAAATTAATGTACAAACAACCTATCCAATGGAAGTCAAGCTTTCCTTCCAAACAAGAAGTATAGTGAACTTTTTGATGTTTATTAATGTGATTACCTCTCTAATTGATATGATATCTTGATGGTACATAGTTTCTTCTATACAATTTTCTATCAAAAATCTGTTGTTGATTTTAATCATTTTCAAAGACTAACATTTTGCAGTTTATTAAGTCATAGTTTTATAAAGACAATGCTTCATATAGAGTTTCCGAATTGGGATGCATTGTAAATACACATTACAAAGACTTTTGGCAGATGAAAAGTTAAATATAAGGCTTTAACACTATATCCTATTTGGGTGTTGCAGCTCACTACTTCCACCAACAATCTCTATTATAGGATTTATAAATCAACTCTGAAAACTTTCTTCAGGCTAAATTTTGGCAAAGAACGTCACAGCCAAGATATGGTTTCACTAAAACTCATTAAAAATGATTTGATGTTTTAAATTACACTGAAGTAAGAGAGGAAAATTTCTATTTTTGTGGCTTTCAGCATTTCCTCTCTGCAGTCCCATCTAATTTGAATTAAAATGCATCTGAATGACTGTGTTGTGGTGCCGCTTTCTTTTTTGTGGTGTTGCTATTCAGCTTTTCTGTGGATGAGACAGCCCTTTTCTAATCTCCAGAATGTGCAGCTCAGCTGCTGAACATGGCTGGAAAACATTTGTTTCAGAAGTGGTTTTCTTCTTTGAAAAATGTTATAAAATAAATGGCAACATAATACCATCTGTGTCCTGCTGAAAGCCCATCTAATTCTTGCTGCTAACCTTAGTGGACATTGGAAGAAGCAATGTAAGAACCAAATGTCATTGCTTTAGATTATTATTTATTTAAACCGTGGCATGGCTGATAGGAAGAAGGAACGACAAATGAAATTAAGCATTGCTAAGAACAAATAAACCCATATAAAAAGAAAAAAAAACATAAATGTCTTTTTTTTGTGTGATGAGGTTTACATTAATTTTTGTCGCTCATAGCAAGGATCCTGGTGACACTGTAGACAGATGCAGTGCTTAGAAGTTGTTAGAAGGCCAAAAGGTATTTAGGAAAGGTTAGGAGGTGAACAGAGATCCTAACGACCTCCACAGGTCTTTGTAAATCTACATATGAATTGTTTTTTGAGAATTATATTACCAAAAAAAGGCATTAGAGAAGGAGGGAAAAAAAGATACAAGTAACCCACTCACACAAAGATGGCAAAGCTAGACTAAGGTATGCAAAAATGTCTGTATAAAATAATCTCTTTAGCTTGGCAATGACTGGGATGGGCATGATCAGAGATGTAGAAAACAGTGATATTCAAGAAGTGAACAGAAAATCATTATTCTTCCTATGTTGAAATGTATGGACGAGGTACTCACATTTCAATTATCAGGCAACAGATTCAAAACAAGCAGAGCGAATTACTTCTTCACTGGTAGCATAATTAAATTGTCTCAGAAAGTGGTGGAAACTTAAATGAATGAGCTCAAAAACTGACTAGACTTTTTCAACGACTATATATCAGTTAGGAGCTATTAACTGCAATGTCAAGTCCTTAAACCACTGACAGCCTGAGGGATTTGCCAGGGCAAAGATTTAACTATAAATGTCTTAGCTATACACTTTCCTTAAGGATCTGCCACTGACCAGTATTATAGATGAAGTATTAGTCCAGATGAATTTTATATCTGGCTCTATGCAGCTGTTTTCAAGTTCTTAGTGTACTTTTGGGTTTATTTCTCTTGCACTGGAGAGATGTGTTTGATTAATAAGGGCTTATAGCCTGTGGGAAGGGAAGTCTGTTCCGAAAACCTTTAAAAGGCATGCATATCTACCAAGCAATGTTCAGTTTGGACAGATTATAGAGATGGGAAGAGTAATTTCTGTGCAGTAAATGTAATTTGATGTGATCTGTCCTTCACCCACTTTTCCTTTACCCTGCATCTATGAAGGTGATTTCTACATCCACACTGAAGTATGCACTCATCCTTTCCCTTGGATGACCAGGATAATGAATGTGAAACAGATGTTCTCATCTAGATGAGGTTCACACTGCTCATTGGTGAAAAGCTAGACATGGAGTGTTCCATCTAGCTTTCCTCAACAGCCAATGATACCATGGAATCAGTGTGTCCTTACAGACTACCTTCTGAGGCTGTTGTCCCGGAGTTGAAAAGACAGTAAATAAAATTAATTTTGTGGTAGATTGTCTGATTTTCAACATGTGTTAATGAGAGATTCTTGTCCCACCTTGCATAGGTTCCTCAAGACTTTCTTGAAGAAGAACTCATATTGAGACTGTGCTGAGTCACTTGTTGACTCTTACCAAATGATTTACAATATCAGGTTATTGTTTTCTTCTTTGAGCATATCAAACTGTGGAATGTAATGATGTTTTTGAAGAGCTGTTTTTTAATAGAAAGGAACTGCTGTTCTCATAGTAACTGAAGAAAAGCCTGAAGAGGCAACCTTGCAATAACACAAATTCTCAAAAAATAAATAAGAAGTATACAGAACTTGCCTGTTCTAGAAACTTCATGCTGCAGGAGCCAAGCTTCATGTTCATAATACATTTCAAATTGATTTAGCTTTTTATACATCCATTTCTCATTTACTCGTTTAATTTTTTAAAATAATTTTGGTCTACTGCAACAAAACCTGAAGGTTTGGGTTAAGTAAAGAATCAAATAAAGGAAACATTCAAATCTCTGATTAAGGAGGACTTGCTAAAATGCCCCTTCACAATCAATCATGCTTGAGAGGACCAAAGTAGTTGTACTAAAACAATGCAGTTCTTTATCTAAGGACTTAACACCTGCTTAACTTAATGCACTGAGAGTAGCTAAGTTCATGAAGCTGATCTTCAGAGATACTGAAACTTTATTGTGAAGACTCTGCTTTTTAAAAAAAGAGAAATAAATCTGTTGAAGAATATATTAACATACAATCAATAGATATCAAGATGTTATAATCACAATATAATCAAGAGAGTTAGGCAAAGTAGGCAACAATAACAAAAAGAGAATAAGTAGAAGAGCTCACCCTTCAGCTGGGCTCACCACAAAGCACCAAGAGAGGTGATCTCCAGAAGAGATCCTTCCCCACTGGGAGCCAGCTCTTAAATAGGTCTAGGAGGGGTGGAGCCTCCTGGACTTCCGGCAGCACAGGTGAATTGCCTTCACCTGTGCTCCTCTGGCTGACTCATGGCTCACCTCAGGTGATCAATCAGAGGTTCAGGCCGTGACTCAGCAGTTCTCATTCAATGAAAAATTTCTTGTTCAAGTTTGGAGGTTTTTAAAGCTTCTTTTCCGTTGAGAAAAAATAGCCAACAACATCCTTTAAGATGCATCGTATTTTGAAATTAGTCACGTTAATCTAAATCAGCAGTGGAAAAGAACCCTAGAATTGAGAAGGAGACTCTTAACCCGCCTGAAATGTTTTGTTGTTCTGAACAATTGCATTTTAGTTTTAGGAGAAGTGTTTTGTTTTGTTCTGTTTTTTTTTTTTTTTTTTTAATTTAGTTTATTTTTTCTGAGAACAATCCAGAGTATGTACAAAACTCAAGAAACCTGTTTCCCATCAGAAGTTCTTATTAGTTGAAAATTGCTTTAGATCAGTTCTATGAAAAGTGCTCCTAAAAATGTACACTTGTATAAGCTGTTGCCATGGACTTGTTTTCTTATATAAGAGTACAAATACCTGTTGATTTGGGGAAAAAAAAAAAGAAAGTGCACTTCAACACAGCAGCATTTCTAAACATTTCTGTGAGAGTTTTTGGTAGTTGTTATCAGGTACTGTGCTGCTTGCATTTAGTAAGAGCACTGTGAAGGGATTTCAGATGGTAGTGATAACACCAGTTTAAGTCTTTTTGCTTTTGTTCCAAATTTTTACTTGGCTTCTTTGCCCTAAGCCATAGCAAAGTCAATGTAATGAATTGTTAGACATGAGCGTTTTATGGCCTTTTGTTATTGCAGAAGAGAAAATCTGGCTGTATTGTGTTTAATAGTTTCTGTGCACCCAACCAACAATTATTAAAAGATGCGGCCAAAGACCAATATGAGTCGAAGTGCCTCATTGTATTATGCTACAGTACCTGCAGTTTGTGCTTAGAAACCACATTCACAAGGATTTAAGTGCAAAGCCCAAATAATGTTTGTGTGACAGTGTTCCCCAAGGGAAACTCAAGACACTGCAGTAAGTGATGTAGATGAAAGAGAAGCACTGTTGTTTACAGCTAGTCAGGATAAACTTCTATCTCAACATGGTGCAAAGGGCTGCAAGTCAGAATTTTTCTGCAAGTGTAGGGAATGACCAGGAGTTTAAATGGATAAATAAAGCACAAGACATGCAGCATATATAATACATGTAACATACCATATGTAACATTAATTTCACAAATACATAGCACATATATTACATAAATAGCATACATGGAAACACAAATATTTCCATACCTCCCACATGATGGTACAGCCCCCTGCTGCATTATAGTTATACAGCTGGGTGGAGAAAGAGCTGTTTGAGCTGACACTAGTTAATACTTGATATTCTTTATCTTGTTTGTAGACACCTAAAGGTTTCCTATTGGAGTTGTGAGCCCTCTACAGTAAATACAAATGTCCTGAGCCTATGCTGGTCAAGAGGCCTTTAGAAGCTCTCCAAAGACTACTCAGTACTTACAGATCACAGGATGCAAATCACTTTTAATTACACAATCACGAATAAATTTATGATGGTACTCAGACTGAAGTTTCCAATTGCAAAGCTGGTTGTGTTTCAGAGCTTTCCACAACGCTCCACCACTCCTAACTGGAAATCAAACTTGATTGATGTACAATTGAGACGATAAAAGCCCTAAGAATTTCATTTTAAGGCTATCTTATAACTATGCTTTCCTCTACAGTGCTACTGAGAATTGTCCTCAGGGAAAAATAGAAGAGAAAACCACAGAATATATACACAATGACACATTTAGAGACACTTCATAGTTACGATTTGAATATATGGCAGCTAGCTGGAGCTCCTGTAGCCCAATGCTGAACATACAGTGATATACAATGATTTTGGAAAGGATCTGTCACTGCACGGACTCTACATGCTTGGATAGACCTATTGCTCATGAGTTGTCCATAGAGGTCTTTACTACTTCAAATATTGTAGTCTCCATTTCTAGATACTTTTTACTAAGATATATGAATACAGTAGGTGTGACTTATATCATAAACAACTGACTTGAAAAAAAAATCAGGATATGCTTGGAAGATTAAACACAAACAAGCTGATGTATATTGAGAAATTCCCACCTACTCCATGCGACACAGTAACTGAGCATAGTCTGATTCGAGCATCACTTTTATTTTGAGATAAAAGCAGTTTGTCCTAAATATTCCTGCGTGTGGTTTACCTAACACATTTCATGGCACGATTGAAGTGACGTGAATGTGGCACAGTCAGGGTTATCCTCCCTGGTTGTCACCAACTGCAACTTCCTTTATATTCATTAAGGAAAATATAATTATTTCATGTGGATTTGCAATATGTTTTCAACATTTTAATAGATTTAAAAGATTGTTTAGTTTGACAAGCACATTTTTTAACATATGCAATGCTGCTGACTTGAGCCCTGCTGCATTTTTAAATCCAAGCAGCTTGGAATGAGGCTTTTTGCTTGAAACTTTATTCTATTTAAGACAGTGGTAGAAGTCTATTCACTCTAAAGGGGAAAAAAAACGTGTCAGTTGTGAAGAAGCTTCTGCCTGAAAATGACTTGCATGGGCTGTGATCCCTGCTTGGCAGGTGGTTTGTTTTTTCTCTCTGGGGTCTGTCTGCAAATCTTATACCAAAGGATATCTCACTAAATGTTTAATGAAGAAAGTTAAGCTAAGCTCCTGTCTTACAGAGGCAGCTTATTCTTTACTGACTAAGCTGGATTTGAGGAGGGTGGAAATGTCATGTAAGTCCTGAAAAGAAAGAAATTGTTACCTTTCAGGCAGATTGACGCAATGCAGTGCATTGACTCACTTTATTACTGAGCTTGAAAGTGTGACCCATGCTTATTAAATATCATATGTTCATGTTTGGCCTTTAGGGTATATTTCTGCTTCACTAGAGCCAGAGTTGACTTTATCTTATCCTATCACCTGTAACTATATAAAATCCAGACATAAATCTTGAGAACAGAACAGTACTTTCTTCCACCTGTCCCAAGGAGTAAACAAAAAGGTATTTCTTCAGATTGAGGGGTGTCATTCATCCTCATGGCATCAACACTAAGAGAAAGAGGGAAGCTTACTTCCTTGCAAAATATCCCATAAACTGGTGCTTAAAGCTTGCATGTGGAAGGACATGGAAGTAGCTTTTTATCTCCATGTAGTGAGGTGGAAATTAAAGTTATGTTGCTCATCTCCTGGGAGACTGATTTAAATGCTGCTACTGTTTGAAGGCTGCTGATGTGCACCTTTAGTGTAGATGACCTTAGTGATAAGTGTATTCAACCACAGCCTCTTGCAGTTAGCAAGGCTCAACTCCCATGGACGGAAGCAGTGACTTTTTAGCCTGCTGGATGGGACATTTAGGTGGGGGTGAGGAAGGAATCTAATTCCTTTTCTTTTTATCTCCATTTTCTGTTTCTTTCTTTAACCCTGTAATTATCTTGGTTGGACTAGGCTACCTTAGAGGTCTTTTCCAAGCCCAATTATTCTATGATTCTATCTAAGGTAAAGTATATAGTCAGCTGTGGGAGAAAATAATTACTTAAGTGATGTTTTCCTGCTCTTCAGCTCTAAATTACAATAATACAGAGCTCTACAGCTGCAGCCCTCAGAGAGATGTCCTCATTCATGCAAAAAAACAGGTTAAAATGAAGAAAAAAATCCTTCCTGTTGACATATTTCCTTGGCTTGTTATGTTAATAAGCTTAGGCAGGCTGTTAGATCCATAGGTGCTTTGCTGTCCTGTGTGATAATAACTCCCTGAGGTGGTCATCTAACTTCTAATGATAGCTAGTGCTGATGGTTGCAGTGCCAAATTCCTTTTGTATATTGGTTTCTCCTCTCTAATCATTTTGTGACCACATCAGAATCTTGTGAGAAACTGATAAAGTAATATCAGTTTCCTCAGGCTCTTGAGCAAGTTCAGTTTTGAGTAACTTTGAGGCATCTTGGTCTCTGTGACAACGCTCGCCCATCATCATGGTGGCAAAACTTCCTGCTCTCTAACTGAACAAGAACTTGTTTCTGTTATCTGTAGTGGCACACTTGAGAAGCATCTGGCTCTGTCTTCTCTAACCCCTCCCAGTACAAACCTGATCACAGCCTTAAGGTCTACCCTAAGACTTATCTTAAAATGAGCAAATCCATTTACTTCTTTCTCTCCTTGGCATTCTAGTACGACAGATGCTCATCTGACTATAGGATGTCACATAAATAAGAGAGGAAGTGCTCTGGAAGGGTCCTCTAGTCCTCTTACAAGTCCTCTAGTCCTTTCCTCTCTCTCAAGACCATGACAACAATTTCCATACCGTATCTGATAGATTTTATTGACTTTCTTCTGTACCTGTGCACTATCTCTTAAAGTTGGAGTCCCATGATCACTCTTGGTCTCAGCTTCCTCTTTGTTTAACTTAACAATTCAACCAAACAGCTTGATCACTCTCAGATTCCTTTCAGGATTCCTTTCAATTGGACCTCAATTTTCTTCATCTATCGTGTCTGTAAATGGGCATGATGAAGCAGAAAAGCTTATTTATGCCTCCCCAAAGGGTATTTGTATCTACTAGTGCCTTTCTTACTTATAAGACTTTCACTAATCCTGGGGCTCTGGCCAATAGGCAACGTATTGGCTCAGGAAACAGCAGGATGAAAATGTGAGGAAAATGCTTGCTTTGGACAAAGGGAAATGTATATCTTAAGGTTTTGAAATTTTCAATGAACAGTGATGTCTGGGGCAGCTGTACAGTGGAGTCTCTGAGATTCTCATGAATCAGAACAGATGTCTCTATCTACTCAGCCACTGCACATCTGGCTCCATAGGAGCTCTAACATGGTGAGGGGCAAAATACTAAGCTGTCACTGGACAATGAACTTGTCACGTAGAAGCTAAAGTTCAATTTGGACCAATAACTTTAAAAGCTGAGAGAGGTTTTAGTTTGAACAAGTTCCTCACAGCTGGTTGACAGCAGCCTGAGAGAGGTTTATGAACTTTTCTCTATCATCAGCTCTTTCTTTTATTGGTTGTTTGTTTGCATTCATGGTAGTAAAGTTTTATTGATGCTTGGATGAGAATTCAGTCTTAATTACTATTAAAAATATATGTATTTAGCTATATATTATAACATATAAATATTATAACATCTAAGCAGAAAAAAACAAATATTAAAATGTACTCCCTCATTAAAATCCTCCCTGATTTCCCTTGATTTTTTTCTACACTGTTTGAAATACAGTCTCTTTCTGATAGGCACTTTTCTTGTATCTCTAGTGTGTATAATAGGCTGCAGGCTCCATACTGAATCACATCTGATGGTTTAAATTCCTTTATAGAATGTGTGTGCTCATGACTGATGTAATCAAAGACATTAGCTAGATCATAGGAGGTAAATGCTTGCTCACAGATAAAACTTGATAACGTGGCAAGATTTTGTAATCTTGGACTTTCAAGTTAGACAGTTATATACATCATTTAAAGGAATGTCCTTGATTTCAGGAACAATGACTCAAATGGGGGCCGTTTTTCTAGAAATGCTCTTCAAATCCCTTACTCAAATTGGTCTTGTGGGGGCAATTACTCTCAGGTACTCAAGTATGAGTTGACTGTCTACAATTAAATTATTTGGAAACTTTAGTTAATTTTACTTGAACCTGGAATTTAATCCTGGTGGTGATAATACTGTCCAGATCAGATATACAGAAGTTCAGATCTGCTGCCCATTTCTTGAAAAAGGCCGGTTCCTTGTCAAATGCAGAATTTAAAGGTCTGAGATAAGCAAAGTTTATGAGTTTGTACAACATTTCTGGAAGCTCTCCAAAGCTGTAATGCAAGACTGGCCTTTTTAATGCTCATTGAATTGCATCATTAACCTTGGAATAAAAAAAAAATGTAGGACCATTTTTCAATCTATTTTGATAGTTAATATGCACAAGTCATAGAAAGTAAACAGCAACCTTCCCCTGGACACCTACTCTTCATTTGCACATGTTAATTACTTACATTTGCATACACATATGAAAACAGAGCACTTTCCCATTAGAGCTGATCACATTCCTCATTAAGTTAAGTAAATATCCCCAAAATACAAACATGGTTGTACTAAATTTAACATTATTTTACATAGACTAACAGCCAATGTGTTCTTCAAGCTTTTTCATGGATAATAGATCTATTGGAAAAAAACTGCAAGCTTTGATACTGAAAGCAAGTCAAATTCTGGCCTGATCACCTTCTGACACTGTTATGGTTTCAGTCTGGAGTTGTCAGAGATTGGAAAGATGAACATCTTGATAAGGGTTGCTCATCTGTATGCAGCTAATATGTGAATGGCAAACACAGTTCTATTCTACTCTCATATCACTTCTGAACCAGCATAAGCTCTGCAGGCCCCTCCATTCTAAACACTGAAAGAAGGATGAGGAGAATTTCTGCCTAGAAATTAAGGTGAACATTACATTATTAAAGGCAATAGTCTGTGGATGGTATTTTGGTGGGTCTGGTTAAAATCAAGATTTTTTTTAAAGGTGTTGCAAGGTCATTCAGACTACAGTGTGAACACCTTGATGATACAGAAATTCAGTGCAGGAGATCATAAATCGAAGAATCATAGAATCATAAAGATTGGAAAAAAACACTAAGATCACGTAGTCCAGCCATCAATCCATCCCCACCATGCCCACTAAGCACGCCCCTCAAATGATGAAGAGGTCATCACACCAGGATGATTAGTTAGCTTAAATCCATAGCTTATACTGAGGAATAATATCTAAATTCTGTACCATAGACTTTGAAAATAGCTTGGTGCCAGTCTATTCAGGATTTTCCAAACCCATGGAAACTGTACAAGTCTCTAGACATGGCCTGAGAAAGTCAGCTGATCTGGGCTTACATCTGCTTTGCACCAATAGTGCAAAGTCACAGAATATTAATATATTTGTCCTGGTCTGTAAACTTATCGTTGTATCCTGTATACTGCTGCAAGCACAAGTGCTGGTCTAAAGAGGCAATTTGCTGAAACCCTTCTGTATTTCGTTAAAGATTTCATAAAGAGGGAAACATTCATTTTTTTATCATGGCAAGAAGCTATCATTAAAGAAGCTGAAAAAGACATCTTTAAAAATGATGTTGGTTGAAAAACATTTTAGAAATCTACAAAAGATGGTGATCAAAGGAGAGAGAAATATGCAGGTAACAACCACTGTGGTTTTCAATACAGGAGATATCTTGGCAGAAAAAGCCTCCCCAAGTTGAATAAACAGCAGAGGAACTTCAGTATTGAGATACAAAAATAATGTACAGTGTCTTGAAATATGCATGTTCACTTCTTGCTAGTGGCTCTGCATATTCTACATTAACTGTTTCAACTCTAGTAGAAAATATGTAAGTCATTATAAATAATGCAGTGAGAAGTGCTAATTTTAGAGACAAGGTGCACTGAATAAGATTACTGGGATGCAGACAGAGAGCAATGGAGAATAATAATAATCATAATAAAATGATACAGAAGTGTGTAGATGAAAATTCTCCTTCACTTTGATTGCCATATATGGTTGGACACAATAGAAATATGAGTGATTCTGTGATTTGTGGCAGCAATTATTAAAAAGTGAGGGTATTCCTTTACATGGGAAAAAAATGACCCAGAACACGAGGAAGGTGTATAAAGAAGCTGTACAGATGAAGTAGCTGAAGCAATCATGTTAACACTCTTTATAAATAGATCAGAAAAAAATTCCTGAAATTGAGAGGTAACATGTTTTAAACCAGAAAGCAAAATATTGTTTGCAGTAAAACCATAATTAAGACTATTGGAATTTATTGCCACAGGATATCATGCTGGTCATAAAGTTAATAACCTTGAAGATGTTTACTAGAGGCAATGAAGATGAGATTGCTACAGATTTGTATCCTAAACCCTTCTTCTTCCCTTACCTGAGATGCAACGTATCCCTCTCACTGGATTCACATCTTGCCTGGGAAGGGTGGGTGGTAGGTATTTCATCAAGGGATAAAATTAATATGTTCAGATAAACTTTTCCTCTTTCTCCTTTCTTTATAAAAGGCTGGTGGATTTTGGAGTCTATTTGGAGACTCCCTGGTTGGAACTGAACAAGACATTAAAAAGAGAAACTGATACTGAGGTTATCAAGTCAAAAGGAATAAGGGTAAGAGGGCCTTGCCTGTTCCTACAGAAATACAATTTACTCTGTGCTGCAGTTCACTTTACATCTTGGAGGAGGTCCTGAGGAGGCTGATCTCAAATATAACCAGGTCTGGGATACTGCAAAAGATTTTATGAGCATTTCCAGTATCACTCAAGCATTGAAGCCAGGCAGCACTCCAGCACTGGCTGAGCAGGGAGGCCAAGAACAAGTCACAGATGAGGATTGCTCTTCCCTTGCCCTGGGTCTGGCTTCCCAGCCAGCTGGAGGAGCATGGAGAAAGATAGAAAGATGAAGAGACATGCTTGGATGAATGCAGAGGCAGTGCATTAATAGGTTTGCTGAGGGAAAGCCAGGACTGAAGCCCAAATTTGACATATGAGAACATGAAAAAGTTGCAGAACAGCTAGATTAGGAAATTTTGCCAATATTTTTCTGTTTTTTTGGAAAGATCACGTGCCAGACTAAGCATGCTACCACAGTAATGGCTAAAGTAGTATATTTCACTGCCAGTGAGAATATTTGCTTTATATTCAGATTAGCTTTTTATTTCCTTTGACCTTTTCTTTGAAAAATAACAGTATTTTTCATCTTCCAATACTTCAAGAGCATATGCTTTTTCCAGAGAATGATACATACTTTCAATCTAACATAATTGGGATCAAACAAAACTATTTGCAAGAATAAAATGTCTCTAAGGGACATTTCATTGTGTCTGTCTTTTTCATACAAAAATAAGGCAGTGTGAAAAAGAAAAACTCTTCTGCCATCATGCAGTTTGAGAGTCTTTAAAATTTGCAAGTGCAAGGAAGAGCAAAGAAACCAGAAGTCATCTGAGATGTGAGAGATCCTTTTTTTTCCTCACCTGACTGATCCTTCCAGAGAGAACTGCTGAATGTTTTAAGCAGAACATTTTAATCTAAAGCCCTCTGCAACCTTTAATTTGCACAGTAAGCCCACAGGGAAATGACCTTAGGAGTTGCCATGTTCTCTTGATCCATCTTTATGGTAGGGAGCTGATAATAAATTAAGTGCTACAACAAATTTGGAAAAACAGGTCTCTTTGTAACAGGAAAAGATTTCCACAGAGAAATCTCATTTGTAACTATTGCAAAAATCTGTGTTTGCTAAATGTAAAGGTATCTCCTTTTGAGTATCTGAACTCTTTTTAAGTGTTCTTATTGAGTATCTGTGCAGTATCTCTACTCCTACCAGTGCAGTCCTCATCTAGGAATTATGTGGAAAAATATGTAGAAATGAATGAGTTTTACTAATAGGTTAGGCATATTTGCAGCATATTCCAGGGATATTAAGTAGAAGGACTTTGAAGAGGGAGGAGTAGAAATGCATCCTTGAAATGTTCATTTTTCTGTCATTTTAGGAAATTCTGTCATTTTAGTGTGCATGCCAGACTATCTTGTTGTTCTCCTGATGTTTTTATCAGATCCATGCAAAATTCAGTTGGTTCCAGCCTTGAAATGCAAATCCATCTTACACTGCTCTTGCTGCCAGTACGAAGACTAAAAATACATATGTAATGATGTTCCTGGAACATTTGCAAATGCCTTTAAATGATTTTTTTTTTCTTTTTTTTTTTCTTTTTTTTTCTGCTCTCCAGAATAGTGCTAATTTCACAGGCTCATTTTCTCCAAAATATATGGAATTTTATTTTAAAAAAGAATCTTCTGAGGAGAAAATGCTTGAACTATTGGATGAACTTTGCCAAGTAGGTAGGTCACCAATATGGAGGTTGAAAGATGAAAAGAAGAAACACTTTTTGCCAATTTTTTATGCTTACATCTGTTTTCATGGTTTTCTTGTTACTTTAAATATTCTCAGCAGAAACCCAGAACAGCCCACAAGACTGGTAATTTAGGAAGGCTTATATTTGAGCCAGATCTGTTTAATTTCATTGAACAGAGAAAAATGAGAAATGCAACTAGAAAGTTAGAAAGAGAAGCATAATCACCATAACTAAAGGCAGTTGTTACAAAAGTTTCTGAGTAAAGCCAACAGAGATTTCAAAAATGAAGGTTTTTTTGAGAATACTGCCTAAGAATATGGATTTAGGAAAGCATACGAAAGTGCTTAATTAAAGCTTGCAGCCAGGAAAATTTTTCTGCTAAAACAAAGTTTAAAAATTGTTCTGAGTGGATGCAGAGCTAGATTGATTTGAAGAGTCAGGATACTGTTATCCAAGAAGACTTTGTGTCATTGATTTTCATGGTCAAAGGAAGCACTCAGCTCATTGGAAAAATAGACATTTAATAATTATTGATCTGATAAACCAAGAGTGGCAAGATGGGACATGTACTTTATTGCTTTTTGGTTAGGTTCTATTTCATATTTCTAAATATAAATGTAGTTATGGAATTCATCTTGCCTAATTTCAGATACACAACTTGAAAATTTGATCGTCGATGTTGCCCTCAGTCAATGGAGAGAGAAAGCACTGATAGGGAATAAATCATCTAATTCTTAAATGTGTGTTCAAGATTGGTCACATGAATTTTCCCCTACAAAGGCACACTTCTCTCTACCGCCTCTGAAAGGAATTTAGGTAGGATGGATATTATTTCAGATGTCTGAAATTTGAAGAGATGCATCTTGTCCAAGGTACTAAAATCCAAGCACCGAGCTCAGCTTTTTACCTCAATTTTTATACTTTCTTTCAAGTAATTTTAATGTACGACATGGTGATCCTGTTTTAATGACTTCTTTTTCATGGTGTGCACAGGTGGAAGAGATTTATGCAACTTGGTAAATTTAGCTTCGTACTTGGTGCAATAAAGAATGTTTAAGTGCACTTAGAAGGTACAAAAAAATCTTGGCTCTGAAACCATTAAATTTCTGTAGCGTGGGTATTTTAGGTGTCTGATTATTGAAGGTGCTTAAACCAGCTTAAATGGTCACTGGTGACAGGAACTCAGCATCAGTGAATACTAAATCTACTTGTTGTCTGGATAGCAGTGAGAGGTTAAATACCAGAAGAAATGATATCAGCTAATGGAGTAGAGAAAGGTGAGAGAAATACTGCGTACAGAAACCTGGAGAAAAAAGCTTTAAGGTAACACAGAGGCTTTATTTAAGATAATAAAACAGATTATGTGAATAAATTAGAGTAATCGAGATGAAATTCAGTTCTCAGATATTTCTTAGACCGTACATAACATCCTTCATACCTATGAGGATATCATGGAGACAGTGTCAAAAGCCTTGCTGAAGTTAAGCTATACAACATTAACTGCTCTCCCTCCATCTACTCAGTCAGTCATGACACCATAGAAGGATATCAGAGTGGTCAAGCATGATTTCCCTTTTGAATCCATGCTGACTACTACTTACAGCCTTCTCTTTCTCTTGCTTGGAAATTGCATCAAGTATAATTTATTCCCTGGAACAAACATATTCCCTAGAATAATTTATTCACTAAAAACTAGAAGGCTGACTAAGCAGAAATGAAGGATTTATGACACATCACAGTATTGAGTACTGGCACTTATGAGGAAGGTAATGACTGCTGGTTTTCTTTATCTACACCATGGCAATTGTTTGGGGAAAAGGTAAAAGAGAGAAAGGAAAAGAAAAAAGAAAGCTATTTCTGAAATACAATGCATCAACAAAATAAGAAATGAAATTGAGCAAAGAAAATACATTTGCAGAAGACAGAATCAAACAGAAGGGAGAATTTGTAGCCCTGTGCTATCTTTGTAGTCGTGGTCCCTGAGCCACATGGTAGAATGACAGAAAAGGACCTTTTCTAATAGATGTGACAGTACTGATTAGATTGAATGATGATAATTTTCATCTGAACTGCTACCGGAGATTCATATTCCTAGATTTAAAAGTTAAAACTTTCTCATAAAAGTGAAATGTTTGCACTTAATATATTTAGAAATGAGAACCGGGAACAGCTTCTCCTTCCGCCACATCCGTTACAGCTTTTAGTGTAAACTAGGTGCTTTAAATATGCTAGAAAATCAGATAGGTGCATGCTGAATGTATTTGCTCATTCACTCACGTTACCAGATTGAAAGAGCTGTAGATGTGTTTGTAAAAAATAAGTTATGGGCTTATGAAGTTGCTGTGCTGCAGTTATGCAAGTCACGTAGTCCTGCATTCATGCAACATTTTCAAACCAACAAGATCAGGAAGGGTTTCTAGGGGAATGAGAGGCCCACTTGCTGAAAAACATTAGGGTCAGTGTTTCAGTGTTGGCAGTCTGCCCTGTTAAATAGTAGAGCAATAGGCAGTGAATCAGATTTACCCGTATTGAAACCTCAGCCTTTTACTTAATTGCATATTTGTAATTTTGTCAAAGTTTTCCTAAGCTTCTGAAAAGCTGCAGGAAGCTGCCAGACTGCTTGAATTACAGCATGGCTTTGACCCTCAACATTTTTACTATCTTTTTGTAAGGTCAGCCCAGTCAGCAGCAGCTTCTCTTCAGTATTTCCCAGCTTGATCTATAGTACTGTCCACCTGAAAGTTCCTAATGGACCCAAAGTCAGTATAGTCAAAACTACTTTTTGTTGTTTTTTTTTTTCTCTTAGAAAACACAGAATCACAGAATCACAGAAATATTAAAGTTGGAAAAGACCTACAAGATCGTCCAGTCCAACCATCCACCAATCACCAATAGCTCTCACTTAAACCATGTTCCTCAACACAGCGTCCAAATGTTCCTTGAACACCTCCAGGGTTGGTGAATCCACCACCTCCCTGGGCAGCCCCTTCCACTGCCTGGCCACTCTTTCAGAGAAGACATCCACAAACATCCACTCTTAATTTCTTTAACTGTGTGAGATCTATGTATTCTTTGCTCTGTCAGATATGGTTGTATTGATTCTGGGTCATCTCTGAGCCGTCCCAGGACATTCAGATCCTAGCAGTACCATTTTGGCTTGTCTTGTTCAAGTCATTCTTGTTTCACAGCACCATCTCCTCTTACTCTGGTTCTTCATATAGCTTCAAATATCATAGAATCATAGAATCACCGAGGTTGGAAACGACCTCTAAGATCATCCTGTCCATCCATCCTCTTATCACCAATATTTCCCACTAAACCGTGTCACTCAGTACAACATCTAAACATTTCTTGAACACCTCTAATAGTGGAGAAAGGATTGTTTTCATACTTTGTCATTTAGAGGATTAAGGCATCTTGTTACATTTTTGTTCTCCTTCACTGGAAACCTCCTACAGAGCCATGAAACACTAGTGAACTTTTGCAGATTTTCCCAACCTATTCCAGCCCTACTGATGGCCTCCTACACCTGCTGAGGTGTTGCCACGCAGATGCAGTCTGCAGATATTATGACTGTCTATATAACATATTTGTCATTTATTTTCTTCCTTTCTTCTCCTCAATCCCTTCAACAGAGTAAGAGTAGCCTCTCTGACAACCTCAACTCCTTTCCAATCCTATTTTCTGTAATTCTGCAGGTAAAAACCATTGTCAATTCATACAGCCAATTCATTGCTCACCTTCCCATTCTGCCTGCAAACTCTTTGTTGTGCTGTTGATGATAAAGGAGCAAGTCTTAGCATCGATTAAACGGGTAGTTTAATGAAGCTGCTGCTTTTCAGGCTGTTCAGATCATTTGGTGATCTGCTCTGTGTTTTCTGCCTTCAACAAAGTCTCATGCCTGAACTCTCTGCGGCAGTGACTCCCCCTTGGTCTGCTATTTGCACAGTACCCAGTGGCAATGAAGTTGCCTAATGTTGCTAGGTAGGGATGTCTTTTTTATCTTTAGGAAAATAATAGTTCCAAGTGGACATGATATAAGGCTTCACAGCAGTTATTAGCAAAGATAAAACATCCTGTCTTTCCCAGCAGTAAAATGGTCTCAGTGAAATCACTGATTTTGCATTTTATACTGAGTCACCAACACAGTCAAGGAATGTGTGTGTATTGCTTAAAGAAACTGAAACGATACAGATTAACAAAATGAATTTGAGAATTTAACTTCTTGTACTCAGCATCAATGAGGATGCATTTCGTGTGCTGCATTTAGTTTGGGGCCCCTCACTACAAGAAAGACACTGAGGCCCTGGAGCAATTTTGGAGAAGGGGAATGGAACTGTGGGGGGTCTGGAGCACAAATCTTATGGGGAACAGCTGAAGGAGCTGGGCTGGGGGAGGCTCACGGGAGACACTATAACTCCCTGAAAGGAGGTTGGTGTGAGGTGGGGGTTGGCCTCTGCTCCCAGGTGACATTAATAGCACAGGAGGGAGTGGCCTCAAGTAGCACCAGAGGAGATATGATAACCTCTTTTGATGGGCAAAGATCTATAAAGATAGTCACAAACAGCAAAATCCGGCAGAGGTCTGGGGCATGGGCTGGATGCAGCCCTGTTTGGATTTATGAATGTTAATTCATTCCCGTCACCATGTCTGTTAAGAAGCAAAGAGCTACAGCTCAAGTCTGAGGATAGCATGATACCTATGGGCAGAATTCACCTTCTTTCCCTCTCTCATATAAATCTAATTAGATTAGTTTTATGATAACCAGAGTCTTCATTGGCTCATTTCTCTCCCAGCAAGAAATCCCACTCAGAAGTTCAGTTCTTAAGTTGGGACAACACACTATCTAATGGTGTCTATACACCTTCAGCGCGATGGAAAGCACAAACAAAATGAATTCAGCTACCAAAAATGTGTGATTATTTCTGCATAGCCGTATTGCTCAAGGCATCCTGCTGCCTTTACTGTAAACCAATCTTCATGCACATACGGATATCACACATTTAGTTTGCAACGTGAATATGTTTTTTTTCCCAATTTGGGAACAACAACAACAACAACAACAAAACAACAAAAAATCCCAAACCACGTGAAGCCATTAGAAGTGACTACTTCACCTCTAATGGGCTGATGGTGAGAAAAGGTGAGAAATAACAGAGTGAAAAATAATGTTGTCTTTGAGGGTAAGTATGCTCTGTTTAGAGACTGACTGGGTAGAAGAGAGAGAGCAGAGACTTCTGGCAAGGCATTGAAGCAGATGGATAACTTTGCCCAAATGAGAACTTTTTCCTCTCCAAGAGAAAAATGCTGGAGAATCTGTGATAAAAGAGGTATAAATGAATATTTTAGGAAACCAGTGTTGGGCTGCATCTTGAGCTGGTGCAAACTGGAAAGTCATGGAGCAGTGTTCAGATGGGAATAACTTTTTCAGAGATCAGATCTACTGTAGTCTTCCCCTCGTTCGGATGAAGCAGTTCAGAAAACGAGGTGTCACCCCCCACTTTGTTCTATTAATATCAGTGTATCTGCATGTTTCATTGGCTGAACAGTGCATCAGTAGTAGAGAAAAGAGAACATATTCCACCATCTATGAAACATACTGGCAAGACAAACTGGGACATTACATTACACTTTGCAAATGTATTCCTAGCCTCTAATATAACATTTGCTACTAAAAGAACCATTTTAAGAAAGTAGTATCCCAGAGCCAGACTCAGGGCTTTAAATCACTAAGATAATCATTTAGGAGGGTTTCCCATTAGAAATACTGGGGTTCAAATTGAACCTTTGTGCAAGCTTGGGAAACTCCTCTGCTGTCTTGCACTGGGTATGCAACTGGCAGCTAGGCTTTGGGCTTCCACTGCTACCAGGACATGCAGCAATGACATTTATTATTACTGCATACTATTGCTCATGGGCTGCTAAGGGATTATCAGTAATTCAGGTGATTTGCAGAGAACTCTAATAACAGTCTTTCATTGACCCCCATCCATGAGATAAAAATGAAAATGCATTTCAGGCTGGAAATATGCTTCCTATCTCTTACCTAGTCAAAAGCAATTCTACGGCAGTGAGGTACTATACTGTGAGATGGATTTTGATCTCCCTTACACCAGTGGAAATTAGAGAAAATTTAGGTAGAAACAGTAGATTTGCAGCAACATAAATCAATTTCTTTTTTTGTGTGTGTGTAGGGACTCTTGCTAAATAAAGAAGGACTGAAAGGCACAGTTCTCTCTTTATATCTTTGCCCCTGTGTATACTGATGAATTTCATGTAGAATGAATCAAGACAAGGTGAAGCACAAAGGAGGTCAAGCAATGGTGGTGAGATGTAGTTGGTGACAGCAGTGGTTAATACCAAGGAAGTTGAGAGAGAACTTAGTGGTTATGGCAGCAGTACATGGAAGAAGACAAAGCAGAGACGCTCAGCAAAGAAACAGACAAAAGGAACAAGTTACTCAGGGATTAGAAGAATAAACCTCTTGGTGGCATTTGTCCCAGTCAGCTCGTGCTCAGCTGCCAGTGCAATGCAAGAAGACTGTGACTTGGCAGGGGAATCAAACAGTTTTGGATCCAAGGATATGTGCTGTGATCTTAGGTACCCATATGGTTCCCATCACCATCCTCTGTGATGGTAGATGTAATGCTAAAACTCAAACTGCTGTATGTAGCTCAGATCACTCATTTTGCACGGCAAATCAGCAGAGGGAAAGTTTCTCTCCCTACAACAGTGGTGGGCTGATACAAGGGCTGACCTACCATTTGCTTTCCACTGCTGTTACAGATGAACTTTATACTATCATTTACTCCTTTAGCCTGTGTCAGAAAATTTTTCATAAGGTCAGTGGCATTTTTCAAAGAGCAAACCAGCAATTTTTTGCAGGACTGCTGACACTTCCTGAGCACACAGTTAGATTTCCCCAGCCACACAACTGAGTGCTCAGGGCATTTCTGTACCAACATGAAAGGGTGAAAAAAAAAAAAAAAAAGGAATTTCCGCCATGTGCTTTTGAACTACTTGAAGCATTCTTTTGGATAACAGATTCAAAGAATTGGAGACAACGTGCACAAAACTGAGCTGAAAAGGGATAAAAGAAACACGGATTCAGTGCCTTTGCCCAACTGAGAGCATCCTGCTGCAACATTCTGACAGCACTCCAATGTTATCACTTAGTGACTGTACCAAAAAGGTCTCTAAAGCCCTGGCTGTGCTGATGGGCACGTACTTGCAGAGAGCAAGCTGTGAGGCCCACGCATGTGCTCAACTCAGAGGACTGATAATTATCACTTGTCCCTTGAAGCACTGAAATCCATCACCGCGGTCCAAGTCCCTCCCAGAGTTCAGTGCTGATCCAACACAGAGTGTGAAATTTTACTTTTTAGTGCAGGTGGAAGTTGGCAGATTGTGACTCTTATGCAGCAGAACTTTTTGTTTAGCACTAATATGTCTGTATCACAGAATCATTAAGTCACAGAATCACAGAACAGCTAGGGTTGGGAGTGACCTCAAGGGTCATTTAGTTCCCATCCCCTGACGTGGACAGGTTTGACAGTCAACAGATCAGGCTACCCAGGTCCAGTCCAGACTAGCCTTGAACATCTCCAGGGATGGGGCACCCACTAATTCTCTGTGAAACCTTTTTGCTTAGATGACAAAGGTATCCATCCATGTGTATTCAGATGTCCGTCCATGCAAGGAGAAATTTCATAGAATCATAGAATCATAGAACGGCCTGGGTTGAAAAGGACCACAATGATCATCTAGTTTCAACCCCCTGCTATGTGTGGGATTGCCAACAACCAGACCAGGCTGCCCAGAGCCATATACATTGAATGCCTACAGGATGGGGCATCTACAATATCCATGGGCAACCTATTCCAGGGTGTCACCACTCTCTGAGTGAAAAAAATTCCTCCTAAATTTGAAAGATTTCATCTTGCAAGACCAAATTCTCAACTTCTGTGGCCGAATGAGAGCCTTGTTTTCCTCCAGTACAAGCAAATAATTTTCTGTGATGAGTTTTCAGATATACAATATTGAGAATAACACCAAGAAAGGTTAAAGAATCATAGAATCGTTAAAGCTGGAAAAGACATCTAAGATCATCTAGTTCAACCATCCACCTACCAACAATATTGCCCACTAACCCATGTCCCTCAGTGCCACATCTCCATGGCTCTTGAATGCTTCCAGGGACAGTGACTAACACTTTCCTGGGCCACCTGTTTCAGTGCCCAAACACTTTTTTGAAGAAAAAGTTTTTCCTAACCTGAAAGAGTGTGGGCAATACCCCAATTTAGAAGACAGAATGAAGAACAGCTTCAAGTTTTTTTGTTTGTTTGTTTTGTTCCTGATTTTAGTTTAAACCAGCTGCCCCAAAATCTCTTCTGGCAGCTGGATACCACCAAGCCAGATCTGGACACATGCATTTCCAGCACTACCCCTTGATTGCCAGCCACATGCCTTATGCTGGTCAGGGTATAACTATGACTGTGGCCATATAGACTTTTAGAATTGCATTCATGATCCTCCATGATCACAGCGACCTTGAGGCTATTTTTAACTGGCAACATGTTGCAAGGCAGACTTGTGGGATTGGTCAGTGTAATGATTTACATTTGTGTGAACATCACCCAGCTCTGAGCTAAGCTGTGCCAGAACAGTGGTGAGAGTGTATTGCATTTAAATGAGAGCTTGAAAAGCATTTGGAGCTGTTCAGACGGTAAAGACATCTGCATCCACATCCTTAGCACACATTTATAGCATGACACATATCTCTAAGTATCAGTGCACAATTTTAAGTTCATCAGGGGCACGCAAAATAAAGACAATGTAGTCTTGCCCACTGATCCATTGAATTTATTACTGAAAAAAAAAAGAAGAAAAATATTCTCAGCACAGACTATTTCAATAAGACTTGCCCCATCTCTGCCAGCAAGTTAATTTCCCACAGAAAACAATTGACAGAGAATGGCAGTTGCAACCCTTGTGTGTGAGAGAGAGAGAGACAGTCTCTGTATCTCAAAGCATATTTTTTTGAGACCCTGGACTGGATTTGGTCTCTGATAATTGTTGCCGGAGACGCTGAGGACTGAAAGCTGCAGCAGGCATTTGTAACTAAGCCGTAGAAATTCTCAAAATGTAAAACACAGTGTGAAAGGGGGAAAAAAATAAAATTAAAAAACGACAGAAACAAAGGAAAAAAAAACCAAAACCAACCCAACACCCAACCCCCCTGAACACAAACCCTGCAGCTGAGAAGCAAAGGAACCCTCTGAAGACAGACACTGAAGTTGACTCCCTGCAACTCAGAGCTGTTGCCATCAGAGAAAACGCAAGTGTGAATTTTTCTCTCCTCATGGCTTGCAAAAAAAAAAAAAAAAAAAAAAAAAAAAA